>NC_046159.1:130243884-130562218 GCF_011064425.1 Rattus rattus
CCTGAGGAGCGGAGCCGGGGGGAGGGGGCGGGGACAGGGAGGGCACAGGGAAGGTACCAGGGGTAGGCAGGGCTGTCAACTTCTCCAGGGACTGACAAAAAACAAGGCTAGTGCTACATGGTGGATGAAGGCTATCTAATGATGGGATATGGAGACCGGTTCATTAAAAAAATAACACTATGCCATCATTTTTCTTTACACTTAAACTCTCTACTTACTTTTTTTTTTTTTTTTTAAAGAAATAAGCCATTTTCCTTTAGATTTTAATTCTGGTAAATCTTTGGGAGGAGAGATGATTATAATAGAATAGCCCTGTACTTAGTTTTCACGGCCTGTTCAAGAAGGAAGTCATCTTCCCCAAAATATTGGGTGATTACATCAAAGTTCCTCTCAAGAAAATGTCTTTAAACATTTTTATGTCTTATTTGTTTTGGATTTCTTTGTATGGGGAGGCTGTTTTTGAGACAGGGTCTCATGTAACCTTGGCTGACCTGAGCTTACTAGATAGACTGGGCTGGATTTGAACTCTTAGAGAATCACCTGTCTCTGCTGCTAAGTTGTGGGACTGAAGGTGTGTGCCACCGCACCTTTCAAACATAGTTTTTAAATTAAAAACAATCTGTAAAATTTAGTTGGGGTAAATTATACATGACGTAAAGTCACTTAGAGTTTCTTTTCTTCCACCTTCTCTCCCTCCTTCTCTTCTACCCTTCTGCATTTTTCCTAACTGTTTCTGGTCTTCTCCCCTCCCCCACTATTTTCTCTATTATCCTGAACCCTGGTTGCCCTTGAACTTGGATCTTCCTGCCTCTAACACAGAGTGTGCTGCCTATGAAAAAAGCCTACTTCAGAGGACATGGCAGGAAGACCACAAGGCCCGTTTTCTAAGACTGTGTTTCAAAATAAAAAATAAAAATAAATGAAAGGAAAGTGAGAGAATTTGACTGCAGTTCAGTGACAAAGCACTTACTTAGTCAAGGCTTTGGTTCAAATTCCCAGCATCAGTACACCCCTCCCCCCCAACACACACACGTACACACACACTCATAGATACACTCTCATACACACAAACATACACACTCAAACACACATACACAAACACAAACATACACACATATATACACTCATACACAAACATCACACACACACACACACACACACACACACACACACACACACACACACACCCCACAATTCTTGAGAGTGTGTTGGGTATTACTTGGAGGTAGAAATGAGTTTCCCTGTCTGTCTTTAGTTGTATTTCTCATTTCCAGTAATAAATTCAGTGGGCTCTTAATTTCTTCTCCTCCTTCTCCTTTTCCTTCCCCTCCTATCCTCCTCTTCTTATTCCCTTCTATTTATTTTCATGTGTATGATGATTTGCCTATATGTATGTATGTGTACCATGTGCATGACTTTTGCCCTGCATAGACCAGAAGAAGACACACATTTCTCTGGAACTGGAGTTACAGGCAGTTGTGAGATGCCGTGTGGGTGCTGGGAGCTGAATCAGGATCCTCTGCAAGGGTGCTCTTAACTACTGGGCTGTTTCTCTAGTACTTGGTCTCTTAATTTTTGTCTTGGAAATATTAATACTTTGTCTTATTTCTTAATATCTGGGGGATCTGTTAGCCGAAGATTATGCCACATTGATTGATAGCTAATGTTTTTTTTTTCCATCATAAACATTTGTGTGTCTATTGTCTTGAGAGTACAGTTTTGAGGAACGATCCTATCTTGCCTCTTTGGATGTGCTTCTAAATTATGAACATGTAATAAGATGTTTTGTTCTTTCTAGTGAGAATTCTGGAATTTTGGTCTGTTTAAAACACACAAAGAGATTATGTTTTTGTCTTAATCCCAGGTGTGGAAGCATGGGCCTGCTGTGCAGTAGCTGACTGAAATTTGCCTTATGCTCCGGCAGAGGCATGGTTTTGCCAGTTAGCTTCTACCATTGTATGATGTTTGGGATTCTGTGAATTTTTCAGAGGGATATAAATGCTAGAGCCGGTGATAGGTGTGACTGTTGGTCGGTGGCTGTTCAAGGGGGTTAGTGGAGACTTGTTAGCAGTCATGCTAAAGAAGAAGCAAGAGGTCTCTCTCTCTCTCTCTCTCTCTCTCTCTCTCTCTTTCTCTCTCTCTCTCTCTCCCTCCCTCCCTCCCTCCCTCCCTCTCTCCTTTCCTTCATTCTCTTCTACTTAGTGATGGGGTGAAACTGGGGGGGGGGAGGGGACTCACAAAGTAGTAAAAATCCGCTTCAAACGAAGAAGAAATTAGATGCAGATCTTTGTCTCCGTCTTTCTCTCTCTCTCTCTCTCTCTCTCTCTCTCTCTCTCTCTCTCTCTCTCATCTACCTATCCTTGTATCTATCTTTCTCTTCCCTCTCTCCTTCTTTTGCTCCTATCTAGTGATTGGGATGAAACGAGGTTGGGGGGAGAAGAACCCACAAAGTAGCAAAGGCAATTTAGTTCTTCTGTCTGGAAATAATGGCATATCAAATGGTGATTTCTTCTCATACTTTATTTTGTTCAAAAAATTTTAAAGAAATTAATGTTGGAATCTATGCATAAAATCTGTATTTTCTAATGGACATGGGCAAAATTATTGATTCTCACACTTTGACAATCATGGATAACATTTATTGTATATTTCTTTGTGACATATATATATATATAGTTCTTAATATGCAACTGCCAATATTGCCTTCTGAGACATGAACTATTCTTATCATCATTATACAAATTAAGCTTCTGACGTTCCAAGATTATAAACAATAATGGTTTCAGGCCTTTTGGTCCAGAAAACATCAGCACCTGGAAGGTAAAGTTTGTGATTACCTATGATATGCTATTTATCCTCCTTCAGAAAAATAAATGCTGAATTTCATGAAGAGTTGGCCTGAGACCAATGTGTTTCTCATAGAAAATATGGAAATTACATCTAAGTCCTCCTACAGTCCATTTTGGCTTTGAGAAACTGTTTGTTGAAAGGATATTTCTACTTGTTTTTAATGTTCATACGAAGTCATAGGAAAGAAAGAATGAAATTGCTTAGAAAAAAGAAACTGTGCTAACTATTTTCAAGCACTGCATCTCTAATAGACCAAAAACAGAAATTCTATACTTAAAACATTCACAAAGATTCCGTGAGAGTTTCTAGAAGGGGCCCGTCTATGGCTTTGCATTTATGAATGGTCTCTCTCATGAACTACAATCACTGTTTGTTGTTCTGGGGTTGGATTTTCTTCATCAAAGGTCTCCTCACCCCAGAAAAGGTGGCCAAAGAACAAAAAGGAAAAAAATAGCATGTGCTAAATCAGGAAAAATGTGCCTCTGGCCCAGTTTCACCAATCATTGCTGCCATTAATACTTTCCACATGGAAACTAACTCCTGTTCTGCCCTGAATGCCCTTGTTGCCTTAGCAACAAACTACAGATAGTTTTCAAAAGGAAGCCTTGGTTCGGAGGCCTCTCAGGCTCTCCCACTCAACAATGATCATAGTTCTCAGAAGAACATCCCGACGATCTTTTAAATTGTTAGAAGTGTAATTACGGAAGTGCCCAAGAAGCCTTCTTCTGGGACCAAGCTGAACTTGTAACTAAAAGGAGACTGGAGCCCTTTGGATACAGAACCGCTGATTTTCCCAAGGCTGTTGTGGTTGGCCCAGGCTGTAATAACAGCCAGCTACCAATGGGCCCCTCTGCTAGCTAGCTAGAAAGGGTCAAGATCAGAAGACCTTACAAATTTGTTCAATCATAACTCTGAACAAACTAGCACAGTGGGTGATACAAAACTAAACGGCCCATTCTTACTAGATCTTGAGACCTTTCTGAGGTTGTTTCCAAGGGACATTTCTTTCTCAAATCTCACGCAAATCCGCTCTTTCTGAAACTATGCCTGAGGTGAAGGACTGCATTGTGGAATGTGTAGGAAATGGCCTGTGACATCCACAGCAGAACTCTGGAGGTCAAGGCTAGAAGAGCAGGTGACTGCCCTGGTGTCTCTTACAAGGAAAAGTACCACGCGGCATTTCTCAAACTATTTACATTGTGCTATTGATACTATATGACATTCACTTTATCTTCAGAAAGAGCTGTCTTCGATATCCCACCTTGCACAGAATATCCACAATATTTGGAGACCCACAAATATCTAGGATACCCACAATATTTCCCAAAGGATTTTTTTCCCCTTAGGATTTTCTTCTTGCTCTTTACTTTCAAGTATAAGAAAAACAAAATACTCTTATATAAGAAACTTAGTCTTTATGTTCAGGTTAGCTCCTGAGATGCTAAGAAAACTCTAGAAATCAGGAGTGGGCAGTGGGCAGTGCAGGGAATTGACTGACAGTTTGGAACAGCCAAAGATATTACTCCTCTAACCCTACAAATGGGGCAGAACAGGGTAGGGTAGTGTATATTAAAGTATCCTTTGTGCTTGTACAGACTCCTCAAAGTGTTAAGAGGACATGACATGAATGACTTAGAGTCCTATGTTTTCTATAATATTTTAGTATTTTACTGAAGACCCAGTTTTGAAAATGGGTTAACTTTGGTTATTATTAAACACTTGATTTGGCCCCAAATTAGCTTAGTATCTCTAGGAGGTTAACCTCTTAAACATGACTAATATTTACAGTTGTGGTTTGAAAATAGATAAATACCATAATATGAAAAAGTTAAAGAATTTTAGATTTCTTCTCAATCAAGAGTGGTGTGTAAATTTATTTTAAAGTCTCAAACAACTAACTCATTGATTTCAACTCTTTACCAACTATAGTTTGTAACATGATGTATAATATCATAACTTGATGGATGGTAAAACTTACGTAGAGTCTGCAATTCCTAGTGAAAATAATCAGAAGGATTTTAGGATTCACAATTCTCTAACCACATTGGTGGCATTTTTGGCTTCATGGAAAATAGTTTTAAAATAGCACTTGAACACACCAGTTTCAGCATTGTGCTCCCTGGCTCTCAGAGGGCTCATCAATCTGAACAAGGTTGTAATGTGCATAGAAAGCAGCCCTTTATCATTTCTGTTATAAATATTTGTTGAATGAAGAGTATTGGCCAAACTTTGTGACTCTTTTGCCTTCAGAGATGTAGAAGTCTAAATGTTGCTTCTGTTCCAAGCCTAATTAAATGGGAAGAATAGCAATTCAGCAGTTCTCGATGTGGAAAGAGCTTTGACTTGCATGAACATCTGCTCACAAGGAATTTAAGCCAGCTTATTAATTCATCTGATGCGAGCCAACTGACACTGGCCACTTGAAAGAGTTGTCAGCTCATGAGGACTTTAGCCAATGACTTCAAGTCGGATGATTTTCATGCTTACATCTCTTGATCCTATGGCTTCGGCTGCTGGGGTAGACTGTGTGTGTGTGTGTGTGTGTGTGTGTGTGTGTGTGTGTGTGTGTGTGTGCATGTGTATCTATGCAGTTAGTGCCTGCCAACCCAGAGCCGTAAGACGAAGAAAGTGCCAACGTTTCCCAGAATACTTCTCATACACCTAGTTAGATTGAGCACTAGAGGGAACAGACCCAGCCATGTGCTCATAGGAATGCCACAGTTTTTATAATTACGACAGTATCATTAATTCAAGTACAACGCAATAGCAACTTTGCAGGGAGATGCTAAGTTCATCTAAGGATAAGGTATCTTATTAAAATTGTAATGTATACATAGCCTATTAAAATTTGAACCATCGAGGAAAATCCATCATAATTCAACATGCTACTAATGCTATCGAAGAGGTACTATTATTTATACTTTAATTTTTAAAAATCATTTTAGTGAGTCCCGTGCTGCGAACCAAACAATATCTCCTCCTTCTAGCCTTGAAGAAATGTGTCTTAAAGAAACATATCACACTGTCAGATTAATTACCCCTTTCCAATCAATGGTTATGTTGCCAAAGGAACAGAAAATATCCAACTTGAATATCATAGCAACTTACTTTGTGCAGGAGAAACCAAAACCGTACATTAGAGGCACAGTTCTAAAACGCTTTCCTGATGCTTTCCACCAGTCTTAGTGAGAGAGACACACAATCCTCTAACTTTTGTGGTGTGAGGGGTCATGGCTTTGCAACCAAATGGCCTTTGTATGACCTCTCATTTCTACTTGAGCACTGGGATCCAGCACTGACGGCTACAGTTACCAAATATAGCAGTACTGTGGATTACTTGCAGTTTTTACCAGCTTTTGGTTATTATAAAATATTTACTTTGGAAAATACAAATTGGTAGATGTGTGAGCTGTGGTTGAGTAGATGGTATTTTAAATACGAATTTGAAATAATGATGGTTCCACAGTCAATACAGTTTGAGTTTACATGTAAAATTATAGTATATAATCACAGTATTGCCAACTGTAATTTACACAAAGTTTTTCGCTGATGCAGTGATTATGCTGTAGATTCTATGTACCCAAAATAGAAGGTGAGCTGATTTGTATAAGTTCTGTTTACTCTTGGCTTGCATTTCACCGTATCTGTCTTGTAGATCTTCAATTTTGAATATATTATAACTCTGACATTTGTACTTTTCACCCTGTTGCTAAAGATCAGTTGAGTTTTAAAATTCTTTAAAAGTTAAAAGTCTGTGACTTTATGAAGCAGTTAGATACAATAGTTAAGGGCACCATTTCTGAAGCTGGACTCTGAAGTTGAACGCGGTGGTAGGTTTTATTAGCTGAGCCATTTGGTTTGCTAATTTGCTTCCCTGTGACTCAGCTTTGCCATCCATGTTCTGGGTTAACAAAAGATGCAAGGCATATGTGAATTAATATAAGCAAATCATTCCACATAGGATCTGTCCTGGAGTGGATCCTATGTGTGCTGGCAGGTTTTATCAAGCAACTGACCCTTTTGACAGTCTTCCTCACAGCATCACAGATCAAGTCTAAACCACTATTTTTCCTCAAAGTATTTATCACACAAAACTTCCTCTGGAACAAGAGAAATGAGGGCCTCCAATGGAGAAGAATTCAAATATACATGATGAATATTGACTTCCCTGTGTCCTCCTTCCTACTTGGCCAGAAGGCCAAAAATAATGCCTTTATTGTCTTGTCCCCTAAGTCTCTACACAAACCTTTTACTGGGTTTCAATTAAAGATGTAGCTTGGCCACATTTGAACCATTTTAGTCACAGTTATCCTTCTCCATTTTGAAAGCAAGAGAACATTTGTCACAGACTCATTTGAGTTAGTGTCATTTCTAACTCAGAAATGACTCAAAGACGTTGTCAAACCATCTTTCCAGTGGTGAAAAGGGCCCGAGGGATGGTTAAATTGTTCATAACTGTATTGCGTTTTGATGGATTGGGCAGAACTTTCATTGTTTGCTATCTTAGAGAAAGGAAGGGTTTGCTTTACTTAGATTCACTTAGGTACATAAGTGTTGGGTTTTCTTTGGCTAAACTTTCCTAAAAATGTAAGCTTAGGCTCTTTGTACTTTTAGTTGCAAAAAAAAAAATCTGTTAATTTTGTCTAGGTGAATTTGAAGGAGAAACTATGGAGTAGTCACTTAGCATTATTATGAAATATTAATTTATGTATATAGACCAGTTAAGTAGCTCTGAAGGAGAATTCCCAGATCCATAACTTCTCCACGATCTGACCAGGAATTCATGTAATACCGGGTCCCTTCAGATACCCAGTAAATGTCTGTTGCTTGGAGATTGTATGAATAATGCTAATCAGCTAAGCACTGAGAAACCAAAGGGGAACAAAATCTAAACATCCTCTTCTCAGACTTGGAACGGGGGATTTGGATCACAATAACACATTAGAGTTGCAGAAAAAAAAATAGTGCTCTCAATATTGCAGCAAATTTCATCTGATCAGAGAACTCTCCCATAAGCATGGGACTTAAAATATGATCTGAGAGCCATAAGAACACCCAAGATAGAGAGGACAATGTGGTCTAAGACCTTATGACCGAAAGGAACAAGGAACTGAATGAAGGTCATTGCTACTAGGGTAAAGTGGTGATCGTGTCCTGGAGCAAAGAGGCTGTACGGACACTCTATGGAGCATCTTGCATGGAGCCCTGCTTTATCATGACAGCAAAAGAATAGGACTCAAAACCTCTTTTTCAGAATAAAATTAAAATGAAAGCTTTTCTAGTAGCAATGGAGGAATCAAATTGGAGGGTCGTAGAATCATTGTAGGTTGACTGTTAAGGATGCTGCTGTGGTTTGAATAAACAATATTAACCTTGTGTGTATTATAGAGATAGATGAATTCAGGATGGATTTTAGAGTCATGCTGACAATCGTCTATTACTTTATTTGGTGGAAGAATGACTTCTGAGTTCTGGTTTGACACTACATAGATATTACATAGATGGGGAACACTAGAGCATAGCCAGGCCTAGAAGAGAAATGGACTTAGTAGGTCTTTAGAAATAGCTAGACCTTTTTGCAGTTCTTGATTTTCCTAATTTCCATGAAGATGTTTTTGGTAGATTTCTACTTGTGGGTTACAACTGGTACTGTCCATGGTTCTGAACCAAGTCTCTGGTCTTTTTAATCTCTCCAAAACTCATAGCCATAGGAGGTTCTTGAGCACTTGGGATGTGTTTTATTCAGCTGAAGTTTCTCCAAGCTTAAGGTACACATGAACTTCAAAAGCCACACTGAAATAATAAAAAACATAATCACTAATATTTTAAAGTATTGGTAACATTGAAATACTATTTCAGTTAATAAATAAAACTGTTATTAATGACTATTAATCAATTTCTACTTGCTTTCTTAGTGGAGCTACTAGAGAATTTAAAATTATATCTGGGGCTTGCTGTATAATTTTCACTGGGCACTTGTTTTCTGATGAGACAAGTCCTAGTGTCCCCTTGTTCCTGGCTCCTGGAGCCTAGGTTTCATGCTGATGAAAGAACATCTCCCATCATTCCCTGCTCTTCTACTTTTGCTGTATTTATCTGCACTGCAGTTGACAATTCCTACTTCTTTGTTCATCTCACATATCTCTGCTACTGCAATAAACTTTTCAAAACCCCTTGAGGCAGAATTAAACATTTCTTCCTAAGAGATGCACATGTTGTTAGCATCTCTATTCTAGCTGGTCCACAGGCTTGTATTTACCTTCTTATTCGTTTCTCTCTATATACAGACAATAAGCATCTGCAGAGTATGGATTTAATGTGAATCATGTCCCTCATTATATCAGTTGATTACAGGCATAGGTTGCGTTCACCAGATATTTGTTGAACACCGGGGCTTGTAGCAGTTGGTCAATAAAGCCCAGTTGAATGAATGGTTGCATAGTAAACAACTACCATATATGCTTGTATATATGACTTGGAAATTTTACAGACAACATTTTGAAGCCTTTCTACAGCCCTGTACGGTACATATGACCATCCTCATTTTGCAGTTTGGAATCTCATAAAGTCTCTAATATTGCAAATGAAAGAACTAAGTCCACTGAACTAAATGACTCCAAATCCATTTATTTTCTATGTGATTCTGTGCATTATGAAAAGTGGACTCAAAGTGAAGATTATATTCTTCCACTCTGAAAGGAGGGGAAATCCCATTTCCTAGGATTGTTTAAAGAATAAATAAAATAATGTGTATGAAGTGTCGGGCAATGTTTATAAAGAGTAGATTTTATTTCACACTGGATTCTTCTCTTGAGACTCAGAGCATCAGCAGCATTTGTAATTTCTGAGAAGGATCAGAATAAGTGAATGTGAAGGACCTGACTTTCTCATTGCCCCACATAGGCTCATTCTCCCATTTACATGGAGGGCATAAAATAAACCTCTATGGGGTGATATATCTTAACTAGTTCTCTTTTAATACTTGTTTATGGGAAGTCATTCTGGTGGTCAAGAAAATAAGACAGAGAACTTCCAAGTATAGTTAGTAAGAGAGTATTAAGTCTGGAGTCTTACCTGGTCTGTGTTGTTTTGGTGAATTCCAAGAGAGCAATTCTGGTGCAGATTCCTCGGAATACGTTGTCTTACCAAGGCAACATGTCTCTTAATGAGTGTCACTTTCTTTACCACATGATTTTTTTTAGGAAAAGAGAAAGGAAAATGCAGAGAAAATAAACATTAAGTCTATGATACTATGTATTTATGGGTCCTATGTTGTGATATCAATCTCCTGGGAATGACGTTTAAGATAGTAGCCTGTGGAGATGTGTTACTCATGGGCCATGGGCCGTGTTCCAGTAAGGGAAAGCAATCCTTCCATAGTCTTCACATCCCTGCAGTTCCTCTGAGAAGTAGAATGAGGCAATCTCCATTGCTATTGGTGCTTGGCTAGTGAGAGCTCTGGGTTTAAGGACGAGGCGCTTTCTTCTCTTCCTGAGGCTCTTGGCTCACTCCTTTCAAGGTAACCACCAAGCCAAGTCACTGACAATAGTTAGAAGAAAATCTCTTGACAACCCAGGCAGTGGTTTATTTCCAGTCAAACTTTCAGATAAACACTAAACAGGGTAAAGCTTCCAGCACTCATACAACTCACATTTCCCTGAAGTGGTTAGCATAAATGTCGTCTTCTGACCTGCTGTGCAACAAAGCTGTGTTTAAAAAGAACAAAATAGAATATATGAGCGTAAGGTTTTCTACTAGTGTTCCATTTTAATGTTCTTTAATGTTCTAAAATTTGTCTTTTAAGTTTAAAGAAGCAAATATCAAAGGAAAACATGTTTTAAAAACGATTATCCAAGCAACAAGGTAATACCTAAAAATTATAAAAATTGACTTAAGGACAACATTAACAAGATAACTTCTGAATTATCTCCCAAAATAAGGCATTTAGCTAAAGCAAGTAAACAAAACACCCAAAAGTCAAACTAAACAAAATAAACTATTCCAATAAATATCTGTTTGAAATATTAAGGCTGTTTTAACATTAACACATTCTTCTTTTCATAGAATGATTAACATTTTTCTTGATAGTATTTCTAAAAGAATAGGTCATCTTGCACCAATATTAGTAGAAGTATTTTATCCTGTAAAAACTAGCTATGTTTATTTTAAATATATTTGCTATTTAATAAGACTCTTTGGACTTAAACCGTGCACCATTTGAGGACTTGTTGATTATTGCGATAAGGCAGAAAATAAAAAGTGCTTGGGATTCTACTTGTGTTTAGTATTTTCCCTAGGTACTGCTTTTGGTGTGTGTGTGTGTTGGGGTGAGGCGGGCAATAAACCTTTATCTTCTTCAGAGAAAACGCCCATGCTAGATTTAAAAACTAAATGAAGACCATGCCTTAACATCTTTGTATTTACTACATGGTCTCCATAGAGCAAGTATAGAGTGTCCCTTTATGTGGACTCTGTGGCCATCCACACGGGGCTCATAGAGCATACAAGTTGGCTGGAAAGTATAAGTATAAGTATCAAAAGGAAACACTCTTTAGAGAAAGAAAATTTGCTATCTCCAGGACTCCGAGTCTTTTCTCGCCCTCGCTTATATTTTGAGATTAAAAAAAATATGATTCAAATTTAGTATGAATTTTTATGTCTGGTATGAAAAGAAAGAGAGAATTTTCATGGATAAGAACATGTATAGTAAGAATGACCTTTAGCTTCCTGATGGAAAACATTTAGAGAGAACAGAAACCACTGTAGAATTTCAAAAGGAAGAAATTCCTTTTGAGCTGCCAGATTGACTTTTCTCAATAGCATAAACAGCAGATGCTGTGAATGCCAAAGGACTATGACCTCTGACCCTGATGTTCACACAGATGTCCTTTGTTTTAATTCATTTTGTGTCTGGATGTATGTTTTGGGGAGTTTCCTTTTTCCTTAACTTGAGTGAAGTCTGGTCTTGGTTCGTGTCTCACTTTGCCTCTTGCAAGCATGAAGAGAAATCTTTAATATAGAGGAAGCCTGGCCTTGAGCATGAGAGTGGGTAGAAATACTCATTAGTATAAATAAGTGGGTCATTTATGCATTCAAAAACTTGGAGAAGACATACTAAAATTAATCAAAGTAATAGAATGTTAATTTTAAACTTTTATATGTATGTTTTAAGATGCATGACAGATTTTTTTTATAATGAAGACGCATTACTTTGAGAGCAGGAACAATTTAGCATTATACAAAAGGCAATGTGGGTCTTTTAACCCATCATTATTTCCCAGGACTAGAGGCCTGAGTCACCAGAGGAAGTACATACAAGGGTCAGTGAGCTGTGAGCTGGACACCCAGGCCAGGTAGCCTGCCTGGACTCGGGTTTCTCTCCTGACACGAGGAGCCGTGAGTGGTTTGGTATCGTCCAGTTCTAGGATGCCTAAGTTCACTTATGGTCTCACCACAGAGTGTGCTGTATTACTTGAAAATGCCCTCACTTTGAGCAACAGAAACCTTGACTAAACATGACAAAGCTAAACCAATCAATAATAATAGGATTAATTGGGCATCATACTACATCTTTTGGCTTGAATAGTAAAGGTGAGAGAGATAGTCATTGAGTAGGGACCAGAACGTATCTGTCCGAGCACTCAAAATAGATTTGTGGAATGCACGAAAAGGCTGTATTATGACCCTCATAGGTAAAGATAGTTCCTTTCTTTCTTTCATTGTACCTTCCTACATAAAGACATTTAAAATCAATATGACTGAACGAATATAAAAAATGAATCTAGGTGGGATCAATTACCATATATTCATTAATAGTTTATTTTTATTATGTTTTAAAATATATTTAAATTCTATTTAAAAACTAGAGATACCTGAGGGCAGGGGCTGTGTTCTAGATCACTGTTGTTCTCAGAGCTCCCACTGCAACACTATATACCTAAGAACTGCTCAACTGTGGAGCTGACCTAACAATCCCCTTTATTCTATTCTAGGGTGAGCCAGGTCCTCCTGGTCCTTATGGTCCTCCAGGAGCCCCTGGTATTGGACAGCAAGGTGTTAAGGTAAAGATACTTGCTTCTTTATCCGTAGATAACTATTGAATTTCTATGGGACTTGGAAAGAAGGGCATAAGTTCTCTTCAGCACTTTTCTGCAGCAGTTGCAAACATTTTGGGTCTTTGGACACTGCAGCATCCTGGTCTGGGACAATTAGCATAAGAATACTCAAGATATTGGAGTGGATTGGAATGTGTGTCTCCAAATACACAGTCTCTGATAATGTACAGGCGGTTCTGTTGGGTTCCTTGGGCTGTAAACGCTAATGTGCAAATACACTATTGGGAAGCGAGTGGCACCTTAACATCTTAACACATTACGTAAGCAGAAACTAGAGGCCCAAAATGCTGAGCAAATAAATGCTGGCAGGAAGATTTGTAGGGAATCGGTAGGGAGCGCCCTGGGATGCTCTGGGTCACACAGAACATATGAGAGAGTAGAGGTTCATACTGATTTTAAATGGACTTTCAGGATCATAAGACTTTAATACAGAGCTGAAAGGGAGCAGCCCTAATTCAGGATGCCTAGAAGGTAATCAAGTGCACAGCATTTCAGCAATCAGGATACTCAGATTCCAGGGAAGGTGGGACTTCAATGGGCAGAGTTAGAGGAGAAGAGGTTTCTGATCAAGCGTGAAGCAGAGCTTAAGGTGGGGTGAAAGTCGATAGGGAAGGGGGTGACATCTTAGGATAGTGGCAGGGAATAGCACATATTTTATCTTGGCCATCTCAGAAACTGCCGTCCATTTCCCCGTTTCTACAGTATCATTTATAAGTGCAGAGATAATCGAGTTGCGTTTAATTAATAACTCTCCCCGTAACTACTTTTCCTGTTTCAGGGTGAAAGGGGCCAGGAAGGAAGGACAGGCGCTCCAGGACCGATTGGAATTGGTGACCCCGGACAGCCAGTAAGTGGCAAACGCTGCAAGAGGAGTAAAGTGGGAGAGTATGGTTCTTGCGTGTTCATTCTGGTAAAAAGAAACACCCAAGTGACTCTACTGGGGATGTTTTTATGTTAAAAGTCCATTAATAGTAGAAGTATGTAAGAATGAGATCCGCATTACTTTTCCTGCTTGAAATATGGCTACATGTGTATATACATGCATATGCACATACATGTGTGTAGGATGTTTTCAACTGGTCTTTCCTCATTGTAATATCTTTTCAGATTACTTAGCTTGGTAAAATGAAAGGGTTCTGAGGTGACAACGTTCCCAGGAGGTGACAGATCCGGATTGAAGTCTCCGGTCTACACATGGTCGTTGGTACCACTGTAGCCCTGAGAACGGTGGAGGCTAGCCCCAGAGGCTGAGCCATTCATTATGTAATCCTTGAGAGCGCTCTAAAGTTAGGCTTGGTGATGGGACAAAGATAAAGCCTGTTTTATTCCCGGCTTCCACCTTATGGAGCTTTGAAGTTTGCTATTGTTGGAAAAGGAAAAAAGGATTCTGTCAAGAGAGATCTGAAGAGGAAATGAATAAAACATGACTCTTCTGTTATGAGGAACTTCATAACTTCTCAAGTGATTTTTATTCTGAGTAAAGAACTGGAGCTGGCTTATGGAGGCAGAAGCCAAAGCAGCCAGCCACAGCAGTAACCTCCTTGGCTTTGCATTGCATATTGCCTCATGGAATCACTGACGGAAACATGTTTCTTTCCAGTACCCGTGAAGTAAACAAATGTATTGTCTAAGGTTTTGTGTTATATGAACGTGTGTGTGTGTGTGTGTGTGTGTGTGTGTGTGTGTGCACGCGCTGTGCGCCCATGCGCCTGTGCGTGTGCATTGCACATGATTTCCGGCCTCTAAGGGGCCACAGAGGGCATGAGACCCCCTGGAGCTAAATTGGAGCAGGTAGTTGTGAGCTGTTCCAGTGTGGGTCTTGGGAACTGAACTGGAGTTTTCTGCTAGAGCAGAATGATCTCTAATTGCTGAGCTATCTCTCTAGTCGCTAATTTGATTTCTTTATAGAGTCTAGACATGAATTCCTCATTAACATTTCATCATTTCATTCTAAATAATTTATTAGTGTTATTATATTTTCAGTTAACTTATATATATGTATATATATATATATACACATATACATATTCTTAGTTGTTTCTTCCTCTTTCTACTTTATTTTCTTACTCTTATTTTATAGACAGGGTCTCCTGTAGCCCAGGCTTGCCTCAAGCTTCTTATATAGGCAAGGATGACCTTGAATTTCTGATCACCCTGCCTCTACCTCCAGAGAACTGGGATCACAGGTGTGTGCCAACTTACCCAGCTTGTGTCGCACTGAGTCTTGGGATGTGTGGATCCAGGGCAAGTACTCCACTAACTGAACTATATCCCCAGACTTTTTATCCCACTTGGCTGATTTTTCTCCTTTTTAGAAAGTGCATCATGTTTTAGTAGCCGATTTGAGTGAAAGCATATTAGCAGTAAGCTCAGTCATTGGTTTACATATTATTTTGTTTTTTTTAAAACATGAAATAGTATTGTATGTTTATATATCACACAATCAGATGAATCAATATTATAAATATTAAAATAATGTTAAATTTTAAATAATAATTTAAAAATAGTAACGCTTGTAAAGCGTTCATTTTGTTTATTATTCGTGTGTGTGCAGGCATGCGCACTGACAGGGTAGTTCTCTACTTTCCTCACGGGTTCTAGAGATTAAACTCAATTCATCAGAGTGGTCGGCCATCCCCTTTACCTTCTAAGACTTCTCGCTGGCCCTTACCTTCTTAGCAATGATGGAATCCTGCGTTGCATGTTAATTCCTCTGTATACCACCAACACTTGGGGCCCTTGAGGTGTTAGCAGTATGTTTCTAACTCTTTAGTCATTTACCCTTTATCCGGTCCACCATACTTTGCATGCAAATGAAGGCTTGTGCTTGCTCCAATCATAGTTGCCTCTTCAGCACAGGTCCATCTGCTCTCCCCCTGTGGTCTAGGTAGAAATAGCTGGAGGGTCATCTGAGTCTATCTAGGCTGGCACAAACTATTTCACATAACCCTGGGCAAGGCTGTGCCTTCTTCAGCTGGGGGTGGGGGTTAGGAGGGTAGGGGGTGGGGTCGTCCCTGTATAATTCTCTCAAGGTGTCTTTAAGTGGTGGCTGTGGGGCACAAGGCTAGTGAGTCTGGGTGTTTGATTGGCAATCCTCTTGTTCTAGGCAGCCAAGGTAGCAAGAGTCCAATGTTGGCTAATTATGGAGTCAGAATGCCCCAACCCTCAAGTGATTTGCTCATTTAAAGGAAATGAACATCAGGGGTGCTTAAGAACATAAAGAGGTTCTCATTAACTCTATCAATGATTTAACAGCTTAACAGTACATAACACCGGCCCAGTGCCTCAGGGAGCAGGAAACTCTCTTCTTCAGTTTTCATGGCCACAGCAACAGCTTAGAGGACAATGTATACTGTACCTCTGTGGATTACTTGTCCTTCTGTTGGTAGCTGGAACACTTTCACAGTGTGGTCAGGACACCCAGTGCTTGTGTATTTCTCTGTTTGCCAAGCCACAGCTATGCAAATTACACTGACCTGACCTTCTGATGGCCTGTGATTCAAGTGGAAAGAGAGATCATAACAAAGGTGGGACAAAGCCCAGTACAATGAATGATGCTATATCAAATGTCACAATTAAATAAATGAGTCTTGCATTTACGTAGTTTTGTAGCTATTATTTAGTGAAGTAACCCAATCACAAAAGAACCCACATGGTATGCACTCACTGATAAGTGGATATTAGCCCCAAAGCTTGAAATACCCAATTAACCACATGAAGTTCAAGAAAAAGGAAGATCAAAGTGTGGATGTTTCAGTCCTTCTTAGAAGGGGGAACAAAATACTGAAGGGAGGAAATACGGAGACAGTGTGTGGAGTAGAGACTGAAGGAAAGGCTATCCAGAGACTGCCACACATGGGGATCCATCCCATATAAGTCACCAAACCCAGACACTATTGGGGATGCCAAGAAGTACATGCTGACAGGAGCCTGATATAGCTGTCTCCCGAAAGACTCTGCCAGAGCCTGACTAATACAGAGGCAGATGCTTGTAGCCAACCATTGGACTGATAACAGGGTCCCTAATGGAGAAGTTAGAGAAAGGACTGAAGGAGCTGAAGGGGTTTGCAACCCCATATGAAGAACAACAATATCAAGCAACCAGACTCACCAGTGCTCCCAGGGACTAAACCACCAACCAAAGAGTACACAAGAAGCAACCCATGACTCCAGTTGCACATGTAGCAGAGGATGGCCCTTTTGGGCACCAATGGGAGGAGAAGCCCTTGGTCTTGTGAAGGCTTAATGCCTCAGAGTAGGGGAATGCTAGGGCGAGGAGGCCAAAGGGAGTGGGGAGGTGGGTAGGGGAGCACCCTCGTAGAAGCAGGGGGAGGAGGGGTAGGATAGGAAGTTTCTGGAGGGGAAACTGGAAAAGGGGATAACATTTGAAATGTAAATAAAAAAGTATCCAATAAAAGAAAAGAAAAAAATTATTTAGAAGTAGCAGGAGGATTGGAAAAGATTCTGCTGAAATCTCTTTGCTTTTGCCTCTTCGCTTGATCATTTGTAATGATCTCAGGCTTGGTACTATTCTTGGTAGCACAGCAATGTAAGCATGTGAGTAGCTGAAGTAACACTTGAGCTCTGATACCTAACTCTGAACTGTTGGTCCTCCGTGTAATTACCACTAGTGTGGCACTTATCCGGTAAGTACAAGTGACTCATAAAGAGTAAATTGACCAGGAGTCTCAGGGTAATCTCTTTGTGTGTGCAAGGTTATTCAGAGTACTTTCAATAAAAAGTATGCTCTGAAGTAGAACTCTAATTACTTCCAGGTTAAAAATAAAGTAGATGACACTGTTTGAAGATAATGGCCAATTTTTACTATGTGTTAGCACACTTATCTTTAATGCTTGGTTTTATGAAGGGAAGTAATATTATAAATATAATGAGCAATCGTATTTTATTTCATTGTTAATGTCTCCATAAAGCCTTTCACTGATGAGACTGTGCTAATTAGGTTTTTGCATTATATGTATATTTGGTAAAAGCCAAATAAGTTTGCCATGGTTATAATGGCTTCTCTTGGTTTTTTTTCCAAGGGCAGTGAGATTGTTTATGGAAGCCTTTCTGTCTTTAAAAGGTGATACACAGGTCTAGGATGCAGTAGCTCAGTTGGTAGAATGCTTGCCTAGCATGCAGAAGGCTCTGAGTTCAATTCCCAGGACTATATTAACCCTCTGTGGTGGCTCATAGTGTATCTCAGGACTAAAGAAGTAAAGACAGAAATATCAGGAGTTCAGGGTCATCTTGGCTACAGGAATTTGGGTTCAGGGCATCCTATCTAAATGAACAAACACGAATTTAGATTAAAAAATAAAATGACAACCATTTGCAAATAAAAGTGTTCTTATAAGATGATAGTTTGCATGGATGGCTTAATAAACTGAGAGCATCATTTATCTGGTTCAAGTACCTACTATTTCTCTTCTCTGGTTAATAACCATCTTCTTTCATGTGTACTTAGCTGAAGGACTGCAGAGCATATTAATAGTATGGAATATTACTCCAGCTTGTGGCGATTAAACCTTGGATCACTGGTTTTTAAATCACCCAGGTGCCTGTGGGCATTAGCTCTGTCCCTAGGACTTGAAGTGCATAGTTTCTTAGAGTGCCAATGTTCTCGCTTTCACTTTAACTGATGACATGTTCTAAAAATTCAGAGAAGAAGAAGGAGGACTTGTTCTTGTATTTGTTCTGTTCAGTGTGCCTCTCCCCACACAGTTCAATGTCAGCCAATCTCCCACAGACTGGATTATGTCAAGACTTTCACAAAAGGACAGGTGTAGCAGTTGTGGGACTCAGATTGAATTTTTTTAATCAGGGCTAGTAAGTATGTATTGGATGATTAATACTTAGGACAGTGTTTAGCATTAGAAAGACTAAACTATTTAAACTCACAACTGTTAATATGTGGTACCACTTACTCTTGTATCTAAATCCAAAAGTCACTGAAATTAGTTTTTAATTGTCACAAGAGACTGTTTACTCTCTGGGACCAGGAGTGGATCAATCTGCTGTTCTAGAACCAGCCCAGTACCTTTCACCTATTGGATATTTGATGTATTAGTCAGTGTTCTCTTGCTGTGATAAAACACCATTACTAAAG
This sequence comes from Rattus rattus, assembly GCF_011064425.1. Classification (NCBI taxonomy): domain Eukaryota; kingdom Metazoa; phylum Chordata; class Mammalia; order Rodentia; family Muridae; genus Rattus; species Rattus rattus. The sequence goes on from NC_046159.1 coordinate 130,262,959, forward strand.
AAACATGGTGGTGGTTGTGGGGTGTTTCAGTGTGCATGTGATAGTCCCTCATGAAGAGAAGCAAGGATGTAGGCCCAATCAGAAACCCGGAGACAGGAACTGAAGGAGAGGTCATGGAGTCGACGCTGTTTACTTGGCTTGTCCTCCATGTCTGCTCAGAAATGCTTTCTTATACAACTTGGGACAACCTGTCCAGTGGTAGCAACAACCCTAGTGGGCAGGGTCCATGACATCAATAATTAATTAAAAAAAGCACCCCTGCAGACATACCTTAAGTATAATATGATGGAAGCAATCCCCCAGTTGAACTTTTCCTTAAGTGACTCCAGTTTGTATCAAGCTGACAAAAATGAACTCACTCAAATGTCCCCTCATCAACGTGACACACAAGCACCACTATAAATCTCTGAAGCAGAGACCTAAGAATTGTAGAAGTTATGGGAAAAACCTGATGCCTGGTACCATGTGATCGGGTTGGAGTTCCTGAAGAGGTTAGGAGGCAATGGAGTTAGGAGTACAATCTCGGTTGCCATGGAAGCCTCAGGATTGACAGGTCATGGAAAGAAGTGGAGGGTTGATACTTGGCAAGGTTGGGGTCCCCGAAGAGGCCTGGAGAGGCCATTGGTAAAAGTGAAGCCTCTGTTGCTGTGGAGCCCCTCCTGTATTAGAGATGGTGTGACAGTGGCATGAACACTGAGGATAGCAGCAGGTGTGGAGTGGAGCTGGCCTGCAGAGAGACATCTGTGTGTGCTATGATGGCAGAGCTGGAGGGGTTGGACTGCCTATGTCCTTTGGGGTCCAGAAGATCACAAGTGACAAATGTCAGACACAGGTCTACAGGATGTGGATTATGCTGCTGACCTTGGGTGTTGCTGTGATCTGAGTGTGACTGTGCTCTAGCTCTCCCTTCTGAGTAGTACGTAACTTATTTCAGATTTTAGAGGAGCCTATGGTTAAAAGACTTTAGAAATCCAAGGAGAACTTGGATTTTTAAAGTGTTGAAAACGATAAAGACTGGGGATTTTAAACGTTGAGACTGTCTTTTATGTATCATGAGCGCTTGAGGACAAAGGATAAAGGAAAGGTTATGGTTTAATAGTAACGTGTTTGTGTGCCAAGTAGACATGGAGTCAGTAATACTGCTGAATTTTTGTCTACTTGACACAAACCGGAGTCATCTAGGTAAAGGGAATCTCAGTTGAGGGACTTTTCCCACTAGATTGGCCTGTGGGCATGTCTTTGGGGACATTTTCTTAGTTGCTAATTGAAGTAGGAGTGTTCAGACCACTATGGGCGGTGCTGTTCCTACACAGGTGAGTCTAAGTTATATAACAAAGGCAGAGGAAACAAGCTAGTGTGGTTATGCTTTAAGATGGTTCCTGCTTTCAGGTTCCTGCCTTGAGCTGACACCATTGTGTTATTTGATAATAGACTGTAATTTGCAAACCAAATAAACTTTTCTTCTCCAAGTTGTTTTGGCAGTGGTGTTTTATCACAACAACAGGAAACAAACAGTTAGATTTGGTGTTTATTGAATGAATAAGTGGACTCACATATAGATATTCCTTTTATTTAATGTAATTGTGTTTTCCCTTTGTCCTATCATTAGGGAAGAGCCATTGTTAATGCTTTTGTTGTTAAATTTACTGATATGAACTTGGCACTTCTTAGTTTGCAATCTAGTTCTTGTGCTCATTTGAAATTTTTCTCTCTAACTACTGTTTGGCCATTAGAGCAAACTGTCATAGATATTAGACTTTTGATTAAAGTTTGGGAGTTAAAAGCTAGGTGTCCCATAAGCATTGCAATTTAAATTGAATTCTATGTTAGCTTTTTATTTTAATTAAGTCTTTACTAAGTAGGCTATGTGTAAATAACAAAGACCAACTTTTAAAATATGCAATATTATCGGGAAAAGTATTCAAGTCTGGGATAAAGTTAGGCGTGTTTGTTAGTTTTATGAGACAGGGTCTCTCTATATAGCTCTGATTACATAGACCAGGGTGGCCTTGAACTCTCAGAGACTCACCTGGCTCAGCCTCCCAAGTGCTAAGGTTCAGGGTAACCTCCATCACACACAGTTGATTATTTTCTTATGTGTGAATGCATGAATGCAGCATGCTGAGTCCCGTCCTCCTCCTACTCTTGTGCAGAAACCATTACTAAAGCTTTTGGCATGTGTGCTGGAAATCTGAGTTAAAGCCCTCATGACTGTCCTTACCCACTGACCATGTCCTCAGTGCCTAAAACTAGGAATATTTTAACTTTTATTGATTTTTTTATATATATGATCTTTTTGCCTGCGTGCAGATCTGTACACCACATGCATGCCTGATTTTCAAAGAGGCCAGAGAGGACATTGGATCTGCTGAAACCGGAAGCACAGACAGTTGTGAGCCACCATGTGGGTGCTGGGGATCGAACTAAATCCTCTGGAAAAAGTCAGTTCTCTATCCTCTGATCGTCTCTCCAGCCCCCAAATAGGAGTTGTCGAAGGTCAAAAAATTTTCCTCCTCTCGAAAAAAGAAAAGATTAAAAAAATGAGGAAGTTTTGAATTTCTCAATTTAAGCTATTTCTTCTAATACATGGACTGGTAATCAGGTGCACTGGCCAAGCGAGTAGGCTTGTGAGAGTAGTCCACAGAATTGCCCACAAGCACCAAAGCCAGCACACAGCAAACATAGTAACTGACAACACTTTTGGGGAAGAGACAGGTAGATCCTGAGGCTCACTGGGTAGCCAGCCTAGACAAAAAAGCTCCAGGTTCCGTGAGAGATCATGCCTCAAAAAGTACTATGGAGAGCTGAAGAGATGGCTCAGCAGTTCAAAGAATGTATCGCTCTTGTGGAGACTCTAGATCAGTTCCCACCACCCATGTCAGATGCCTCACAACTACCTCTAACTCTAGTTCCAGGGGACCCCCTCCCCCACATACTAAAATAAAATGCCCATTTTTAATACAAGCTCCCCCCTTTATTTTCATTCAGTTTTTGGTTGGTGGGTTTTCTGCCTGCCAACTTTGCCCTGCACTTGTACTATTTTCTTTCTTGCTGTGCGAGAAGCCTCACCTCTCCCGGTGCCCTGAGAGGAGCCTAAATGACTTCTTCAAACCACTGAGGCTAAATGTCATGCCCACCATTAGTGATCTTATGAAGATATATGATTTATGCATAAAATTGTCTCTGAATGCACCCAGGTCCAAAAATAACTCAAGTGTGTCAGGTCAGAAAGTGAGTCAGAGGGAAACTGTTAATGGTTCCCACCGGCTCACGAAGGCCTTTCCCCAGGCTCTCCCAATATGTACTCAAATGCATAAGTCTCTCTTTGTCCTTCTTCAGGACCACACAGTCCTGGATTCCTTGTCTCATGGGATGTATTTTTTTTACCCATATTCGGAAGCATTACCTATTTCCATTTTTCTCTACTTTGAAGACAGCTAGAAGCTCTTATACCATTCAGACAGGAGGTATATTGAATCCAGTGAGAATCCTGTTTCTCTCAGCTGATCCATATGGATTGTACTCCAAGGATTCTTAGTAAAAAAGACCGAGACCACCATGTCTGTGGGAACTGAAATTAACCGTTCTCTTCTGCCTTCTTCTTCCCACCTTACCATCTCCCATTCTCCTTCCTCTTCTATTTCCCATTCTCTCCTTCCTTAATCAGGGTCCCCGTGGTCCTGAAGGAGCACCAGGAGAGAGGGGCCTACCAGGAGAAGGATTTCCAGGACCAAAGGTAAGAAAAGTTTTGAACCATTGGAAAAAGTACTTTGTCTAAATCGTTAGAAGCTAAGTGTTCTCCTGGCCACCCTCACCCTATCAGATAAAAGACTATGCAAATTTACCCAGAACCTGAAAGCACATATGCATGAAATTTACAATTATAAAATAAGTAATCAGCAGACTTGCATTTCATGTAATTACTATGTATTAATTAGAAAATTATCTTAGTTTATAGGCGCTAAAGTCACATGCATTTGTTTTTGGTCCAAAAGTTAAATTAATGAGTGTAGCTATGGCAACCCTTGGTTCACAGCTTTAATTTACTGAACACAGATAAGAGAGTCTAACACCCCAGTTTAATAGGATTGCCATAAACACTGTAAGAAAAATAACTTTAACACAAAGAACAAGACATTCTGAAAGACCTGCCTTTGACCTGGAGCTGGGAAAGCGGGCTTCCCCCTGCTTTCTCTACTCAGTGTGTTGGCAATTCTTTCTGTAAAGTCCCCAAATAGCAGGTACTTAAGGATTTATGAGCCACTGATAACGGTTTCAATGACTCAGCTCTGTTGTAGTCGGGAAATAGCTACAAACAATGTATAAATGATGTCTGTGGCTGACCAGTAAAACCATATGAACAGAAATAGGCAGTGGAGACTGGTTAGTGGTCTATGATTGGCCAACCACTGGTCTGAAGTCTGTAGCCTATCTGCCAGAGGCCACATAGGGAATAATTTTCTAAGGTACTTGGGGCCCTATCCACAGACTTTCAGAATAAAACACGTATTTGAGATCTTTCTTCATTTCTAAAAGCTTTCTCTGAAACATACATGTTGAGGTACACACACACACAATCCTGACAGCCACACGCTGCTCTCCAAGTGTCTAAGAACACTTGGAGACATGTGTCAAAAAATTACAATATATAGAGTCTTAAATATTTTAGTATCCAGTAGATTTATATTTGTGTCTAACATAAGCAATCTAGAAAATTCAATTAGCCAGAATTATTTCTTTTTACATCTGTGCATGTTTAAGCAGTGTGTGTGTGTGTGTGTGTGTGTGTGTGTGTGTGTGTGTGTGTGAGAGAGAGAGAGAGAGAGAGAGAGAGAGATGGAGGGAGAGAGAGAATATTATATTCAATACTAAAATACTAGGAAGTATAATATTTCATGACATGCCCAACTTATTTTTATACAGTATAAAAATGATACAATGTGGGGCCTGGAGAGATGGCTTAGCAATTAAGAATACTAGCTGGTCTTCCAGAGAACCCAAATCTGATTCCCAAAACTTGCATGGGGGCTCATGACCACATGTAACTTCAGTTCTAGGGAATTTGATGTCCTTTTCTGGCCTCTAATGACATTGGTCATGAGTGTGGTGCACAGACATACATGTAGGCAAATCACCACACACACACACAAAAAGATATGATAAACTCTGGAATATAACCCAGGGACTCCCAACTTACCAAGGAAATGACATATATTCTCAGTGATCCTTTAGGATCAAGTGTAAATGGTTGAATTCTGGGTAACAATTAGTCAGAGCACTTTATTCTCCCACTAGGCTATTAATGAGAGTTTTCTATAGGTAGCTAATTTGCAATGATGTGGGGGAAATGTGTAGTTAAATTATGGTGTTTTGGTTTTGCTTCTGTCTCAGTAATAAAATATCCTGACAGAAATCAACTTGCAGGACAAAGCTTATTTTAGCTCAACATTTCAGGTTATCATACATCAGCAGAGAAGTAACAGTAGCAGGAGCCTGAGGGAGCTGGTCATTTCACACCCACAATCAGGAACAAAGAGAATGGTTGCACGCATGCTCACTGGCTTACCTGTGTATGTTCTGTTCTGTTTCTTCACTCATGTACAGTTTAGGGCCCCTTCCTTAAGGAATTGTGGCACGCAGAGTGGGCTGTGTTTTCCCACATTGACTGACTTAAGACAAACCTCCACAGATGTGCCCACAGACCAATCAAACGTAGACAGTCTTTTGAGACCCTTTCCTAGGTGATTCTACATCTTGTCAAGTTGAGAATTAAACTAGCCACCACCTATCGTTATAGAAAGGAATGTAGTTATAGTTCCCTGCTTCTTAGGAAGCATTCTTTTACCTGCAGTCCTAGTAAATTCATTAACCTAATGTCACTTCTGATTGAGTCCTGTGGCTTCTTTTCCCTATAAAGGTACAAAGTATTGAGACTTTATAGATATAAGATCAGGGTAAGCCAAATAGATTATGTTAGCATAGTTTACTCAATATTTTCTATGAACTTATAAACTTAGATTCTTAGTAGATCTTTATAAATTTAGACACAAAATGTTCAATCAGTAATCCAATCCCAGAAAGTATTAGAGACAAATCTTTTCTAACACAATGGATTCATTTTCATCACTAGTGAGAACAGAGGCTTGCTATCTCTAGTCACACTGCACTTTTGATTGAGTCTCTGATGAGATTGGAATTTAGCCCCTTTCTAGCTTGAGTGGTGGTGTATGTGTATGCATGCCTTTGGTGGATAGATTCTTTCCTGTTTAAATGTTGAAACTAATCTTTTCTTCTGGGTTACAAGTGTCAACATTAGAATTACTCATTTGGAATAAGCAATGAATCTGGATGCCTGACTTGAAAAAATTATTTGTAGCATAATTATCAGTAACTATAATGTAAACTCTTTTAAAACTCTTATTTCTCTTTGTGTACTGATACCTTTCTCATTTGCTTTTAGGGGGAAAAGGGTTCTGAAGGACCAACTGGCCCACAAGGATTACAAGGCCTGTCAATCAAAGGGGATAAGGTAGTGAATATCAAGAATATAATGGAAGCCATTATACAGTAAAATTATCCTTGACATTGCTCTTTATTCACGTACAGTTTGAATTGCATATAATATGATATAATATGACAAGCATCCCACGCAGGTATCTGGGTAATCATCAACCAGCAAGGTGAGTCATTTTACTATGCAGGGTGAATTATGATGTGAACATTCATATTATTTATATTTCAAATAACTTCTTACTTATTTGAGTTCTAACTTCCAATGCATCCCGTCATCAGCGATATGTCTTTGAAGCAAGATATTAGCGAAAGATAATTTCTGGGAAAGAACACAACTGTTCAAAATATATTGGTGGAGGGATGAAAAGGAAAGAGAAAGGATGCAATTATATTATGATCTCAGAAACTTAAAAGAGCACATTGACTATAATCTAATATGTGATTATTTTTTCTACATATATATCCATCTATCACTGGGTTCTCAGTTAAAATTATTACTTTTAACTTGGGCTAGAGTAAGGGAATCATTTAAGAAAAGTAGCTTTGCTGTCCTTTGTCAGAGACTCTCAGAGCCTGCCTAAGGTTAGGTAAAGGTTATTGGCTCACTGTAGTGAGGGAGATCTGTGGTGATGGAACCAGTAACAACTTAGGACAAAGATGCAGGGCTAGGCTTTCCATAGACTTTGGGCTTGTGTTGGGTGGTTTGGGGAACATTCACAAAAGCACAAGCTGGGATTGGATGCTTTCAGGAGTCGAGATAATTTTATGGTTGAGCATTTTAATGGGTCTCCTCTAGAACTTATGGGAAAATAGAGCTTGGGTGAGTTATGACTGGGTGAGAAAAAGTAGAAGCACTCAGTTTCAGACAATATACCAAGTTTAGTCAGTATCTGACCTATTCTTGAAATTTGAACAGTATTCATTTGACTCTGCTGGTCCATGGCATTGTCAGGTGTTTGTGGTCTGTGACTCCCATTTAGCTCCATAGCCTCACTACCCAGTCCTAGCTAGGGGTAGAACTGAAGCTGGTGATGGAAACTACCTAAAGAGCAATGGGAAGGGAAAGTTTCCAGAGGGAGGAGATATATACTATATGCTGCATATTTGTCTGTATAATGTTCTCAGGCATGTGTGCGCATGTGCATGCACGCGCACATGCACACACACACATGCACACATCTATACAAACTCAAAGCATGTGTACACACATATATAATTAAAAGAAGAGGTCATGAATTATAGAGGGAGTAGAGGACTCAGGAGCAATTGGATGGGAGAGAAGGTGGGATAGCAGTAGGTATAATATTCTTGTGTGAAATCCTCAGAGAATATTAAAATAAATATAAAAAGAGATACATGCAAAAACTAGTGACTTCATACCAATTGAGTTCTTTATCTGTTAACCTCTAAGCATGTCATTATATTGTTTATATTAGAAGGACAACTGGTAAGATTATCTCACGTGTTGTGTTTCAAGCCTGAATGGTATATTCTCTTTGAACTAATTAGCAAAAAAAAAATGACAAACAGTGATTCATACAAATTTAATATCTAATATAATTCTTGGTTCAAATAGCTTAGCTCCAGGTGTAACCACAGCTGCAAATACTTTAGAAATGCACAAAGTTTTCTTTTTTCCTTTGAGGCTATGAGAACATGAAGGTTGTGAGACCAGTGAATTAACCTTCTAGCTGTTACTGGGGCATGGTATTTGTGCATTAACATCTGGAGTTCATAAAAAGAAACCTGAAATACCTGCACACCATCACATAGCAAACCTTTTATTTGTTGTTCTTTTACAAGTCCAACTCTGTCCCCTTCCCCTTTACTAGGTTTTTTTCTTTTCCTATTGTTTTAAGTAAAACATGAGGTTCAGAAACTTTGGTGTGTGACTCAGGTGACAAAGTAATACTCCTATCTTAAGGGCTCACAAATAAATGATTGGTTAAAAAATTAGAATTAGAATTAAGAAATTATTTATTTATTTATTTTCTTTAATAAAGTTTTGAATTGTTTATATCATACTATGTAATATAAAGACATTTTCATATTTACACACACACACACACTGTATGCTGAACATATTTTCCTTCCCATAATCCTCCTCTCTCCCTTCCAGTAGTTTCCTTTATTTCCACAACAGTTGTGCTTGCTCTTTCAGGTCATATATACCAGATTTTAGGAAACATACATACAATATTTCTCTATCCAGGACTATCTTTATTCTTTTTGCATTATTTTCTCCAGTGTATTCACTTAAAAATAATTCTTCACTTATTAATTACCCCATGTGGTGGTGAGAGGACACCTTTGTGGAATTGGTTCTGGTTCTTCCTTCCACCTTTACATTGGTTCCATGGATCAAACTCAGGTAGTTAGGCTTGGGGGGCAAGTACTTTTAGCCACTGAGCCATCTTGATGACCTAGCTGCTTCCATTTTTTAAGAAACTGGGGGGGCTATAGTGAGCTGTTAAAGGATAGGCTCACAACCAACGTTTCTTTGTGCAAATGATGTAACTTCATTCTGAACAGCTGAAAGGGTTGCATTATATATATATATGTACCACATTCTTTTTTTACCTATTCTATGCTTTTAAACATCTAAATTTGTTTCATAACTTAGCTATTATGCATGGTGCTAGAACAAACATTGATGACAGCTTAGGAATTTAATTGGAAACTCGGTATAAAGGGAGTCGCTGATTTCCTTGCTGACTATTTGCAGGTTGTTGGTTTTGAGTTGGGTTCTGGAGTCAACAGACTTGAAACTACTGTCATCTGACACATCTCAAGTTATGGGACATGGTGGGGATTCTTGAAGGTCAACTGGGAAGTAGAGGCACAGCAAGGCGTTATACAGATGATTAAATTAGACAAGGCATGAAACCCACTTAGTTCACAGCCCCCTGGAGAAGAAATCAAGTTCTGAATCAGAGAAGTCTATCTGTGAATCTAAGCTGGACACATTTTTATTCTAGGGCATGCCTTGACACAAGTTTAACATACTTTAATTTATAGAAAGCCTGGTCCAATTATGTGATTTTTGTTTATAAGTAACTATTTAGCCCAAGTTGCCTGCCTATCTTTTGAACCAAATGTTACTGGCACAGACCTACCTGGTCATTTAGCTTTTACCTATGGCTGTTTGTATGCCACTAAAGCAGCAACTTTTAGTTATAAAACTGACCTCGTTTTGGCTGTCAAGATTCATTATGTAATCTTATAAGAAAAGGTTTGCTAACTGGGCATGGAGGTACAGGGCTGTACTTACAGCTACTCTGGAGGCTTAGGCAGGGGCATCTCAAATTCAAAACGTGACCAGACCATGGAGTAAGCTCAAGGTTAACAAGAACAACCTTGAAAGCTTGTATATTCAAAATAAAAAATATCTCAGTGAGAGAGAGCTTGCCTCACATGAATGAGGCCTTAAGTTCAATTACAATGAGGCCTTAAGTTCAATTACAAATACCCTGACCAAAAACATTTGCTCACCCTGATGCAGTCTAAATATCATTGCCATTGAAACAGACTTATTTGTCCACGCTGCTCAACAGAATAGTTCTCAGTAAGCATACTTGACCTAATAGTAGTGCACACCGACCCCACCCCTTTTGAAGCTCTCTCTTTTCTTGGTCTCTGGATGATCTTCTTAGTCCTCTTCTTGGTTCCATTTCACTTATCTCTAAATGCTGGAGCTCTAGAAGGACTTGATTCTGACTCTCTCTGTCTCTTGGTAAAGTCACCCAGGCATGGTATTAACTACTATTGTCAATATTGAAATCCCTAGTCTAATTCTCTCCCACTTAGTATCCTCACTTAGATGTCAGTTTTAGGCTTTTCAAATTTAGAAAGTCTGAAATTGAGCTCCAGGTATCACCCCACCCCCTCCAACCTTGCTTCTCTCTTGATTTTTCCCAGTTGGAGCAAATCCTGTTATCTCTACTTCATAAGCAACCTAGGACCGTGAGCTGGCACATGCCGTGTAGTCTCCCTTGGAGTCCTTCTAAGTCATCCACTCTCCTGCCTGAAACTGATCCCTAGTTCCTCTCTTTCTCCAGGAGATCCAGTGTCCTTACCACCATGTCAGTCCCTGTTGATGCTTCTACCAGGCTACCATTCTTCTCTGACATCATTGGCTAAAGTTGTCTTCATTGACAGACATCTCACCCGTGCTGTCTCTTTGCTGTTTCTGATTCAGTGAGCCATTATTCTTCCACTAACGATTTGTTCTGTCCAAAATCCTTAACTCATGTTTCTACCTTCCTTTTCATCAAGGAAGCCATCCTGCCAGCATTTCTAGAGCTGTCATGCGTCCCTTGCTTAGGATTTTTCCTAAGTATTGATCACCATTCAAAATAGTATATTTTTAACCCATCCTTAATCATTCTGCAAGCTCTACTGAGGAGGGAAACTTGGGGCTGTTTGGACCTATGTTTCCCATGTTTGACCTGTGTTCCTGCCATACAATGAGCACTCAAAAAACCTTATAGGAAAACTTGTGAAATGAATGGTCAATACTGTTTCTTCACACACATAACCATTTTTGGAGACAGGGTCTTACTATGCAGCTCTGACTGGCCTGGAACTTGCTATATAGACTAGGCTGGTATCTGACTCACAGATATCCACCTGCCTCAGCTTCCTGGGTGCTAGGATTAGAGGCATGTGCCACCATACCTGTTCTCCCTGGCAACTTCGATTTAGTTTTCTCAGAGAAGTTTCTTCAATTCTTTCATTTTGCTGTCTTTCATACTTAATTTTTGACATATTATTGGAAGAATTTAAAAATACTTTTATTCAGTTTGACTCTCAAATCTCACCACAATTTATTAATTTTATACTTTTAAGTATCATTCCTAAGGAAATATTTTAATCTTTATAAAAACTTTAGATGGTTTGGGTTGTAAGAGACTGGCAATGGCTATTAAATGTAAACTGTTACAAATTTTAGGTTGTTCTTATATGCTCAGGAATATTTATGCATATACATATGCATATACACATATGTATATAGACATGTGCATATATATTTATGCATACACATATACATATATACATATATATGTATACATATACATATACATATACATATACATATACATATACATATACATATATGTCTATAACAACGATTAATAAAAAGTGGTCATAAATTTGAAAGAGAGCAAGGAGGGGTATATGAGGAGATAGGCAGGGCAGGGAGAAAGAGGGTAAATGATGTAATTATATTATAATGTCAAAACTAAAATAGATAACACACATTTCATTAAAGATAAACAATTTAGACAAAAATTGAATATATCACTAATTATTTTGGTAGATTTGGACTATAGATTATAGAAAGGATTAGAAGATTGAATTTTTTCCATGTTGACTTTGTTAAAAGTATCAAGATAAATTTTAATCTAGGTCAGTTCTAGATTATCAAGCCATGGGTAAATGAAGCTTTTTCTACTTATATTTTGGCAGGGGGATTTGGGACCTGTGGGACCCCAGGGACCAGCAGGTATTCCTGGCATTGGAAGTCAAGGCGAGCAGGTAAGCCATATTTGCTTCTTCTGCCCTGGCCCCAAACATTTCATTCCAGTCCTGTGTTTAGGCCAGGGCAGCAAGAATCAGTGTTCCCTTGGCAACTGAATTCCAGTGGAGTTTACATTCAGAATATGCAGGAAAGGGTAAAATAGTATCACAAGGCTATTATAATTTTAGAACTTTGAGGGAGTAAAAAAAAAAAAGTAAGTTATGTGCCATGTTTTTGTTTCACCCCACCCCACCCCCAACCATTCACCTACCCAACTATAGCATTACAATTTAAATAAGTAACAGAATCAAATGTGATGACTTAATTTAAAGACATTCATCCCAAATAGAAGCAGCCCATGATGGGATTTGTTTATAAAGGACATGGGCCCGTTATGGTCAGAAAAAGGGAAGGATGTCCGTGTGCTCAGAGCTAGACCTGCTTCAAAAATCTTCTAATACTTGGGGAAGCTGGAAAACTGTCTACTGTAAATGGTGTGGAGCCCGGACATCAGCGCTATCTGCTATTGTTCACTCTCTGCCTTTAGCCATACACTCTCATTTAATCAAAGCCCCCAGCAAATACAGATTTATTGCCCTGGTTACAAAGTGGCAAGCACATTGGATTGAAATTTATGGCTACGGCTTGACTTGTGATGTTGCCTGGAGACTTCATAGTACTTCCTTGACCTCGAGTGATGAGGGAAGTAAAAGGTTTGAAAGTGAGGTAATTCCAAATCTCATTGTTGACCTGTAATGTCAGGTTTATTCCTAAGACTTCTTTATCATTATTACTGTATATTTGTCATCCCAAGAAACAGTGAGGTTGGCGACTATTTCTTTTCTCAGCTCCTCACATTTGGCAGAGTTCCCAGTCTAAGACACTAGGAGAATTAAGGTGCATCAAGGTCATTCTGAGACTAAGTACTGAGGTAATAATTAAGAGCTGGGCCTTCTGGCTACTGATGAGGCCAGGTTGACTCACAAGACTGCAGTTTGTCTGCTGGGCCCTGCAGGGATCCCTTCTGGTCCTGAGATGCTGGCAGGGCTGTTACATCCTGGATTGTGTGGTTTGTTGGGGATACAAATCTGGGACTCAGATGAGTTCAAAGACAGACCACTCTGGCCAGATGGTCTGTGGATTCTGAACCTCCCACTCGTGGATTCCTGGACTCCTGTTTCCTTTAATGCCAGCTCTTGATGGAGATTGTCATTTATTTATTTTGTTAGTTTTTTTAAAAGATTCTATTTCTTTCTTCATTACAAAAGAAAATAATAAAAACTTAAAGGCAAAATGTCTTTGTGGGGCTGACCCTTAGTGGTGGGAGAATTAATGGAGTGTAGTGTTTGTAAACTTCTCTGCACAAAGAAAGAACTACTTAGTGTTTTAAGAGAAATGGCATCAATAATACTTATTTAATCTCTGTTCATTCAGCCTTTCAATTCCATTCTTAGGCTTAATCTAGCATACTCTTGTGTTCATCACTCCTCCCTGCATTACTTGCTATAGGAATATATTTCTCCACTCATCTATTTATGAGGAAAATCTGTTTCTAGTGATCCATGGTCAACATTCTTTGGATGGTCTGCAAATTTCATTATATATTTAGAGATTTGATCATGGTTCACAGAGTGAAATAGACTATAAGTAATCATATACATATATGTATATGGTTCTACAGATACATATAGGCACACATGCTCCATGTACATGCTATGGTATTTTGTTCCTTGTTCATTGAATGTTACTTTCGGGCAGCTGTAAAAGTTAGTTAGTTGCTTCTTAGAACTACTGTAGTTCCCCTAAATTATATGGACTACTCAGACTCATCAATCATATGGAAAGGCATGGCATTTGCTTTTTATTTTATGTGTATGAGTGTTGGCCTACATGTATGTTTGTACACTATGTGCAGGAGGACAGAAGAAGGCATCGGATTCCTTAGAACTGGAGTTACAGATGATTGTCAGTGCCATTTGGGGACTGTGAACTTAAATATTCTGTAAGATTAGCGAGTACTCTTGGTCACTGAGCCAAGTCTCCATCCCCAGTGTTTACATTTTAAAAACGAACGAGCAGCTATATTATCTAACTGGAGCCAAAGGGATGACGTTTTTGTATTATATAAGCATCAATTAATGTGTTTTGTAAACACTGCTTCTACAGTTACAGTTTGTGGGATGCAAGCAAGCATAATTTTATTGTTTTCCTCTTGATAGCCTTTAATAATTTTCCCCCAGCGGGAGCCATGTCTTCTCTTTCCTGCCACTTAATGAAGTTTCCAGCTGAGCACAGACTCTTTGGATCACTTTTAGACAGTGGTAGTTGTAAGATCGCTGCATGCTGCAAAAATCAAATTTAATGTTGTATCTGGTTGAAGAGAAACAGAAACATACCTGGTGACTATTAACTGTCTCCTAATCTTCATTATCTGGTACCGGCTGGAGGGGATGACAGGTTCTCTTTTCTTCTAGGCTGAGGTGGAGGGAGTCTTGGCAGTTGAACGTGAAAGGTTTTCTAGGTCATTTGTGTGGTACACGGTCTGTGCTGTCAGGGTTTGGGGGACATGCTCTGACCTCTCACCTTTGTATCTCTTTCATTACCCCTTTGTCCATTTCTCCTAGGCTATGGGTGGAAACCTTTCTCCTGCTGCACTTCCTATCAGCCTGGTTTTGCTGAAGCTTCGTTCTTTCTGCTGTAGTTGTTTTGCCCTCTTGGTCACCTGGACAAGATTCAAAATAGTTGCAGGCCGCCCTTGCCTCCTACTTGTAATGCCTTTCATCAACAGTAAACTCTGACGAACCTCAGCTCTGACAAACTCTGGGTACACAGGATGATTCCAGTCTGGCCTCTTTGAGCTACCACAGGTCATTTTAGGTTTCTCAGGACTGAGATGGTCCCCCGTGTTCCTCAAACCAAAAGTCAAAGTACAAGTGTCTTCATTGAAGTCTTCATTCTGGGTCAGAGTAAAATAAGTCCCAACCAAGCCCCTTCCCATCCTCTACAAAGAATGCTCCTTGTAATCTAGAGAAATTTCTCTAGAAAAGAAGTTTGTAAGCCCTATGTTCTTCTATCTCAATTTACCTGTACAGTGCAGTGAGGAGTTGTGTATTTAAACAGGTCTTACTTCATGTCAGTCAGCTGCTTTTTAGAGTCCAGATCATGTCTTTAACGTCATTGCATCAAATGATGAAATAAGCTTTTCTGTATGCCGTATATACTTGCAGGGGAAAAAAAAAAGCAGTGAATTTGTTTAGCACTGTGGAATTTCCCTTCTTATATTGAAAATTGCAAGCTGGGGCAGATGCTGTGTTCATTGGGGTTGTCAATGGTACAGGCAACTTTATTATTGTTTATCTGTCTCCCTGGGAAGCTTTCTTCATCTACGTGGTACAAGACTACTACATGGCTTGACTCTATCCACAGGAAGAAGAGAAGGACAGAGTACTTCTTTTTTTCAATTAATGAGAACTTGCATACATCACTCCACATCCACACCCTAACAGCCACAATCTAGCCCATTCAACCACACCTGACTCTCTATGAGGATGAGGAAGCATGTATTCTGTTTTTTGAGACAAGGTCTTATTATGTAGGTGTTGACTGGTCTGGAATTCGATGTATAGACCAGGATGGCCCCAAACTCATAGAGATTGGCTTCTTACTACCTCCCAAATCCTATTGCTTACTGGAAGCATGAAATTTATTCCAATTATTTAGGTGGGCTAACTGAAATTTCTCTTACTATCATAAAAGGAAAGGATATACATTGGGATTTAAGCAATGGGATTTGATTAGAAGCTTCTAGTTGTCTTGCTAATTTCAAATGTCACTTTAAAAGTCACAAGACTGTTCTCCATGTCATAATTTCACTAACATTTAAAACTTTTATTCTGAAGGGGATCCAAGGTCCAACTGGTCCACCTGGTCCACAAGGACCCCCAGGACAAGGCTCACCTGGTCCTAAGGTAATTTTCTAAATGACAGAAATATTTAGTACATTTATAGCATAATTGTCATTTATGATTAATTTTCTATGACTCTGCAAAAGAACAGATGGAATTGACTTAAAAATCAGAACATTTTATGCCAAACGATACTGGTATTATTAATGACTTAGAAAGTCTAATATTCTTCTTGCTTTAAGATGCTTTTACCTGCCTAACCTTTATTTATATCTTGTTTATATTTTTAATTATTGAAACTGTATTCTAGCAGTGCAAATAGGCAACCTTCTCTGGGCTGGTGGGCTTGTATTCTCACCAGTGTTCCCACGGTGGGTTCAAGTTCCAGAGTCTTCAAAAGATGGAGGCAGAATAATCTAAAAAGTAAAGAGTTTACCTTGAACTTTGGAATCAGATTATCCCTTAGTTTGGAATCCCCTTTCATCCTTTGAGGAGAGGCAGTTATTATGTAATTAGTTACCATCCATAGATTTTCAAGAATCACTATTCATTGTTAAATAAATAAATAAATAAATAAATAAATAAATAAATAAATAAAAAAGAAAGTTCTCAGAGATGCTTGTTCACCTTGGAGCCCACATATAAGAAAGATGCCATTTCTACCCTTTAGATTTATTTGTTTGTTTGTTTTTGGAGGTGTAGGGAAAGAAGAGATCTTTCTATATACATCAGGTTAGTCTCTGACACTTAGGATCACCCTGTGTCTGTGCCTCCCTAGTGCTGAGATTACAGCTGTGTCTCACTTGAGGTTTTACTTGGGGCTCATCATGAGGACTCAGGATGGTCTCTGATTGGCTCTTGGCCAGAGATCACCCGGGCTCTCCATGTGTATGTTTAACTGTTAGATAATCTAACTATTTTTTCAAGGTGTTCCTACACATATTTACTACATGCCTATATTTTAAGTCAAATGCAATAAAATCCATGTAACTGAAGGGACTTCACATGTAACTAGCACCATGTCTATACATGTGGTTGTGTGTGTGAATTAAGTAGATATGATCATTTCATGTTTTTGATATACAAAAGTTCTGAGGAAATCTAAGACAGGGATGATTTACTTTTATTTTGCTTCAATATTTAAATATTTTTTTTTCTTCCCAGGGAGAAGTAGGCCGGATGGGACCCACAGGGCCTAGAGGACCAATGGGAATTGGAATACAGGGTCCAAAGGTGAGTTGATTGCTTCTAAGATGCTACTAAGCCATTTACATTACACAGTGTAAGGCTTCCTGAATGTAAGGAAGAACATGCATCCACCATCTAAATGTATACACCTCATTTCTCTTAACTTAAAATGTGACTAGGAAGAAAAGTATAATTATTATTTTTCTGGTTTTTTTTTTTTTTTTGGTGTTTCTGTTGGAAGCAGTTGTTATGAAACTCATACTTCCTTGGGGTAGGGACCTTGTTCATCTCGTTTGTTATTGGATGTCAGTTTTGACCACGTGGTGTACCTCAAATACTGCTGTAGGGATGAATTGCGACTTCCTGTAACCTTCGCAGGTTCTGTACTTAACGTGACAGTATATAGACTCTAGTGAGCTACTTTGAGCTTTGAACGTCTCTATTGTTTGGCTATCATTGACAAGAGTCTAATAAATATTTGGATAGTAGAAGAATATATCAGATGTCAGCTTAGCAAGAACATACATATAAAGAGATGATCCCAAAAGATCCTAACATTGTATTATAATTATCATCATTATTATTAATGTATTAATAAAGCAATAAAAGATGTCATTTTTGCATGGCTTTGATATAATATATGCTATGCTAAGTACTAAGTATGATATATGTATATACAGAGATATAGATATACATAGTGTACATGTATACACATGCAGTATATGATTTACATGTCAATTTAGAGAGACAGTCCCCAGTATGCAGTATGTTAAAGATCATCAGTTAGACTACCTAGGTTTAAATTCCAGTTTTTTCAGTAGTCTTAAATATTTAAATACATTTAAATATTTACTCACTTAAGAACTTCACTTTAGGAGAGTATCTCATTTCATGTTTACTCACTCCCCTGTTTATTGCAGTTAACAATTGTTAGCAATTGTAGTTCCAGTTGCTCATTGTAGCTTCTCCTGTCTCACTTACATTCTACCACATACATGCCACATTTTCTTTTGTGTAAGCCAGACTTGTACAAAACCACACAGAGGTGCAACTGTTAAGTTCCAGAACACCCAGTCCCTGGTTTGGATGCTGTAGGAATCCTGTCTCATGTAGACACCATGTCACCTCTTATCCACAGTATAGCCTCATCTTAACAGGAAAATATGAAATATACAGAGATACATTTCATCATTTTAATCTTTATTCCCTGGAAACTAAATAAAAGCTTTTTCATGTGCTCAGTGGACCTTCAGCTTCCCTCTGTAGGCTCCCATGGAGCCTCAGTACGTTATGCTGGTTTTCACTGTTAGAGAGCTTTACGTCTGCATAGTGAGCTTTGTTGGCAGGATTACAAATAGCTTGCCCTAGGTTGTAACTGACATATATCCTTTTAGTGTGTAGTTTGACATTTTGATGTGTTTCTCTCATTTTATGTCTTGTGCTTTTAAAATATTATTTTAAAACACCTGAAAGTCATGAAAGTATTCTCACTTCGTTTTCTGAAAATTTTATCCTTTACATTTTTAAGTGGTCCCTTACCCACATGGATTTTAGCTTTGTGTGTATGGATAGGGGTCAGTGTGGGGAATCTGGATTTCCCCATATTGACAATGTGTCTCTGTTTTACTGTTTCAAACACCATTTTTGCCACACTGGTTTGTAATGGCCCCCATATCTTGTATCAGTTTAACTGTCTATGTCAATAATAATCAGTGTGTAGGCCTCTCTATTCTGCTTCCTGTATCTATTTGTATTTCTATGCACTGTTGCCTTCCTGTCTTCATTCTGGCTAATTTAAAATATGTTTTATCACTGGGGATACAGCTCAATTGATAGAGGGCTTGCTTAACACATGGAAAACCCAGGGTTCAGTCCCCACCACCATATAAACCTGTGTGGTAGCACATGTCTGCAATTCTAGCACACAGGAGGCAGAGGCAAAAGAATCAGACAGTCAGGGTCATCCTTGGGGCCACACAGCAAGTTAGAGGCCAATCTGGAATACATAAAAACCTTTTTCAAGGGGGGGGGAACATAACATCGAATAACAAAAAGAATATTCTTATCTTTCTTGGTTATTGTTCATCCTAACACATTTTAGGTTCAGGTTAGCTTGTCAAATTTGATAAAGTGTCTTATCGAATCTACAGACCAGCTATTGAGTTCTTCCAACCATAGGGTAAGGATTTCTAGCTTTCCAGGAAAATATTTTCACTTCTTCTACCCCATAAGGTCATTCCCAGGATCCTCAAAGAAATCTTGGCAGTATGAATCATTCTCTAAATTATTCTCTTTCCAACAACTTCTGAGTAGCTACTACAGGCTATTGGAGAGGCACTTGCTTTGTTTTAATTTTTGGCAGGTTGAGCCTTATATGAAGTCACTCTGTGAAATCACTATTTCTGATTGAATTATTTCTTACTTTTCCTTTTACCTATGATCTTATTATTTGAATAAAAACAAAAGTACATGATACCTTCTGCAAACCTTTGAAGTACTCCCTTCGGTCAAGGAAATTCTCTTCTATTTCAACTTTTACTAAAAAATTGCTTATTCATTATAAATCAGTAGTAAATTTCAGTCAAGTTCAATGGCTACTGAAATAATTGTAGCAATTTTTCCTTTTTACACTGTTAACCTGATATATTAATAGGGTTTTTAGATGTTGAACCAGTCTTTTCTAGGTAAAGACAGCTTTTTAAGGTAAACTCGTTTAGGTAATGTACACGTGGTGCTTTCTTTTTAAAAATACTCCAGTCAATTAATCTTTCATTGAGGGTGTTTCATCCTTTTGAAATAACTATTCATAGCGTTGCTAGCATATAATAAATA
The DNA here is from genome assembly GCF_011064425.1 of Rattus rattus. NCBI lineage: Eukaryota > Metazoa > Chordata > Mammalia > Rodentia > Muridae > Rattus > Rattus rattus. Next base: position 130,282,918 of record NC_046159.1, read on the forward strand.
AACATGCTTACTATATACACTTTGACAGATTTGGGCGTATGAATGATGGTCTTGAAGCTTTCTCATTGAAACCAAGATAATAAAGGCATTCATTATTCATTAGAGTCACCACACACCCTTTCTAAAACTGCTCTCTGCTCTTCCCTAGCTTCTGTATATTGATGGGCTTCCCACAACCTGCTCCACCATTGACTACTTCTGAGCTACATGTTGCTTCTTTCCACACAGCAGAATTACTCTAATATGCACTTTACAGGGTGGCTGAATAGTTGTTTCTTTGTACAAGGACACCACAATTTACTTATTCAGTTTCCTGGTGGTAGAAATGTTGGCTGTTTCTAAACTTTCACTGTTACAAAGTACAAACATTTATTGAAGTGTCTCTGGTCAACTGTTTCCCCTTTTCTTGAATACACATCTAGGAATGAACTGACTAGCTTAAATCAAAATGGGTAAATTTTTGTCTCTTTCTCTGTTTTGTTTTGTCGTGTTGTGTTTTGAAATTTTTGTATAAAATAGAGACCTTGTTCCTCAAAGTTTTGAAAGTTTAATGGGATTTGGCTCAAGAGCCAGTGAGAGCCTTGCTACCTTGGGAAGAATCACCACCTAAAGCAGAGGTTCTTAACCTTCCTGATGTGGAGACCCTTTAAGACATTTCTTAACCCTAAAATTATTTTGTTGCTACTCTATGACTGTCATTTTGCTATTGTTATATATTGTGATTAAGCATCTGATATGCAGGATGTCTGATATGCAGGATGCCCTACAGGTTGAGAACCATTGATCTAGAGGCTTTCAATCATTAGATGTGTTCGCTAATGGCATTGCTACATTAGGCTCAACATTTTAATTGTAGAAGTTAGGTCCTGCTTCTTCCTCCCAGCTCCATGCTCCCAGAAATAAGAATCAAACTCAAAGTATATTTACAAATACCTTGGCCGTATAACTAGGCTCTTCTCTGAGTAGATCATAAGTAAAGAAAACCCATTTATTTTAACCTACATTCTGCCACATGGGTGGTCACCTGTGCTTGGGTACCATGCGTCTGTCTCATTACATCTTCTGCCAAATCTCCTACCTGGGTCTATCCCAGAATTCTTTCTCCTCTCAGATGTACCTCCTTCCATTTCCTGCCTAAGCCACAGGCCATAGACGTTTTAATTGGCAGGTGAGGCATCTACCCAATACACATGATATTCTCTCCACAATTCCCCCTTTTAGTCCAATAAAAGGCTCTTTCCCCAGAGCTGGTATGACTATGCCATAGATAGAGTGTCCTGGAAAACCAGAAATCTATTGTCTCATAATTCTGGAGGCTACAAGTCTGAAATCAAGGTATCTTACAGCCATGCCTCAAATAAACCCTACAAGGAAGAATCCTCCCTGGACTATTTTTGGCTTTTCCCTATGGTTGTCAGTTCTCTGCTCTCCTAGACTGTGGCTGCTGCACCTCTTCCTTGTTTGCCTCTGATATTTCAGAGTTTCTGCTTGTTTTAACAGGGCCATAATGTCTTTCTATCATGATTCCAGTCAGACTGAGCTAGGACTTACCTTAACAACCTTGTCTAAGCTTGATAATATTTATAAAGATCCTATTTCCAACTACATTCAACTCTTCAAGGATGTCACAATTCAACCCATGGAAAAAGACTGAAAAACAGAGGGATTAGGTAACTTGCCCAAAGTTAAGAAGTTTTGTTGCTAATCACCTTTCTCTGTTCAGATGCATTTCTCAGCATTATAAGATATAGCCAATACCTCAAATTGAGGTACACTTTAAGGACATGTCATTGAAATAAATTTTTTATCCACCAGGGGGAGCCAGGCACAGTAGGGCTCCCGGGACAGCCGGGAGTCCCAGGGGAAGATGGGGCCTCTGGAAAGAAGGTAATCTTATGTTTTTATATATCATCAGTGTCAAAACTGTGGGACCCCACCAGCACCTCGGTCCTCCAGAACCTGAGGTTAAACTACCAGGACAGTGCCTTTAAGAACGACTTTTCTTTTTCTTTACACCAGAAAGATTCCTCCACTGTCTGGTTGCCCCATGTGCTCTGAGTTCTGGCTGGTGTTTTGGCCTGGGCATTTTCGCTTTCTTCCATGGTTCTTGAAGTCACATCAGTTTAATCTCAAACAAAACTACCTCTCTTCTTCCAAAAGAGAGAGAGAGAGAGAGAGAGAGAGAGAGAGAGAGAGAGAGAGAGAGAGAGAGAGTCTGTAAATGTATCTGGGAAGTTGAGGCTTATTGTAAAGATGTCCTGAACTATTTTGTGTTGACATTTGAAATACTCAGTTTTTAATAAAACTACTGAAAAATAGCAGATGGTGAGGTGGAAAGACTTTCTTGTTAAAAAAAAATCTACTGAATGTGAGCCAAGAGTCAAAGGAAAGTGAGCTTTAGCGCTTTGGAAATTGGCTGAGATGGGAGTTCTCTGTGGTATTTCAGCTGCTCTGGTTAAAGGGGAGTTTAATGTTAATTTATTCATTGATAAGTCTCCAACTGAATTTTGAGATGACACCAAAGGAAGGTATGGTGTGTTTTAGGGGGTAGTCCAAGTCAAATTCTCTGGCAATGAGAGGAGACACGAGGTGGGTTCTGCATTTTGTCCCCTATGAAGCAACTGAGGCAATGGTGTCCTTCCCTCCAGGGAGAAGCTGGGCTTCCAGGAACAAGAGGCCCAGAAGGAATGCCTGGAAAAGGACAGCCTGGCCCCAAGGTATGCAAATGACAGCTCTGCAGGAAGCAGCTGGCTGTGTGCTGGTCCCCAGTCAAGAGAGCCAATTTAAGAGCGATCTGACTTACGTTCTTGCGATGTCAAACATGTTTACATCTTGCTTAAAACCAGGAATACTGTCTTGTGAGGCTGAGAAAGGAGGCACATGTATATTATTCATCTTTATTTTCCTACAGCCCTCTTAAGCTCCAGCATCAAGAACTCAGCACATGTTTTCTCAATGAATGGTCAACTGATATTTAAAGAAAACATAGGAAGGAAAAGAATCCACCAGGCACATTGTTAGAATTTGAAAGTACATAAAGTTTATTAAAATGTTTATAGGCTTTCTTTTACATAATAGTAAGGCATATCACCTTATTAAATGTCAACTGGGTGACAGGGATTGTAGCTTAGTGGGAGAATGTACTCAGCAAGATCATGAAATGGATTCCTAGTATAAAGCAAATAGGTAAATAAAGTGACAATTTTTCACATCACCCCCTCTAGAAATGCTACTTTAATAACATCTTTGTATGTCAAGATGAGAAGATATAAATTCTCCCATAGGATGAGACCTTTAGTAACATAACATACCACCTCAAAGGTGCAAGAATTCCTGTAGTTCTTAGGCAGAGTTATCATTCACACCGCACACTGCTAGTATTCTATTTATAATTCCGTTAAAATATAGCTAATTGGCCTTATAAAAGTATAAAGTCAAACCCTTAACCCTGAGATACTGAAATTTAAATATATCTGTACAATTTCAGCCACTTGAACCTATCAACTTTTTCTTCAAACAAGAAGATGAAGAATATTTTTCAAAACATGATGTGTTTAGAAGTACCTGCCTATTAATAATCGGAAGTGAGAAAATTGAGAAGTGTAGTGAGAAAGATCTGAGGCTTAGGATATGAGGTGGCTGGAGAAAGTCCTCAGAAAAACAAGAGCACGTGAACCCCGAGTGAGGAAAACCTAAGAGAATGGGCAACAAAGCAGGGACAAAATCGGTATCAAAATGTCCCAGTCACCGAGGAGAGCATAGCACAAATAGTAACAGCACCAGATGATGCAGCCCAGGTCTTCTTTGGGCAGTGCTGGTGGTTAGTGACATGTGGCCGTGCACCTATTATGTTCTGAGATGTTTGGATCGGTACATTCAATTAACACTCTGGAGTTAATTGCATCATTGTGGATGCAGTGGGAGGCCCCTTGATTTATAGAGCATCCTTTTGTTGATGTGCTAGGATGTGATTCATTAGCTTTCAAGGTGCAGTCTCCAGATCAGCTGGGTCAGCATCACCCATGAGTATTTGACATGCAAATTATCAGGCTCTTGTTAGAAACAATCTAAATCGGCAACTCTGGACTGGGGATTTAGAAATCTGTGCTCTACCGAGCCCTCCACGTGATTGTGATATTTGTTTGAAAACTGTGGCTAAACCTGGTGTACCAACAATTTGCCCACAATCTCAGCCGCAAGCCCAAGGACAGATTCCTTCTCTGACTTGGGCCCACATCTGGGTGCCTCCCAGTGCAGCCTTATTGAGAGAGTACTTGAATGCTGTTGAGGTCTTGGTAGAAGGGAGTAGAATTCTTCACAGCCATGAGAGCACTGCTGAGGACAGCCATGCTGGGAAGCAGCAGGAGACAGTTTCCAGCTCTGCTGCAGGTTACTGCTTGAGTATCTTCTTACCAACCAAATTATTGGCCGTCTTTTTGTAGAGTGAAGTAGACTCCCCACTGAGGAAGAAATGGGGCCTTGATTTGAAAAATGTCTCTCTTAATGTTTTTAAACAGAAATAGCATGAAAATTGAGAGGCAGGATAAAAACCATCTCTTTGCCGAAATACCGAATGTATCAGAACCATCTGTGTACAGGACAGCGGGGCAGAAGACTCAAATTCAGACAAAAGTTCTCTAAGACTTGGAACTTAGGCGCAAAGAACATCAAATCGGTTTGAATTAATGATAAAGACTGACGAGGTTATTGAGGAGCTTTCTCAAACCTTGGGTGGCAAGGCTGTGCTCACGCCGATCACTTGAAAGCTGGCGTTTGAAAGCCTGGCTCTGATGTGGGAGCTGTGGAGGATGATGTGTTAATACGACCTCTGTATTTTTGTAATTATTCTGTCAGGGTGATGAAGGAAAGAAAGGAAGCAAAGGAAATCAAGGACAGAGGGGGTTTCCAGGACCCGAAGGGCCGAAGGTATGTTTCTTATATTCTCATCTGTGCTTCGAGGACATGGTAATTGTGTCTGGTTTTAATAGAATATTAAATTTCCACTTCAAATTTGATTACTTGTTTCCTTCCCAACAAATACACAATAAAACCCCCAGAGGAAAATGTCTTTAGACAACTTTCCAATCCAGACCATAATAGAATGGAATAAAGAAGTCTCACAAGGTATCTATCTGTGCTTCTGGGAGACAATCAGACGGCCAATCGTCTCTAGGAATTACCAAATGTTGAGAAACTGGGGTAAAGGTAGGGCCATAGCATATCCCTCTCCACCACGTTATTTTGCTAAACAGTGAGTCCAGCATTGATTGACAGGCATACTGAAGAGAAGCTTTGGAAGGCCTGTCCCATCCTGCTCTGCTCTGAGCCACATGAGCTAGTCACTCATATGACCAGAGCAATGGTGACAAAACAGAGTCAAAGGCAGCTCTCTACAGTCTCTGGTACTCAGTAAGTGCTTGATGCAGGAGTTACTCTGAGAGAAAAACCAATGCTGTGAAATGGAAGATAAGGGTCTGTGGTCCAAATTGTGCAGAGCAGGGTGCTAAGGGGGAAGTGGAGACTAAGAGGGTACAGTAAGAAGTGGCTTAGTGAGAGCATGGTATTGTTGATGTCAGCAAATTGGAATGGTAATCCTGAGACTCTATGTCTCCAGAAAGACACAGGTTATCAAAAAAAGAGATGAGAATATTTAAAAACCAAGTGAAGAGTAAGCAAGTTTCTTTTAGAGATTTTATTAGGTTTATTAATTTTACGTGTGTACATTTTGCCTGCATGTATGCACATGTACCGTATACCATATACCATATGACTCGTACTCATGGAGGTCAGACAAATGCATCTGATCCCTGGAACTGTAGTTAGGCATGGCTATGTTGATACTAGAAACAGAACCAGGCCTTCTGTAAGAACTACAAGTGCTCTTAACTGCAGATCTACCTCTCCAGCCCTGAGAAAGTAAGTTTTGAAAATTGGTGTCGTCAAAATAAGAGAGCAACAACATACGATTGCCTGTAGAACTATGATTGGTCATGTTGCTCATTACCCATCACTGTTGTGGGGACATTGCTAGAAAGCCAGGTGTCTTCGTCATCCCCTCCTCCCAACCCCTAACTCCACCCCACCCCCGTGTCACAAAGGTTTGGATTTAGTAGATTCTTGGGGACAGACTCAGGGGTCCACGTTTCCTTAAGGGCCACAAAGTAGTTCAAGAAACACATTATAAGGAATTGTCACTGTGAAAGAAATATATTTTACTAGCATTAGCAATAAGGCATTACTTTTCACTGTCGTAGCTAATATTATTCAAAGTACATCTGATGTTTTAATAGAGGATTTTTTATAGATGAAGAAAAAACTGCCATATTTTAAAGCACAATAAAGCCTTTTCATATTTTAAAAGTAATAAATCTAGAAACATAATTTTTGCCTTAACCCTGGTTTTAGTGAAGTTTATTAATTTATGTGTTTGTGTGTGTACATGTGCCATGGTGTGTGTGTGTGTGTGTGTGTGTGTGTGTGTGCACGTGTGCGCATGGTATGCATGTATATGTGTGCATCATGGCGTGTATGTGTGTAAATCAGAGGACAGCTTGTGGAAGCCAGTTTTCTCCTTTACCATGTGGATTGCGGGGACCTAACTGGAACTGTCAGGCATGACAGTAAGTGCCTTTACCTGCTGAGCTGTTCTGTCTTTAGTGGAAATTTTTTTACTGACTAACATTTTGCTCATTTGTAGAGGATTGGATGTGGGCTAATCTGTTGTCAGAGCGTGAATCATGTGTCATGTGCTACACCCACAGGTTTGGATTTCAGGATGAGCACACACGTGCTGTGGCATGAAGGAAGTCCCAGCAGGCTGTGTGCTCAGTTAATAGGCTGTGCTGAGGAGAAGTCCTACAGCAGAGGTGTCAGCTGGGCATGAACATGTTCCTCCTAGAAAAACTGGGATGACCCACCTCGTCTACTGAGACTTAAGGACTCATAGGTCAGGCAAAGGAGGAGTTAGCTAGTGAGCTGAGACCCTTGAAGGACGAACTGAGACATAGCATAGAAATAGTTGTTTCTGAGTTAGGCCTCTACCAGTTTTGTTTTGTTGTATTTTGTTTTGTTTTTTTAAAGGGCCAGATAGAACACAGTTCAGCTTTGCCTGCCAAGAAGCAAAATTGAGTTTGTTGTGTAGGCACTTAGATTATAACTGCTTGAAAATGTGAAAACTAGTCTTAGTTCAAGGCTGCCAAAACCTAGGGCATGCTGACTTCGACCCGCACTTTGTAATTTCCTCATCTTTATTCTGGAACAGTAGTTTCCAAATTTGCATGATTACAAACACCTGCCTGTAAAGTTTTGATCACATTCCAATACAAATCTGTTCATTTTTTTTAGTTACAATTTTTAATGTATAAACCATTTTGCTAATATATGTTTAAAATGTTCTGTAAATATTGTAAACTATTATAATTTTTGTGTAGGAAAATGAAAATATATTAAGTTGTGATATTTTCTTTCTCTACCCCCATGGGTCATTTTGAACACCTTGGGGTGTGTAGTAAGAAGCGCTTTAGAACAGAATCTCTCCAAGAGTGTTAGCCACACTTCTATCAGAATCCCCAGAGCTGCTAATAAAAATTCATATTCCTGGACCCCCATCCTTTAGAGCTGTGAGGTCTGGATTTCTGGGGCTTGTCACTGGGCACTGGATATTTAGAAATGTTATCTGTATGCATGAGTATTTGAGGAACCCTGGTCTAGACTCAGGTGACACACAGACATTACCGTTCTGCTTCTTGAGTCTTGGGAACTCGATATTAGAGAAAATGGAGGCAGAAGAACTTGATAGAGGGAGGGCAGGGAGGCAGGGGAGAGAAGGATGTTTCAATTTCCCTATTCAACTATAAAATAAAATACGTAATCTCTGCTTCTAAAAAGACTGCATACAATGGAATCCTGATATAACAGGAGCTGTGACAATACAAGCAAGGAAGCAAACCGGTTTATAAATTAGCCACGGACTGTGACACTTCTGCTGGAGACTATTTGTATGATTAAATACAAGATTTTCCCCTACGAGCTTCTTGGTGTACAATATAGAACATGGGTATCATGGATTGCTTCATATTTATTAGCCAGTAAAAAGCTACATGAGAAATAAAAAATTCCTACTATTCAGGAATTAATTGAACACATTTATCTAAAGGCACTGAGAACTTGCAGGGTAATAACTTCAGTGGTGGTTTACAGAGGATGTTCCAGTCATTTTCATATTCATACTTATAGAGACAGGGGTTTTAATATTCTGAAATGGGCAGATACTTGTTTTCTTTTCCTCCTATAATTACTGTATAGTTTCTCTACTTGAAATGTAACAGTTTTTTTCTGGTTTTCTCAGGGAGAACCGGGCATTATGGGCCCCTTCGGAATGCCTGGAGCATCAATTCCTGGACCATCTGGACCAAAGGTATATATTCTTGGCACTTTTTAAAGTTGTGGAGTAGAAATATATATGTATTTTTATGTCACTGATGATGCTTTTATATCACTTATGATGGTTCTTGTAAGCTAGAAGTGTAGTTTGGGGAGATCCTTAAGAAATATGCACAGATAAGCAGACTCAAAGCCAGACTTCATTCCTGACACTAAGCTTGCCATGTCAGCCTGTGTTCCTTCTCTCAATCCCCAGGCCTCAGCACATGTAAGACTGTTGCTACATTTACAGGAGAATCTACAAGGATCTATAATCAAAAGTCTGGAGGAGAAGATGCACTCAGTCTTACATCTAAATATTTGAGTCTAATCGTCACATATTACTTTGTGGATTTCCCCCGACACCTATAGAAACATTTATTGACCGGTTTATTAAGTCTTCAGTTGAGTTTCTCCAATTTGTTCGAAGGATGAGACAGACACATTAAGCTTTTTACGCATTGGCGGTCTATTATGACTATGCATTTCTGTAGTTCTTCATGTAACCTTGAGCCTTGCCAATGTTATTTAAAATGGACAGGGAGACCGAGGAGGACCTGGAATGCCTGGTCTCAAGGGAGAACCTGGACTTTCTGTTCGAGGACCAAAGGTATGATTTATTGATGCTTCCTTTCTGGATGTGAGAAGGTAGACTTGAGGAATGTAATGAAGAGATAGAATACTTGCCTAACACACGCAGGACCCTTTGTTTCATCCCTGCACTTCAAAACATAATAAGAGGAGGAGGAGGAGGTGGAGGAGGAGGAGGAGGAGGAGGACAGGTTTGAAGAAAAAGAGAAGGAAGAAGGATAGAGCAAGAAGAAGAGGACTTGATCCCTAATATATCAGCCGTCTTTCTGTCACCATGTTGAAATATATGCATCATCAATTCATTAGTTTATTTTGGCCCATGGTTTCAGAGATTTTAGACTGTGAATGTCTATCCCTTTTTCTTGAGGTCCGTAGCATCTTAGTACATCAAGGTAGGAATACATGATAGAAGGTTCCTGTTCACTTGTTGACAGTCAGCGAGCCAAAGGAGATAGGAAAGGGTTGCAGTTCCGATATCCATCCTGAGGAAATGCCCCCAGGTACTTGATTTCCTCCAACTAAACCTGACACTCTAAGGGCTCCACCAATTCCAGTGCAGCCACAGGCTGGGGGCCACTCTTTGAACACATAGATCTTTAAGGCTTGTTCAAGATCCAAGCTATCCTATTTAATAGGTTAATAATTTACTTATAATATCTATCTATCGATGAAATACATATAAAGAGGCTATGCCCTTTGTGGGGAGAAGGAAATTTTTAAAAATCCCACACAAGCTCAGCCAGGTTGTTCACCTGGGACCCTAGCTGTACAGTTGACTCAAGAAAATTGTTGAAATTTCTCATGTGAAACTATAGATGTTATCTAGCTCAGTTAATTGTGGGGACCATTTCCATGTTGTTTGGTAACTGGCTGTTCACACTCCATGATCTCTGCTGTGTATCTATTCTTTTTTTTTTTTTTCCGGAGCTTGGGACCGAACCCAGGGCCTTGTGCTTGCTAGGCAAGCGCTCTACCACTGAGCTAAATCCCCAGCCCCACTGTGTATCTATCCTTACTCTTCCCCATGCATGACAATGTACTCTTACATTCAGCCACACCTTTATCTGCTCATGATGCTGGGCATTGCAGATGATGATGGTATTTAAAGATGCTTGCTCTTTAGCCAAACGTTTTTCCTCTTTGGGGCTTTAGTAGTATTCTTGATGCCATTCATTTCCAATGGACTCATTTCTACATTTTTCAGGGTCCTATACGCCTTTGAGTGTACAATGGGAGGTTGGCACACTAAGTCACTTTTACATGCTACATCAGTGATCTCTCAGGCCCACCCTATTACCCATTTCAAAATACCCCATCCATTTGTGTGCTGTTATGTGTTGAATGAGAGACAGGTTACAGCAAATTGCTTCTGTAGGACATTTTCTACAGAATATAGTGAAGGAAGGAAATGTGGTAAAATTTGATTTATAAAATTGGTGTGAGATATCCTAAATCAAAATCAACCCCTAGGCTTGAACCAAGACACTTCCTAGCTTTGTTGCCTTGCTCATGGCTGTGCCCAAATACCTGAGAAGAAGCAATTTAAGGTAGGAAAGATTTAGTTTGGTTCATGGTCCAGGAGACATAGTCCATATGGTAGAGACAGCATGGAGACAGGGATTTTCTCACATCTTGTCTATTTAGGAATCAGAGCAAGGAGAATGCTGGGGGTCACATTGCTTTTCCTTTTCCCCCTTTTATTAATTCCAGACCCCAGTCTATGGCATGGTCCCAACCCATGTTCAGAGCAAGTCATTTCTCCTTAGGCAAAGTCACTCAAAACTCTCTCAAACACAAACATAGAAGCCTGTCTCCGGGTAATTCCTAATCTAGACAAATTGACAATGAGGAGAGCCCATCACACTTGCTGTTGCAATTAGAAGTAACCAAGTTACTGCAAACTCTGCAGGAGAGAAGACGAAGACCTGTAGGGAAGAGGTGTTTGTAATGTGTGCTCAGGGCCCCCTCCTCTGCGTGAGTACCAGCAGTTAATCGGCTACAGCTGCTGGTAATATATCATTGGCCTAGAGCACAGAAATAAAAACCAGAAGTAAACTGGATTCTTTTTCTTTTGAGCATAACCAGGGAGCAGTTACTTCGTATATATAATATATATTATACTTATACATAAGTATAATACATATTATTAATAATATATACTATATACTTATTTTGTTGACCTTTTTCTTGTATCCTAAGCATGGGGGCAGAGATGGAGTCTTACTTGGGAAACTGTCTCAGACATGAATAACCAGGATTATGTTAAATGTATCTGGGGTGGCTTAGAAAGCTGAGTTTGAGCCGTTTCCGTAGTTGGGGATATACTAAATTCCCTTCACCTTGATCTTGCTCCCTACCACACAGACAACTTTAAAAAAAATCATCTTGAGTTTCTGATGGTGGTCAATAGTGTACTCTGTTTCCATTAAGTGGCCAAATGGTCATTAAGGTGATCCTTTGTGAGGCTTAACCAGATAAAACCAGCTGCTGCATTCATGCCTCTCAAATTAAATTTAACGTTCTTGGTGCTTAAAGGGTCTGCAGCTTTTATCCTTCCTCATTCATTCATTCATTCATTCATTCATTGGTATAGAATTAGGATAAATGGAGAGCCAGACTGTGGGCAATATTTTGGATAGGAATAATCACAATTTGATCTCAGAATTGTCTAGTGTTTAAAGAAAATATTTGAGGGTATCATTTGCTTTTCCATTCATGGAAAATAAAAGCTGGACTATTACTGGAGTTTCCATCTAATGTAAAATAATAATAAATAAGTAAATTAAAGAACAAAGAACTTTTTTTTATCAAAATAAATAACGAGCACAGAGGCTGCAAGCCATCACAGTAACAAAACGGTGTGTTGAGAAAAATAGTTTTAAAAGCATACTTAGTAAGTCTTTGAAATTAATACATATTCTAAGAGATTCTTCAAGTCCTTTTTATCCCCTCTGTACCAATTTTACTCTACCCAGTGATTTTTTGGGTTTTTATTTGTAAGGGAATTACACAGTAACATGCTGTCTAAGGGAAAAGAATCATTCTCTCTGGTCTCTGTATAGGAGGTGAATGCCTGACAGGAAAAGTCATGGTGCCCAAGGTTAACAGCAAATAGTCAGGAGCCCATCACCTTAGTCTGCACCTTAGTCTGTTTGAACTCCATTTGGGTGATTCAGTGCTCTGTAATTTAGGCTCAGGGAGGAGCACAATAGATGTAACTCACTGTGCTAGGCTTGTTATATTTGACAGTCTACACTCAAAATCTGTTGTGTAATCTTTTTTCCTCCCCCCACTCAGTGCTTCCTAAATTTTCTCATGTTTATAATTCTCCCTAATTTATGGTACAATAAATGATTGTATATTTTTAATTAAAATAATAACAGTGGCTGTTTCTCAATTCTTGTGACCCATGTTTCCTATAGAAGTCTTTGTATGGTTCATACATTCCTTACTTTTCTGCCACACATCCTGGTAACCTCAAATGTTGGGACTTCTGAGGACATAAGCAATTGCTAAATGTAGCAGGATATTTTTCTAAAATTTCCTTTGCTTTGTCAAATCGATTGTTGTTTTATTGAATTAGTGTTTAGGTTAAGCTCTGCTAGATATCCTATGATTTGGTACCATGACTTGGTATTTGAATTTTTACAGGGTGCCCAGGGTCCCCGGGGACCAGTGGGTGCTCCAGGACTCAAAGGTGATGGCTATCCTGGTGTGGCTGTAAGTATAGATGTGTCTTCGTTTTCATATAAATCCTCTTAAGTGTATGCATATTAAAAACACATATTTGAACTATGGTGTGATGATTTGAAACATGTATATAATGTCATGATCAAATTGGGCTTAATTAGCATTCCTGTTTCCTTAAACATTTACCATTTCTTTGTGTTGGGTACCTTTAAATTCTTGTAGTTCCTTATAAAATGAATGGTCAGCTGTTTCAATGACAAAACCTTCCCTCCCTCCCTCTCTTCCTCGCTCCCTTCCTCCCTTCCTCCCACCCTCTTTCCTCCCAGTCTCCTCCTTCCTTCCTATTTCTCTCTTTACCTCCCTTCTCGTCCTCCCTCCCTCCACCTTTCTGAGGATTGCATACTCCAAGGATGCTTATTCCATCCTATATTACATCACCGTAGGGACCTCGAGGATTGCCAGGACCCCCTGGACCAATGGGCTTACGTGGTGTGGGAGACACTGGAGCGAAGGTAAGATTTTTAAAGTGAGCAACAGTACTGCTTTCTAAGACACGCTTATAGGTGACTTTGGTAAATGTGTTTTATTTTGTTCTGACACGGTAGAAGAAGAGAGATGTAGGAAATAACTGCTGAATTATTCACCTCTACTCATCCGCTTCCTGGGAAATGAACCTATGAATATGGTGATCGACTTCTTGGCCCTTGAACTGACTCTTTGGTAGCAAGCCTCATACTTTATTGCTTTCTCCTCTGCCTGGACCAAGGTCGGTTCAGAGCTTTCTTCTCTCCGCTTTTTCCTTAGCCTGTTTCAACCAATCCCACAGCTTTATCACTAGCTTCCTGATGATGTCACCCAAGTCTCCAGCCTTCCTTCCTTAAGTTCCTTTTCTTGTTGATCTAATTTATTACATATTTTTTCCTTATAGATATCTTTAATCTAACATTCAAACCCTTGGTTCTTATCCTGTGGTACTTTCCATCATCCTTGAAGTAAATCAACCTTGGTCCCCTGTTTTCCACAGTTTTCCTACAAATCCTTCCCCTTGCTTCATTCTGGCAGTCATGTTCAAAACGATCCTACAGCCTGGATCATTTTCTTCTGTGACTTCCTTCAGGCAAACCACCACCATGCTGGAGTACTCAGATGACCTCTTCACTGAGTTTCCCGCTTCCAAATCTGCCCTCCTGTAACTTAGCAGGTTAGGTGGTCTTTTAAAACCGCACATCAGAGAAAATTCCATTTCTCTTCAGAAATACCCTGGTGGCTTCTCTGGACTTAGAATGAAACCCAGAGACAATCTCAGGCCTTTGAGGCCCTTATGACTTGACATGGCTTCCCTAGACCCAACATCTAGTCACCCTGGGCTACCATCCCTGCAGCAGATTCATGCTTTCAGAGTCATAGATCTGCAAGGATAATCAGATCTTAAGGCCTTGGCTAAAGTTTTCTTTTGGATTTCCCTTATAAAACAGCATCCCTGCTGCCTTTTGTCATAGGTTCCATGTGTAGACCAAATGGATCACTCTAAGGAGTCATTATACTTATTTATACCAATGGCACTCTGTGGGTTCCATGAGATGTGAGGCTTCTTGGAGGTAGGTTCTTCGTAGTCTCTGCTAACCTCTTGACTCGAGAACTGTTAGTACCCCACTCTAAAATCTATTGAGTTAAGTGGAAAGCAGATGGATGTTCAATGTTTTCACAGGAAAAGATATTTGGAATGATTCAACTATTCACTTAGACCTGTCATGTCTCTAGGCCATTATACAAAGACCTATGCATGCTTCATGCCGATTGTTACTTTTTTGTTGTTGTCTCTGCTGCACGAGTTAGAAGTGAGAGTGCTTATGTTCTGCCTGTCTAGGGGATAGTAAGTGCTCTTTTCGTCTGCCAGCTTAAGGGGAATGAAAGACTAAAGACCCATGGCCAAAACCATCATCTGTAGGAGAGATGTCTCTATCTGCCCCAGTAGTAATTCTTGGGGGTAATTGCACGAATCTCAGTGAGAAGTGTAGCTGAAAGTGCCAGATAAATCATGCATGTAGATCTTGAGATGCCCTAATCAATGGGGGGTTTGACTCAGGACTAACTCCGGTCCGCAAATAAGCCTTGATGTCAACAAGCCATACAATATTCAGATATTCAGACACTTTTTTCTTTAACACATAACATCTATCAAAACATTAAAATTTAATAAAGTAGAAAGATTTGATATATAAATATCATCACTTCCTGCTCCAAATGAAACATTGGTAAACCCTTTTGTTATTATACTAAATATTTCCCTACAGGAAACAGAAGCTTATTTCTATTTAAAATAAGATATGAAATAAAATATGTTAACTATATACTTGGCTGTGTTTGTATTGCAAAGTAAGCATATGGCCATTTATATTTTCAAAGAGTAGCTGGTTATGAATATTTATACAAGTATTATTATATTAAGTTATCATGCTACAGCTTCATCTGTAGCATTAATAGCAACAAAGATAATGAACATTTAAAATTTAATCCTTATGAACATTCTCCTTTGTCGGATTATTTAATATGCAGACTGAGGTGTTTTCTGAGTGATTTTATATATCATATTCCTGAAAAAAAAAAGAACCTCTTGTACTTACTTTCCTATTTTTCATTACTTTCTTGGCATAAATGCCAAGCAAAGTGTTCTTACTTGTAATTTTTTTTATCCTACCTTTTTGATTTTTTAAAAGCAGCAAATGTATTTCCAGAAGTCCCACTGCACCTTTTCCAAAACTCCTCTTGGGCTCCGACTTGTTTCCAGAAGTAGGGGGTAGAAGAGGAACAGAACCAGACTCTACCTGTTTCTGTTCATCTGTTCCCCCTGCACTGTACTTCCTCTCTTCCTTGCCTCCGTCTCTTCCTGTGCAGAATATGTTAGCCCCAGAACTCTAGCTCAGAAAAAGATACTAGGAACACGAGCTAGTCTTAAAAGCAAAGAAACTTTTCAATGATAGACTTGAAAATAAAGGAAATTTTGGAAGCAGACAGTAGCTTATAAATAACTTTCAAAATCATCTCTCCTTTTGCATAGAGGCCCTAAGTCTCCATCTGGCCTTCCCTTCCGAAGACGACTAGGGAAGCACACATGTACACATACATACACAGACATACATGAAGGAAGTAAAGGAGATCCTTTGAAAGAGTCGAATTTGAGTTAATGTTGTACAAATCAGCACAAACATGTCAGTGACAGACAACAAAAACCTGGCACCCAAATATGTAACAAATCTTCCTGTTTCTTTGAGTTAAAATGACAGACACTGCAGGTATTGAGAGGTGTGTGTGCCCACTTTTCTATCTTGATATGTTTTTCATTTAAACTCTGTGTAGTCACCTTAAAACCTTGGCCTTAAGGCATCAACTTGTGTTTTGAAATGAGGAAACTATTAAGGTTGATGATTAATTTATGATGGCTTATGTGATATTTAGCTAAGGTCACATATGTTTAGCATATGACACAAACAGTGGAATCAAAGCTTCCAAGTTTTCAAACATAGAAAAAGAAATGCCTGGCATCTAGCACCTTGTTGGACTCTGTTTTTTTTTTTTTTCCTAGTAGAAACTGTTTATAGACCATCATGTTTTGGCAAGAATTTCTGAGCTCTATCAAAATTCTCCTAAAAAATTTCAAGGACAACAGTAGATGTAAGTTTGCAAGTCCACCTGGGAAACATACTGGGAATGGACCAAAGCATTTAGTCTCTTGTTGAGTGGAAAAGGCTCACGCTGTGTCCTGAGGTCTAGACCCGTATACTATTGGACCCCTGATGGAAACCATCCTCAGAGACCTCACCCATCTCTGCTTGTGTTCCTCCACTAGAGCCCTGAGGATAAAGGGATCCTTGTGATTTCCGGATATTTAGGAGCGGCAGTTAAGTCATTGCTCTTATGTCTTTACATGAAAAAAAACCCAAAGGAGCCTGAAGCTGAGAGGAGAACCTCAGATAAGTTTCAGTCTTGGAGTTTGCTTTAGGCTTAATTGAAATAGAATACGGGGATGGCTTTCTGAGTTCCTCAAGGGCAAATTCATCTTGCTTGGTCTTCTTCCTTCTGTTAGTGCTGGAAAAAGCCAAGGTTGTATCAGAACCTGTGGAATGGTTTCATGTACA
This sequence comes from Rattus rattus, assembly GCF_011064425.1. Lineage (NCBI taxonomy): Eukaryota > Metazoa > Chordata > Mammalia > Rodentia > Muridae > Rattus > Rattus rattus. The sequence continues at coordinate 130,299,756 of NC_046159.1, forward strand.
CTTATCCTTCAAGCCAATCTGGATTTGGGGGCATTCAAATGGCTGCTTAGTTATCAAATGTTTGAAATAATATATGTGATCAGAAGGTTTATTGAGTTTTATTGTGCTTTGAATTATGATAGCATTAAAATTAGTATTTTCTCTAAATATTTCTAAAACACTGCATTTTGAACAATTTCCCCTTTTTTTACAGAGGAGAGGAAATTGATGACCAGAGGTTGAACAACTTGTCTCTCTACAATGTAAACATTTTCATAGCATGTGTTCCTGAGAGTGAATCTATGAATGTGATGACTAACTGACTGAATGAAGGCAGGATGACTTTCCGGTTTCCGGTGCTCAGTCAGAAGATCTGTCCATGTCCAAATTGTCTCACGCTGTTTTGCATGCAGTTGGATTGCTTTTCTTTTTATTCTAGCTTTTCCATCATCAAAACTTAGATGATGTAAACTGCAAAGAAACGCACAAACGCAAACCAAAAAGAGTTAAACATTTCCCCCCAAATTAAATATCGAGTATTGTAAATACATCCTTTATTTGACAAAAGTGGCCCATAGTAATAAATTAAAATGCAAGTCTATGTGAAATTCCACTGAGTATCATTATTCTAAAAATGTTCCCAGCATCTGAATCGCTTCTCTGTTCTCGGCAATGGCTCACATATGTGCATGCTGCCACTGAGTCTTGGCAGAATAGAGGACCAATTCACACAGAGATGCATTAGGAATCTGGGCCTTCCATCAGCAGATGCAGCTGGACAAGGAACTCCATTTTGAGCAGGCCAGACAAGAAGGGCCAGTCAAGGATGCAGGCTTACGGATGACGATATTAAGGATTCACGATTTCCAAAGTGGACTAGAAGCCCACCTCTTCACACTAGACTCCAAATTTGGAGGATGCAGAAAATGGGGGTGAATCTGTGAGGGGTTCAGGGATACTTAGAATCAAAATACATTGTCATGAAATTCTCAAAGAATTCCCAAAAATTATGTTAAAATTGCTAAGCAATGGGAGATGAGCTCAAAGTATAAATCAAGCCAGAAACATGTGAGGTTTGACAGTTAGGGAGCTTGACCTATAGGCTTCTGAAAAGGTCAAGTTCAGGACCTAGGAAATCTGATGAGGTAACTTTTCAAGGCAGTTTTGAAGTAAACCTGTGTGAAAGCTGAGCTCACTCCAGGCTACCCACTACTTTGAATACTGCTTTCTTCTCTGCTTGCTGTTTTCTGGGGCTGCAGTCCACTTCCCTGGAGTGCACATATACGTCTCTGCCGCCCTGAAGAGAAACACTAAACCTCGAACGCTCATGACTGGCATCAGCGTCAACACATTTTGTGTTTTTAGTAATGCAGCCTGGAGGAACTTCCTCCCTATGAAAAGCTCCAGTGAGCTGATTTTGAGATTAGAAAGAAATTACCAACAAGCCTCAATGTTCTACAGCAAGCTTTAGTGTTATCAGGAACTAAGAGAGACATTTGCTTGAGGGCGATTGTAAATGGTAGAGGAGTTAAATTTAAAGCTAGGAAGAAAGGAAATGTGATAGCAACTTGAGAATTGGTCTTTCTGGAGCCTTTTCAATGGTTTTTGTAATCTCATAATTCTTATGCTTGTAGTCATCACTGTTTTTCTGGTCCTTTAATGGCCATCAGTGAGAAGTGATAGAGGGATATGACAAGCATTTAGTTGGTCAATCTTTTATAAGACTGTTATCTGGGAGTCTTTATAAAACTTCTAAAATTTCCACTAACATCATTGTGAGTATGGTATCCAAGAGTTACTAGACCAAGGCATTCATTGACCTAAGTAATGGTGCTTATGTGTTTAAGGACATTGTAGTTACAGCTTAATTTCATTTTGAAACCAGAAAAGGAGAGACATTAACCAAATGCTAATCATTGCCTTGATTTCTCCTTCCTTATTGAAATTCAACCTCCTCTTTGCTTCATCATTTAGTGAACTCTTCAGAGTGTCGCTTCCTGAATAATTCTCAAGACTGATGTTCCACAGTGAACTCATTTTAGTTTTTGATATCCCCAAACCAGAAAAGAGTGAGACCACTGCATGAATAACTGTAAATTATTTCCCTACTCCTCTCAAATAATGGCAAGGGTTTCACTGGCCTAAGCAAAGGAAGAGAAGTTCAGGAAAGCCTTGTTAATATATATGTTTGTGTAAGGCAGTCTAATGGGTCAATTATTTTCTAAAATATTTTATCTGAATCTTACAAAATATAGAAGGCACAACAATAGGCCATTTCTTCATCATTGTTGCCTTAGTGCCATTTGTCAGCTCCATGACTTTATGAGGTCATTTAGTTCCCCCTTGGCTTAGCCTCCTCATCTGTGATTGTACTTCACAGGGTTATTCTGAGAGATGCATGAGGTGATGCTCCTAAGGCATTTTCCTGCATTTTAACAGGAAAACATTCTAATTAGTAGCCATCATAGCGTGCATCATTACCAAATTGAGTACATTGCAGGCTGGACGGAAAGAGAATCAAAGGACTTGTCTAGATAGGTGATCTAGGATTAGATCACTGCAAAGTCTGGGGTAAGCCACAGAATCAGGAACAGCAGTGAAGGGAAGTGAGGGGATAGCAAGAGAAGATTCAGGCAGCCATGCACTTACACAAGTGGCATAGGCTTTTATAACCCAGGGAGAATTTTATAACTCAGAATATTGTGTTGCTGTTGCTGTTGTTTTCTCCTTGAAAATATGGCTGACCTGATGTAGGAAGGAAAAAAAAAAAACCCATTTACACTCACACAGCTATGGTCTCTGCATTAACTAGCACCTGGAAAAAAGTCTCTGGAGACAGTGACCCTTTTAGATCTGGTTTTAGCAGTCATAAAATGAGAAATGGACTCAGAGAATTGAATTTCACCAAGCTACATAGGTTTGGGCATGTCCTATGTCCTCTAAAGCCTCAGTTGCCTTATCTATCAAATGTAAGCTGATGTTCATGGGGTTATTAAGATAACAAGTGAAATTACTTGCTGCATAATAAACTATGTAAATGTTTATTATTATTCATAGTAGTAATTTTATTATAAATTCCAGCAAAGGTTTGCTGATGTGAGGAAAAGGTGCATGTAGGAGTAGCTGGCAATTCTTTTTTTCCTTTCTTATGTGAAAAACTCAAAGTTTAGTGCATGCTTAATATCACCATCACAAGAACTTGCATGATTTTTTTGAGGAGTCAAAAGGAAACCACTCTGCAAGGTTATGGTGGCTAAAACCTTCACTGGATCATTCATCCACAGGAACAAGGTCTGCAGTCAGACTTAAATTTGGCCATTCGGTGAGATAGAGATCCCCTTTGTGGACAATGAGAAGGGAAGGCCATTGAACAATATTTTCTTGAAGGAAGAGGAGGCAGATAATTGTAGAGCTTAGACTGGGGGATTACCAACTTGGTGAAGTGGTTACAAAAAGCAACTCCAGACTTTACTATTTTGTTCATTGTCTCCTAGTACAAGGGCTCCCTCTGCAGGCTCTAACACCCTCCAGTGTAACATGACTAGCTAAATCCATTACTAGAGAATGCTACTCTACCTACTGACAATAGACCTACACACTGAAAAACTGCCAGAGGCAAGCACTCTTGCTCCTAAGTGCCAGCTCTGTTATGGTAGAAGCCATGCTGTTGAGTGACGACATGAGAGTCATACACTCTCCTCTTTCTTCCATGCCCAACTGTCGTGGTTTAACAGGGGCTCATAGCCCAAGGGATAAGAGAGACGGCACACTTATAATAAATATTCTTCATCCACATGGGGAGATTCCTTCTCTCTATATTTGTAGTTTATCAAATTCTTGATACTGATAGGAAGTGTTGTTGATAGAAAATATGTGTACACGCTTTTAACATGATCAGTAGTAGTTGAGAAGACACTTTTAAGCAAATACAGGGAAAATACCATGTGTCAGAATGGCATGTCAATTTTTCTTTCTTCAAAGAATGAGATTAAAAAAGTTGTGCCTTTGTTTATATCCTTTTTTAAAAATTATGTGAAATTTGGTACATACCAAGAATGTATGAAACATGCAAATTCTACCCACAACACTGGTTATCTACCCATGTACCTCTCTCCTTCAGGCATTTAAAATTATCACTTAAATTATTCTTTTTTCCTACCACACTACAACAATATTGACTCATGGTCGCTGGTGAGATTTTTATTGGATGCTATTCATGAATTTAAGAAAATATTATTGAGACCATTTTGTTGTGAACATTATTAAGCATATAAGAAATCCTCCTCCCCCCAGCTTTTATATTTTCATTACACTTCATCAATTGTCAGTATGCACTCTGTCTGGTTTCATCTGTATTCCCTACTTTTCTCTCCACTGACTTTTTCTGAAATAATCCCCAGACATCATCCACAGAAAGATTTGATATTTATCTTTCAAATAAAAGAATTTCCTTTCAGAATGTAACTGCAGAACCACTATAAAACCCAAACACATCAACAATTTCTTACAATAGCAATATCTAGTGTTGAAATCTTCCAGTTTGCCTCATGCATTTTTAATAGTTGCTTTGTTCAAATAAGTTGGGTCTGAGTGATGCCCACACATTGTGTTAGATTGAGGTATCTCTCGTGTCTCTTGGAATCAGTTTAGTTCCCCTTCATTGCATTCTTACACTTCATGAGTATATTGTTTATACTTGAGGTTTTCACTGATGCTATCCTCTATAGTCATGGAGGGGCTCCACTGTGTTTCTCTTCCTGTCTTATAAACTAGCAGATTCTAGCTACCCGTTCAGAGCCAGGTCTAGTTTTTCTAAGCCACATTAGTGGTCAGGCGGTGTGCTCCACAGAGGAGGTATATGGTGTCCAGCTACATCATGTCTACTCTGTCTACTGTATCCTGAGAAGAGAGATGTGATCAGCAACTCAGGAAAGGAAGCCATCATATCTGTTTGACAATATATTTAGTGATGCTAAGTAAAACCTACTTAGCTATGTTTACTGGTACTATCTTGGACTGAAGGACATTAAAACTCTGACAGATATTACCCTTGTCTCTTTTAAGAAGCGGCAGAGAGGTAGATCAGTCAGGTGTAGCAGGAGGCCCTCACACAATACAGACATTTTCTTTATGGACGCAGAGGTTCCCAGAAAGGAGAGATCATAGAAACAGGTCTGACACAGGGTACTCATGTTCTCGGCTTGAAGTTCTTCATGTGAGATTGATCCTTAACACTGGAGGAACTTGAAGTTACTCTGAGCTGACAGTCAGTAGGAGGGAGATGTTCCAGTGGCAATTAGTGCCTGGAGCTTCAAAGGCATACAAGTGCTGGATGGAGCTATGCTGTGTGGACTTTTTCTGAGGACACTTGAACAAATGTCTACTCATCCCAGGTGGAGCACGATGACAGAAATAAAGAAATGACTCCCCTTAAGTGCAGTGTGGAAGACCAATGAGTTTAATAGGAGCAAACTTACAGGAACCTGAATGAAGAGGTATTCACAGGAGCTTGGGCAAGGTGAGAAGAATTGAGCCAGTAAAAACTGTGAGCTCTAAAGTTACCCAGACTATTTTAATTATACTAGCATTAGAAAGACAAAGATCATGGGACATACAGATCCAAAGCCTGATTCTGAATCTTCTTTTAAAAAGAATTTTTTAAGCAATTAGATAGATAGATAGATAGATAGATAGATAGATAGATAGATAGATAGATGGATGGATGGAAGATGGGGGTGGGGAGGTCATGTCAGATGCCCTGGAACAGAAGTTCCAGACAGGTGTGACCTGCTACATGGATGCTGGCACTAAACCTGGGTCCTCTGCAAGATCAACTAGTGTCTTAACCGCTGAACCATCTCTCTGGCCCCTCCACTCAGGTATCCAGTGATATTTTACCAGTTTACCAAGTAGGACTACTGTCTTCACAGATCATTTTTAGAACATTTCCTTACCTCCATAGGATTCCTCCATACTTATTTATAATCAATTCATGTCCCTAATCCTGTCCTCAGGTGACTACTAGTCCATGTTTCTATAGATTTATTTTCCTCTGGACATTTCCTCAGTGGAATCCTACAGCACGCCAGTATCTGTCAACAAGAGCAACGTTTTTCAAGCACATCCACATTGTGGCATGAATCCATAGTTTGTTTCTTGCAGAATTTTGTCTATTCCTCCTGCGGACAATGAACCTTGGGTTCTTTCTGGGTTTGAGCTGTGGTGAATAACCCTGCTGAGGAGACTCGTGAGCAGGAGGTTGGGTGTTACGTGCTCTTACCTTCATCAGATAGATGCTTGGCAGTGAAATCACCGGGTCAGGTGGTAAATATATGTTGGGTTTTAAAAGGAACTGCTGAACTGTTTGCCCAAGAAGCTGTAATAGCTCTTTGGGGTGACTGATTTTCCAGTGTGCTAAGCCCAACCTCTTCTTAGTGGCTGTGTAGACTTGGAAAGCGTTGGTTGTTTCCTCTTTAATTAAAGCAGGTGTGTAGTGAACTGACATTTACCGAGGGTGCACCCCGTGGGAGGACTCATGAATCACACTCTCACTTCGTTCCCTATCTCTAAGAAGTGTGGATATTAATTTTCACCTATCTGGTGAGTTTACTGAAGTCCAGGAAAATTAGGTAAACAAGCCAGCATGGTAATTAGAGGATTGCTCTGGGTATTAAATGACGTCAACCCTCAATCGTCCTAACATTAACTTGGCATAATTCTAACATATCCTAACATTACATTGAAGGATGAAGAGGGTTTTTAACCCTGCCATCTCAGAAAGGTCTAACTACAGGACTTGACCTGCCTTAAAGTGTCACACCTTGGAGAAACAGAAAGATCCCTGAGCTCATAATCACCCGGTGGCCCAAGAATCAGAGTCAACCCCAAGTCAAACAGTACACTTTTAGTTGCTGTAATAACAGAAGCAGCCGTTCAGAACGTGGACATAGTTTTTCGTTCAGGATGTGGACATAGCTCTTTATGGGGACTTTTTATCTTTATGCTTCCTTTCCTCCTCTGTTCAAAAAACACAGTAATTACTTTCGCAAACTTTAGAGAAGCAAGCTCTGACGGAAGCACACATGAACGCTGCCAGGAAGTTAATTAACTGGATTGATTTGGAATGGAACCTTTATCAGGAAAGAGTGCGTTAGAAGAAAGTAAAGAAAGCACATTATGTCGAAATAGCAAAATGATTCGGGTGAAAGGGACTCAATGAACGTCTTAGTAAAATTCAAGGGATTTAAATTTTTGTATCTGTTCTTTGAAAATGTATATTCAACACGAAAAGTTATATGCTATAAGTTTTTTTTTTAAAAAAAAATGGTGACTTGCCATTCATTATGTCTTTACAGGGAGAGCCAGGGGTCAGAGGCCCTCCAGGTCCCTCCGGGCCTCGGGGCATAGGAATCCAAGGACCGAAGGTGAGTCATCAGGTCTATGTTGTGAGTGACCACTAGGTACCAGTTGGGACATCCCTAGTTGGAAAACCCTGAACACAAAATGCTCCAAATTTAGAAATATTTAGTCATAGCATGACTATAAGTGGCACGCCCATAACTGATTCCTGGTCATGAGTGACAGTCAAATCCTGGTGCATTTGGGCTTCTGTAGAAGGTGCGCATGAAATATAAATACATTCTGTGTTTGATTATGTATCCTGCCTCCAGAAGAAGTCATTAGATACAAAGAAGTATTCCAAAAGATAAAGAATTTCAATTCTGAAACACTTGTCATCCCAAGCTTTTCTGAGATGGGAAAGCCAAGTTTTAGCATCATACCAGCAAAAAGCTACTTCATATAAAACCTGCATTTCTTGTTGACTTAGTTTTCCCTGGATTATTGATGGAATCTTTTTTCATGTCATGCGAGCTGCGGTATCTTTAAAACATTTGCTTCCCTTGCAAAATCAGAAAGTCAACTTCTCTCCACTTCACTGCAAAGTGTTCTAAATATCTCCAGGTTTCTTGGGAGTTGTGCCGTTTTGTTATGAAGCAGATCACAGTTGGACTCGGTACCATATAACTCCAGTCCCAGAACTTGGAAAGTGGAGGCAGAAACTCATAACAAGGCCCACCTCTGCTTCACAATGGGTTTGAGTCCAGTCTGAATCTGCCTTGAAAAAAAAAAAAAAAAAAAAAAAAAAAAAAACTCATCTCTGATTGGTCAGAGTTGTTTTCAGTGACCTTTTACAGATCACTGGCTAATGTTTGTTCTGTACATCTTCAGCCACTCTGTTGACCGTGGTGTAAAGGTCAAGTTTCATTGTGGCCATACAAGGTGACAGGAGTTTCTTTTGGTGCCTTTTATCTCTATTTCTACGTAGATATTACTTACTTATCACCCCTAGCTTGGTATTTACAAATTCTTGAATTTCTCTGACCCAGTGATTCTCACTGAGATTTTGTCCTCTCTCCAAAGCCCCTAGTGAGGGTACTTCAACAATCTCACAACTAGAGACAGTTTGAGCTGTGTCAACAGAAGGTGACAGTGACATTTACTGAGTTCAGGTATGCTGTTAAACAACTTGCAGCTGAACAGGACTGCTTTAGCTTGATCAACATGTCAGTAGTGTTGAGTTTGAGAGGCTGTTCTAATTATTCACTCGCTTATTCAAGAAACAAAGCAAATGAAGGAAGTTTAAATCATATCTGTGGGGGAAAATATGCCAATGAGTCACACCCTACAAATTCAGATTTTTTTAAATAAGTCTAGACACACCCAAAATTCATGTAGATCTATTAGAGAAGAAGGAGGAAAGACTTCTTGAGCCAAGAGATTTGCGGAGGACGACAGTCTTTCCTGGATTCTAGTTTAATCCCTTTCCTTACTTGAGTTCATCTGGCAGCAGACTAGTTTTGTAAATTATGGGTCACTGTATGTAGATGAAGATTGTCCTAAGAGGGCAGTAGTGACTATCAGTGGGAAGTTGTATCCATTTTTCTTCTCCACTCTCATCTATATTTTTAGTTTTAAAATACTTTTGTGATGAGAAAACATCCTTACAACTTGAGAAAAATAAAGCTTTCTCACAATGGCAAGAAAAAGCAACCCTGACTTACTTAGTAACTTAATTCCCCATCTCCAAAGCATGTCCTGTTCAGGGTTGACTTAGCATCTCTTGCGATCTGCAAAGGTTCACTACTTTATCATGGAACTTCTGAGAGCTTTAATATGGTCATGACAAAACTTCAGTCAGCTGCACATTTGAAGGTTATAACACTTGGTGATGTCACAAAACCTTAGCTTTGTGTGGACACTGACGCTTGTACAGTGAAACAGGTGCCTAATCTCATGTTCTTCACCACACACTGCTATCACTAAATGCCACACAGTGGCATGAATGTGCATGGAGGTCTCCCCTGGGCAGAGCATACTGTTTTCCAATCTGATCCCACCTCAGAAGTCTTTCCTCAGTAAGCGAACACACTGGGAGATGCTGAACTTGTTTCGTGTTTTCTATCAGTAGGCATGGAGGATCTGGGAGGAGTGGAGGGCAGGCGGGAGTCTAATCAGAATATATTGTATGAATTTGTGAATTCATACAGAGTGGAACAAATTCTAGCACTGACTTGTTCATATTCTTATGCATTCACACCATGTACCATTGTCTTATAGCAACCTTTATATATAAAAAAAACATAAATATACTGATTTTGTCACAGGCAAGCACTTTATGAACTGACCATTCACAAGTTCCTCCACTGACTCCAACAGTATTCCCAAGGAACTGGCAATCTCATTAAAGGGGAGCAGCATGTTCCGAGTTGAACAGATCCTGGCATTAGTGATCTTTGGACTTAGCACGAGCAGGCCTGTATGGGAATGTCTAGATTTGCCAAGCAAAAGTCACTGGCCTCTCTTTCTACTTCCTTCAATCTGCTTTTCTTTGCCTCTTTACCTACACTTGAGTTATATATAGAGTTTATGCCTGAGAATGGTTAGAACACAGCCTTACAGGATATGGAGCTGGGCAGTGGCGAGAGGATCCTAAGAAGTTTAAGAATGAAGCTGGGAGCAGTGATCGCTCCGTTTTGTCCCCTACACTGTCCATGCTTTGTTGTCAATTTCTCTTCCTCTTTTCATAGGGTGATACTGGGCAAAAGGGCCTGCCTGGCCCTCCTGGGCCCCCTGGCTATGGATCACAAGGAATTAAGGTAAGTGAATATGATTGTACTGGAATCATCTCTCAAGTCAGTAAGGTAATGAAGAGAACACGTGGCTTCATTACAAAATAGGGATTTAGTGAGAGTGTCACCATTAAAATTTCATCTGGGATTTAGGGGCAACTTCTCGAAGTGTAGAAATTGTACAAGGAGTATTTTCATGAACATTGGCCATAACATACATTGCTTAGTGAAGCATTGAATGGTTCAGATGATTTCTGGGGTGGTGACTAAACGAAGACTTCTTGCCTATCAATCAGTATGTTCTCTATCTCTCTTACAGCTTTCTCACTCATTCACATGAAGGCTCTCATTACAGTCCATGAGATAAGACATGGGGGAGGACCAGCATTAAGGTGTGGCCCTGGTAGGATGTGAAGACACAGAGAATGGGGCATAGGGGTGGGATGGGCAGGAGTTGATAGTCCCAGGTTCCAGTGCACACATTAGGAGTCTCTGGGATAATACTGGTACCCTGGCATGCAGAATTAAAATTTAAACTCTAAAGTAGGGCTGGAGAACTTGCTAAGCCCTCCAGGTGGTTCTCCCAAGCAGCGTGAATGAACATTGCTCCTCTTGGCCCCCAGCCCAGGCCTTTGTTACTGGAATTCATAGCCAGCTGCTTTCTTCTTTGTTTTTGCTCCAAAGTAATAAGTGTATTTAACAAGGAAGAATTCATGATTTCCTTTTATCTAAGTAGGAAAGTTTCAGTAATTACATACTAATTACTATGTAATTTCAAATAATTTTCTCTTCTATTCCTAATATGTTGAGTTATTTTGTAAGGTGCGTCACCTCACCTATTTATTGTTCGCCTTGCAATAATTCAGTATATATTTATTTACCCTGTGAAAGTGAGTAAATGATAATCTATAACTCTGGACAACTGAACTTCATCCTACATTTAAATTTAAAACAAACTCTCTTTCAAAATAGTACAACTTAGTAAATAGGAGATGGAAGGCACCTAAGATAATTATTTTAGACTGAAACGACATAGTTCTGCGTAGAGGGAGCTAAATCTAGAACAAAAGTCATTGAACTGCTGTGAAATCTTCCAATCCGAACACAGTATCTAGAGTTTATATGACAGTGGTTTATCTGCTAGTCTGGGTTTCTAAGCAAAGAGAAGCTAGCATGCTGTAGGACAATAGAGTGGAACTCTGCTTATTTAGAAATGACATCACTCAACTACCCCATCCTTAAATTCTATGTTTGAAAGGTGATAATGTTCTATGGAAGTTTTTGTAAGAATTTTTTTTTTAAAGTAACATGGGTCTGGAGAGGTGGCTTGGCCATTAAGAGCAGTGGCAGTTTTTCCAGAGGACCTGATTTGATTCCCAGCACCCACATAGTGGCTTATAACTGTCTGTAACTCCAATTCCAAGGGGTCCTACTATCCTCTGTGGGCACTACATGCACATGGTCCACAGACATGCAGGCAGAGAACATCCATATACATAAAGTAAAAATGATTTAAATACGAGAAAAAGATGAGACATAAATATATATGAGCTCCCTGGTCTTGTCACCCACATGAACTCAGTTTACATGTGCTATAAGCCCATCTCCTTCATTTCTAAGTCCAGTGTCAGTTTTCTTCCTTCTATTGTCTGGGATTTACTTTTTATATTCTTCCTGGAACACCCTGTGTTGCATTTAATTAGTCTTCTCACAAACCATGACTCATCTGGCTTTGGACTTTGTCTTATGTCCTATAGGTCATGCCATGTTCACATCTACCCTGAGTGAAAGTAGGTCACAGTACCTCGCATGACTTGGATCAAACCCCAACCCCAAAGTGCCACATGCCATACAAAATCCTATGGGCAAGAAGATGAGGTGATTTTCCTCCATTTCGTACTGTGACCTGATACTGCTTGCAAGGCTGACTCACAAAGCTGCCTTTGACATGTGGCTTTGCCTAACTTCCAGTAAGCAGAATGGCTCTCCTTCCTCATTTTCCTGGCCCACAGCTAGACGGTCTCTACAAAAAGGAGAGACCTCAAAGAAAGAGTTGGCATTTTAAGACTACATAAAAGTGAAATCTCAGTTTTATGACCTGTACGTTTATCTTTCATAAAACCTACTTTTAATAAGGGTATTTAAATGTCTTAACCTCCCCCTTTAGTCCACCACACACCAGAGGTAGTAGAAATGAAAGGTTAATAGAGGAAAAGAGGATGTGGACCTGTTTAGAAACAGTCTTTTAGAGCAAATCCAATCTGTGTTATTAGGATATCAGCAGTATAGTTTACATGAATCAGCAGCAGTAGCAGATCAATCTATTCACAAACACCATTTACAAATCAGAAATGGCAGTTCCATCCAGAGGAAACCCCAAGGCTCTGCCTAACGGCCCAAGTCTGCAGAAGTGGCAAGAAGCCACTGGCACACAACCAGACTTCTGATGGCATTTTTTTCCCTATGAAGTAATGACAAATAATAACCAGCAAAGAGTGGCAAGGTGAACCAATACCACAAAGCATCATCGGCTAAAACCAGTGTTAAAAAAGACCAATGATGACCAGCAAAGAATAGCAAGGCAAACCAGTACCATTCAGAGCTTTTCACTCTCTGTTGGGGTATATTGTACCCTTGAAAACATCACATGTTTTCTCAAGCATTGACTCCAGCAAAACTTCACATGCCCCTTTTCCATGCTACTTCCAGAGAAGCACCACGTGTCTGTTCTCAACAAAACATCCTCCCATGTGTCCACTTCAGTGAAAATATACTCTCATAAGATATTTTTCAGAAAACATCACATGACAGTAACCAGAAATTTCCACTTCATGACCATTTCTCACTTTTCTAAAGAATGTCTGGGTCAGTGACACTTGCACCTTTTGTTATACTTGTCTAAAGGCCTTGCTGGAGACCTTGGCCAACACTGGCACTTGAGCTGTCTGCTGCCTTTTTGTAACTTCTCATCCATGGGGAAGATAGGACCAAGACCGTGATCACTGAAGGTCTACTTCAGCCTCATTGTGGTGCTCAAATGTTGGCTCATTGGTCAGGTGGCCCATGTCATGTGGTGACAAGATGTTCCAATTTGGAGGTCCAAGCAAGGAGGAGACAGAGGTGGCTCTCTCAAGCTCTTCATTCTACTCAGGAGTTGGCCCTCTTTTGTTGAATCCGTCTCAGGGTCCTGGGAAGTCTTTACATAAATGTGATATCTGAAAGTGCTTCCTGATTTTTAAGCATTTCTGAGGTAGGTTCTGCCATGACTTTTTCTACAAACTTATTTGTTCGTGGAGAGAATGCACCTCTTTGCCACCAGCATCAGTTCTTCATTTAGACCTGGGGAGGACTGATCCAGCTCAGTTGATGGACTGTCCATATACTGGGAGTGGACTGGGTTTCAGGCCTGGCAAGTTTATTATTTGTGAGCCCAGCATGGCTGTAGTAATGGACAGATCGGCCTAGCTTGTGGGGTCCAGTGCAGCAGTACCCAGAAAAATGAACAGCTATCGCTGCTTGACATATCTGATTCAGGAACTCAGGTCTAAACATCTGGATTCTGTGTTTGAAGTTCATGTTGTATCCTAAGTGCATTTCTGTTGGTTTGTATCAATTACATTGAAATAACTATTCATATAACCCTCAAGTTGTCTTTGTAGGGTATACTTATTCCTAATAATTTAATACACTTTAATTAAAATAAATTATATTTTATTCTCCCTCCCTTCCCTCCTCCATCCCCTCAGTACAACTCCTTTCATGCCCCCACCCTCAAATTCATTCTTTTTACATATAAATGTATACATGTGTGCATGTATAAGTATGAACAAATACATAAATATGATGTGATGAGTCTATTTTTGTGGCTTGTATTATGTATACTGATACAATTTCAGGGATGACCACTTTGCAATAGGTAATAAATTAGGGGCTCACGCTTAGGAGAGACTAACTCTCCCTCCTCAACTGGCCCTAGTTGCCTGTAGTTTCTTGTCGAGGTGTGGGACACCATAAGATTTCCCCTTTCTGTGTGAGTATGTCTGTTAATATTGTCATTGTTCCAGTGTCGTTTAGGTAGTCATTTCTATGAAAAACTGTTTCATAGCCAACTATCTGGTGTTTACCTTTTAAAACTGTTCTGACCCATCTTTGGAAGTGTTCTCTGAGCCATGGAAGAAAGCTGTGCTGTAGATATATACACTGGTGCTGAGACTCCATGATTCATTGATCTCCGCATCTGTATCTAGTGGTTTTTCTATGATGGACTCCATTTGCCATAAAGGCTTCTTCCATGAGGTGCTGTAGCTTCATTCCCCATTAGGTATAAGATTTAGAATGCAGTTAGGATTTATGCTGAACTAGTAAAGTGTGAGTAATAGGTTCTCTTAGAAAAATCCATGGCCGGATTAGCCCTAGGAAGCTGGCTAGGTTTCTAGTAGTAGGCATAATTTCCTTCCTGTTGAGGAGACCTTAAGTCTGTTTAGACAGCTGCTAGTCATTAACGTGTGAGTGTCACTTACTGTACGGATATCTTGCTATTCCAGTCGTTATTGTGGGTCATGAGCACCACACCTAGGTAGGACTATTAAATGCTTACCTCTCTTGGCAGCTTGCATAATATTTTCTGTCTGGATCATACCTGTAATCATAGCACTGAGGAGACTGGGTATAGGTTCATTGTGTGAAGACAGTTTCAGTGCACTAGTTCCGTCATGCCAGATGAAAACCAGATGGAGTTTCACTGTTGCCATAGCTCAGTATTTGGGGATTATACCTACCAAAACACAACTGGCTAGTGAGGAGGGGCCTCAGAGTTGATCCTGGTTATCTGTGTTCACATACCCCATTTTCCTACTAGTCATTCTTGTCTAAACTAGATAGAAGATAGTCACATGGACTCAAAGCTAAACCCCCGAATACCGACGGTGTAATGTTTTCTCACATTGCTAACATCATCAGGGTGGTGTTCCGTGGGTTTGGCTATGGACCATTTGTGAGTTTCACCTGCTAGCTCACACTTGCATGTCCTGTTGGGTCAAATATTTTTTATCCTGTCCAACCAATAAGGAAAAAGAATGACTATGCTCTGCCTCATCCCTCCTCTCCCCCTCCCCCCCTTTTTCCTTTCTAAATCTGAGATGTTATTAGGTGATTTTTTTTCTCTCAACTAACTTGCTTTTTCTTTCCTTTTCTTTTTTTAAATTGTATATAGTCTTATATAATCCAGTCTGACCTTTGCTTTGAATCCTTCTATCTCTTCCTCCCAAGTGCTAGAAGTACAGACCTGAAGCACTGGGCCCCACACAGTTTCCTTTTGCAGTGACCAGTTCTTCAGATCAGAGTTGGGATGAAAACTTTGAGCTCTCACCTTTGTGAGTCCTGAATCATTACTGCCAGGTCATCGTTGTTGTCTGTATACTGTTAACAAGTAATGGGCAATGGCCAGTGGCCATCACCAATTTGCCTATCTACCATTGTTAACCCCACCAGTCAAGAATAAGATCATTACTGTAATTTAAGGTCAATTTTGAAGAAACTTTAATTAAATACTGGCCAGGAGGATGGATCTCTGGCAAGTCCATCTCTGGATTTCCAAAAAAAAAAAGAATGGCCACGAGTCACATTTTGCAGGGGCTTAATCAGGGGCATACATCCTGACATTTTCTGCTTACATACCTCCCACCTACATCCAATCAGGGGTAAATGGACATCCTAGCATATTTCTTGCCCATGTATCTCCTATTCACATATGATCAAACACATCTGGTGCACATGGGTCAAACAAAGTTGTTTAGGTGAGTGAAAACTGAACCAGTAGTCTCCAGCATTTAAGTTTGTTTCTCAAGCCAGTCTTTAAACTACAATGAGCTTAAAGAAAAAAAATAAAATCTCAAAGTACTTTTTTGTCAAGGTTAATATTCACCCTACTCCAATGTTTCACAGAATTTCACGATTCAAAAAAATGCAAAATAATTGTTGGTTTTATCATGGAGACAAGCAACTATACGATGTGTGTGTTAGTGTCAAAGGTTAAAAAAAAGGATGAAATAATGTCACATGCTACAGAATTATATAAAATATTTAATTTGAGCAGGTATGTATTGAAAAACCCCATCATGCTATAAGAGTGTACAGTTCATAATGGCAGTAAACTGTGGGAACTACTTTTTTCTCTCCCCTCCTCCCATCTTGATCTTTCTGTTCACCCACTCATGTCTGTCTAATGTATTAAGGAATCATGCTATATGTTTACTTCTTTTATTTTTGTAACGGATAACATCCATACAGGCCCAAGTGTAGTAGTGTCATGCATACATTTCTTTTAGCTGCTATAACTGTCTTTATAGCCCATGAATTTTACTATTAAAAATTTATAACAGGCATTTACCTTTCTCCTCTCCTGAATGCCTGGTAGTTAGTTATTAGTGTATATCATCGCCTTTCCTATTAGCAAGGTAAGAGGTTCTTTACCACTCAGAGATTGGAGCTTTTAGTGAGAACTGGGCAGAGAATATTATGCTCTCCAAGTGCCATGTGCCTTTTTGTTTAAGTGTTACTGCCCTGAGAGTCAGGAAACTAATGCATTCCTGGGGTCTCTCAGGGCTGCTCTTCTGAACACTTCCCTGGACCACTCAAAATTTAATTTGCATCTTGATGTTACCACTTGACACTTGAAGATGCGAGATACTTTCTTTCCCTGGTAATCCAACACTTGAAGAGACAAGACTATAAAAAGCAGTTGTTGTTCTCAAGTGCAGTGAGTGACCTTTGAGAGAAGCTAGATTTATGAGAAATTACAGCCCGATCTAGCTGGTGCCTGGAACTGCCTTGGGCAAAACTGATCTTGAACAAGGCTGTACTCCCACATTAAGAGGCTTATAAACGTCCTCTGCATTGGCTTGTTAAAGACTGTACTCTGCCATACTGCAAACGTCTCTGACCAATTGGTGAGTAGCCCACAGTCTAGGCTAACTTTCAGTGTTCTTGCAGACATCTTAAGGTTACAGGAGTTGGCTTTTGAGTATTAGCACCTTTCTATATAGGCTTTTTCATTTGAAATATAAATATAGAAGAAAAGAAATAAGTCCCAGGTCAAGGTCATTAGAAACTCTAGCAAAGGAATGCTTATAATTGTTATGGAGAACTCTTGACTTAAGTCGGCAGACCAGAAATATAATCCCAGAATAATCTTTCCTCCATCTTGTGAAGAATTCTCTTGCATTAATAATGTTAGGGTGGGAACCATGAATCACTGTGCAGGAACCAATGTCTCTATACTCTAGGCAAGCCGAGAGGACCCAGGCATTGCAATAGGAAGAAGCAGAGGCACTAAAACCTGCCTTTGTGACTCAGAGCAGGGACAAGGGGGAAAAAGAAAAAAAATAAGGGAGACTAGTTTTTAACAATCACAATTTTCACTTCACTAGTCTGAAAATTGCACAATATCTCCCCCTCCTCTTTCAATATTTCCTTTTGATTAAAATATTGATATCTGTCTTATGAAACTCTAAAGGCACTTTTACCAGCTTTGTATGTTTAACAGTGGAATCCCTACCCCACTCTGATACTGTTGTTTTATATTCTAATCAATTTCAACTCCTCAAGACAAGACTTTATTTCTTAAAAAATATTGTGTTCATTTAGATTGATCAATGCATTTATCATTTTCCTTAGTCCATTTTATATCTCAGAACTGGATCCACTCTCCTTCCACTTCAAGTACAACCCAGAGTTTCCTTTGGAAAACAGGTCCATTAGAACAATTCTCTGCTTGTCTGACTTGAAAATGCCTTTCTTCTGTAATCTTCTTAAAATACATCTTCCATGCACAGATGCTAGGTAGCTATATAGCTGTTTCTCCCTATGCAAAGAACTTTCTTTGACATTCTGTATTTTTTATTGTCCTAAAGAAGTTACCCATTAGTCTTTTTCTTTCATGGTACTTTGTCATTTTCTCTGCTTTTTGGGGGGAATTTTTTCTCCTTTTTAATTTAGTGTTTAGCTGTAGACTTGATAGAATTTGATTTTTAGACTAATATCCTTTATTATTTCTGGAGACCTTCTGGCATATGACTGACACACTTTTAGTCCCATCTTTCTTCCCCTGGGCTTCCTTTACTCATCTGGAACTTGAGTTGGTTGAACTTTCACATACCTATTTGCCTTTTCATGTTTTTGTCTCATCTTTCTGAGTCATAGTGTACTATGACTAATATTTCTCTAGTCTGTTTTCAGCACCCCGGAAAATTGTTTTTAGCTGTGTAAAATCTGTTTAGGGAAAGAATTTACTCTATACGACTTCCTCCTTTAAAATACCTCTTTTCTCAGCCTAGAGCATTTCTCAAAAGAGAAAGTAAGCAGTGTTAACAACTGGAAGTGGTTCCGAGTGGATCCTGTTTCCTATGTGACTGTGCATCTCTCTGTTTCTGCACCCAGCAGGATTAGGACATCGTTCCTCATCCTGGTTCTGAAAACAAACTGACTTCTTCTCTTGAGTCTTTGCTCTGTTGTTCCTTCTGCCTTAGCATTTGACATGACAAGCTCCTCTTCATACAAGCCTTAGCTGAAGAATGATCTCCATAGCAACACCATCCCTGACCACACACTCTTCTCTTTACAGAGCTCAGGGTCATTCTATTGTCCCACTTTACTATTTTTATGATGATATCACCCTCTGAAAAAATTTATTTGTTTCATTTGATTTATAACCTGTCTTCGTCTAGTAAAGGGAAAGCCATGAAAGTAAGGATTGTGTCCCTTTGATCTGTACTTCCAGTCCCCAATACCTAAAATAGTTTCCAGTATGTAATTGGTCACTAATAAATATTTGCTCGATGAATAAACGAAGCAATGAATACTTGAATAAATATATAGAGGTTGCATTCAAAGTGTTACTATTTCCCTTGTGACTGCTATTTGACCTTCAAATATGAGTCATTCATATATACTGTAACACAACAATTACTGAATTCTGTCATTAGGGAGCTCTGAACTTGTGAAATAATGTTTTTCTGTATCCTGATGTTTAGTTATGTAATTACTTTGCTCTTCTAGGTAGATACACTTGCCCTACTGACTGATTTTTTTTTTTTGAAGGAGTTAGCTTTCTTGAATGTTTAGTCAAGGTCACAGAATTTATCACTGCACTGCAGTTGGATCACAGTGAATATAATAAAAGAGAAATGTCCTTGTCTGCTGGGAATAAACCTGAGGGTATTGATTATGTTTAGTGTAGTTCAATGATCATAGGGTATACAGTCAGTAAATTCTTGATTGACCCTACTAACAGAGATTCCTGTGACCAAAATTTTACCTATAATTGATAGATTACAGAAGAGTTAGTTGCCTGTCAGGAGATCTTTCAATACTGCTAATCTTACGACTTCTCAGAGCTATCCGAGGTTAGTTAATTAGAAGGAAATGAGACCCTGAGGGATGGCTTCTTAGATGTTTCATGACTTTGTGGTTGTTTAGGAAAGTTTAGGCCTTGGGAAGGGGCAAATTCCTATTCGTAGAGCTGCCATTTAAAGAGCAGTGCTTATACACTCATTACCGTCTTCTGCATTGGCACAGAGAGAGCTTTTACAATGCTAGTTTGGCTTATGAAGCTAGGCCTTCGGTGCGGAAAATAGGTTTTTCCTCTACTGGAATACTAGTCTTTTTCAAAGCTCCCCAACTGGCTCCTGTTGATTTTGAAAAATGGATTTAGTTGAGATAATAGTTCCCGTTCTGATTTCACGCTAGTTTTACAAAGAAATTAATCTTCCTCAGTCTCTCCATCTGTCTCTCCTTCCAAAATTGCCTTTGTGGGGGTGGTTTTATAAAGCCAGCATTATATTTGCTGTGCTTTTCTGGTATGTATATACTTACATGATAACATACATATACTCTTCACCAGAGTGATAAGACCAGCTGTGCTAAAATGCTTTTCAAAGTAGTATTGGCTTCCATTTTCATATCGAAATATCAGTTTATATATACATGATAAAGTCAACTCCTCTTCCTGCTTAAAATAAAGGATGCTGACCCCACTGGTTCATCCTGGCTAGTTGCACAAAGCTTTGTTTTAGTTCATTCAATAAATGTCTTGAATATGCATACCATCCCAGGCTCCATTTTAGGAACCATAGCCAGAGTGGTAAAGATTCAGGACATTATGGAAACTGCATCTTGTTAACAATAAATACAATGAGTAAGGAAGTTGGAGAAGAAGATGAAAACTCCTATGACAAGAAAAGAGAGAGGTGGAAAAGGAGTAGAAGAGTGCGAAGACATAGAAGATCTGTGAGTGGCCATCCCATGATGATGGACGAATTCTGCTGTGTCCATAGGTAATAGGGTGCTTGGAGTGTGGGAAGACAAGCAGAAGGACTGGAAGTGTCATTCAGGAAGTAACTGCCATAGGATGGGGGAGGGCATGTAGCCGCTCAGGCTTGTAGGATCCTTGGCTTTCCTGAACAGTGAAGCTCGCAGTCACTGGCTGTGATTTGAACAAATTTGTGATACTGTCTGACTTTCTCTTGGAAAGAACTGTGATCCTCGGCTGAAGACAGACTGTCACAGGACCAGGACTGCAGCACGGACACTAGTTAAGAAATCTAGGCAATGGCAAATAGTATTTGAAGATCTATCAGATATAACTTCTTAGGTAAAGATCTCCTTGTAATGCCCTATACTTAAAAGCTAAAACATGCAACAGAAAACATTGTATTATGAGAAAATTAATGCTATAATCACAAATCAGATTGCACATCTATCTGGTCAGCTCTCATCCAGTTATCAGGGCTCCTGGTAGATAGCACCTCCTTTGAAAGCCTATGTCTCCTTAAGCCTGCACTCTGCTTGGATTTCCATGGTACTTCAGCTAATCCTAGCACAGGACTTCCCATATTCTTTTTTTTTTTTTTTTTTTTTTTTTTTTTTTTTTTTTTTTTTTTTGGTTTTTGGAGCTGGGGACCAACCCAGGGCCTTGCGCTTCCTAGGTAAGCGCTCCACCACTGAGCTAAATCCCAGCCCGACTTCCCATATTCTAATGTCTCTTTTCTCCCTAACCACAATATACTGGGATAGCAGATGCCTTTGTTTTATGGTCAGATCTAGAACACCCAATATATACCTGGCACGTGTCACTTTTTCATTACCAAAGGACCAAGTCCTCCTTATAATTATTCTGCAGTATGTTTAATTTTGCTCATCTTTCCAAGCAAATATCAGTCAACCTATTATGTGTTAGGTACTGATTGGCCTAAGTGCTGGAGTTAGAAATGTCTATGACACCTAAAACCTATTTTTCATTAAATGAAAAGATCAAAACCTAGAGTGGGGGTAGTGAGATGTCTCAGGGGGTAAAAGTGCTTGCCACTAAAATTGGCAACCTCTGTTTGATCTCTAGGACTTGAGGTGTAGAAGGAGAAAAGTGACTTCCATACGTTTTCCTCTGATCTCCACCTCTCTCTCTCTCTCTCTCTCTCTCTCTCTCTCTCTCTCTCTCTCTAACATACACACACTTTAAATAAATAAATAAATAAATATTATATATATTCACTTTATGGTGAAATTTACAAGTACAAATAGCCTAATTCTTTAAGTTTCAGTTAAAAGCATTTTTCTTCAAATATGATATATCTGCTATACACATGCTCTCCTATGCTAACAGAGTGATGGACTATATTTATTTCAAAGGTTAGTATATAAAGTAGGGCTGCAAATTAGTAATACTAAACTCATGTTCTAAAGGGAGTCTATTCCTTCAGATTCAGAGCACATGTTTATAATTTATCATTTTTCATTGCAAATGGGACCAGCATCGCAGCCAGCTTCATTAAGAGGAAACAATATTAAAGTTTAACCTTGATATTTCATGGATGAGATTGTGAACTGGAGCTAATCTTAATCATGTCAGCCACTGTGCAAAATAAATGGTTTCCCAGAGTAATTAGCTAGAATTATGGTTACTCAATCAATTCTTCTTTTTAAGACAAGGTTTCGATATATAGGCTTGTAGCCTTGGCTGGCCTGAAACATGCTGAAGTTAGCCTCAGACTCACAGAGATCCACATAGCTTTGCTTCCTGAGTGCTGGAATTAAAGGGTATATTTGACAATGGTAGATTTGTAAAACAAGAACCATAGGAAAGAGACTCTCATTGGAACAATTTTATATTTTGTCAAAATGCTCCTATATAGCAATGTTCATTATAATTTCCCTGGGTTCCTGGTCCTTCAAACCTCAATGCTAGTATATTTATAAGTAGAAACCCAGGCAGCAGGCAGAAGGAACTGAAAGGGTCCTCAGTTACAAATTTGGGAACAGACCCATGGCTGGCACATTTAAGGAGCATCAATGACAGTTTGACTAACATGCAGCAATGCCAGGAGAAGTGAGAGGTGAGAGCCGAGAACCCCTTAGCCCAGGGACGACAGAGTGGGTGCTACCAGGTGACTGGGGTATGGACCTGATGTGGATACAGAGAGAGGAGCCAAGGAACATTAAGATCTATAGCCTGGATGAGCGACAGGATGGAGTAGCCATCTTCTGACGTTGGGGAAGGGAGAGTGGGTGCGGGCAGGATAGCAGAACTTAGAGGCTTAACTCTTGATCTAAGCCTCCCCTGAAGCTCCCCATGAAGAACTGAGGATAGGAATATTGGTTTCAGGGGAGAGAAAAGGATATGCAAGTTTTATCTCACAATATAGGTAGCACTTGAATTCTTGTGCTAGAAGTGTATGTAGAGAAGAGAAGAAACCCTAGGTTTGGAACTAGAACACTGGACCATTTGGAGAGTTCTATGTGGAAGAAGATCCAGAAAAAATGTGGGCCATTGAGATAAGTAGCCTGTGAGGTGGAGAGAAAATTAGTATTACCCAGGAACTAAGTGAAGATGAGTTTTAAGGTTTGTGGTGTCAGTGCTGCTGTTAAAATGAGAATTGAGGCATCATCAGGAGAACTGAAAATATGGAAGCCATGGTGACCCTGCCAGGAGTTGTTCACATTCATGTGGGGTTGGGGGAGGAGCAGTGTTAATCGATGAATCTGGATTCAGGGATTATGGAGAATATTTGGATTATCCTTATTTTTCCTGTGTGAGATTATTTTTAAAATAAATAATCTCAAGTTTAAAACTTGAGAGTGATAAGATTAAGGAAGGAATGACAGAATATACAGGCAACGTTTGAAAAATAGGACACAGACCTGGAGTAGTGGAAAGTTATGGATGTGATGAAGGAATTTATTTTTTAAGGGTGGGAGACAACATAGTGTGTTATGTCGTGATAAGAATAGCCCAGGAAACCAAAGTTTGATGCTGAAGAGAAAGGAGTCACCGCACATGTCTTGGTCCCACCCTGCCCTCACCCAATGTGAGAATCAATTCTCCAACATTATTCACGGCACCCTGCTGTCTGCCTGGGCGTTCCTGGGAATGGAAGCTTTTCATCTTATTGTATGTTTGCCAATGGCTTTATAACAGAACCAAGATTTCTGTCTTAATTAGGGTTTCCATTGCTGCAGTAAACACTGTGACCATAAAGCAAGTTGGAGAGGAAAGGATTTATTTGGTTTATACTTCTATAGCACTGTTCATCACTGAAGGAAGTTAGGACAGGAACTCAAGCAGGACAGGAACCTGGAGGCAGGAGCTGATGCAGAGAGCATGGAGGGGTGCTGTTTACTGGCTTGCTCATTATGCCTTGCTCAGCCTGCTTTTTTAGAGAAAGATACCCACCCAGAGAATGGCACTACACACAATGGACTGGGCCCTCCTCCATTGATCACTAATTGGGAAAATGCCTTACAGCTGGATCTCATGGAGGCATTTTCTCAACTGAGGCACCTACCTCTCTCATGACTCTAACTTGTGTGTCAAGTTGACACAAAACCAACCAGTGCACTGTCTTACTTAAATAAGGAAACAAAGCACATCTACTTCATACCATAAAACTTTGTAAAATTCCCCTTCCCCCCTTCAGTCCTGCTTCATGGAGAGTATCACTGCTCACAGCATGGTGTACGGACAGACTCCTTTCTTTTCTTTTGATTAGACATTCATATTCACATGTAGCTGGGTGGAATCTTTTAATATCATTTTGTCCTGGGCTTCCAACTTGATTTTCTTCTCTCAGTGTAACCCGGACACCTTCTAAGCCAATGTATACTTTATAGTCTACTGTGTAGTAGATGAATGTAACATTTTATATATTCTACCCACCTTAAACAGTGTTAGCGAGAATTTCTCATGCTTTCTCAGTCTTTTTTTTTTTTTTAATTTTTTTTTTTATTATTAACTTGAATATTTCTTATTTACATTTTTCGAGTGTTATTCCCTTTCCCGGTTTCCGGGCAAACATCCCCCTCCCCCTCCCCTTCCTTATGGGTGTTCCCCTCCTAACCCTCCCCCCATTGCTGCCCTCTCCCAACAGTCTAGTTCACTAGGGGTTCAGTCTTAGCAGGACCCAGGGCTTCCCTTCCACTGGTGCTCTTACTAGGATATTCATTGCAACCTACAAGGTCAGAGTCCAGGGTCAGTCCATGTATAGTCTTTGGGTAGTGGCTTAGTCCCTGGAAACTCTGGTTGGTTGGCATTGCTGTACATATGGGGTCTCGAGCTCCTTCAAGCTCTTCCAGTTCTTTCTCTGATTCCATCAACAGGGGTCCTGTTCTCAGTTCAGTGGTTTCCTGCTGGCATACGCCTCTGTATTTGCTGTATTCTGGCTGTGTCTCTCAGGAGCGATCTGCATTCACATTTTGATCATCCGTCTTGAGTTTCATTTGTTCTAGGCATCTAGGGTAATTCAAGCATTTGGGCTAATAGCCACTTATCAATGAGTACATACCATGTATGTCTTTCTGTGATTGGGTTAGCTCACTCAGGATGATAGTTTCCAGTTCCAACCATTTGCCTACGAATTTCACAAAGTCATTGTTTTTGAGAGCTGAGTAATATTCCATTGTGTAGATGTACCACATTTTCTGTATCCATTCCTCTGTTGAAGGGCATCTGGGTTCTTTCCAGCTTCTGGCTATTATAAATAAGGCCATGATGAACATAGTGGAGCACGTGTCTTTTTTTATATGTTGGGGCATCTTTTGGGTATATGCCCAGAGAGGTATAGCTGGATCCTCAGGCAGTTCAATGTCCAATTTTCTGAGGAACCTCCAGACTGATTTCAGAATGGTTGCAGCAGTCTGCAACCCACCAACAATGGAGGAGTGTTCCCCTTTCTCCACATCCCGCCAGCATTTGCTGTCACCTGAGTTTTTGATCTTAGCCATTCTCACTGGTGTGAGGTGAAATCTCAGGGTTGTTTTTGATTTGCATTTCCTTATGACTAACGATGTTGAACATTTCTTTAGGTGTTTCTCAGCCATTCTGGCATTCCTCAGCTGTGAATTCTCTGTTTAGCTCTGAACCCCATTTTTAATAGGGTTATTTGCCTCCCTGCTGTCTAACTTCTTCAGTTCTTTGTATATTTTGGATATAAGCCCTCTATCTGTTGTAGGATTGGTAAAGATCTTTTCCCAATCTGTTGGTTGCCGTTTTGTCCTAACCACAGTGTCCTTTGCCTTACAGAAGCTTTGCAGTTTTATGAGATCCCATTTGTCGATTCTTGATCTTAGAGCATAAGCCATGGGTGTTTTGTTCAGGAAATTTTTTCCAGTGCCCATGTGTTCCAAATGCTTCCTAGTTTTTCTTCTATTAGTTTGAGTGTATCTGGTTTGATGTGGAGGTCCTTGATCCACTTGGACTTAAGCTTTGTACAGGGTGATAAGCATGGATCGATCTGCATTCTTCTACATGTTGACCTCCAGTTGAACCAGCACCATTTGCTGAAAATGCCTATCTTTTTCCATTGGATGGTTTTGGCTCCTTTGTCAAAAATCAAGTGACCATAGGTGTGTGGGTTCATTTCTGGGTCTTCAATTCTGTTCCATTGGTCTATCTGTCTGTCTCTGTACTAATACCATGCAGTTTTTATCACTATTGCTCTGTAATACTGCTTGAGATCTGGGATAGTGATTCCCCCTGAAGTCCTTTTATTGTTGAGGATAGTTTTAGCTATCCTGGGTTTTTTGTTATTCCAGATTAATTTGCAAATTGTTCTGTCTAACTCTTTGAAGAATTGGCTTGGTATTTTGATGGGGATTGCATTGAATCTGTAGATCGCTTTTGGTAAAATGGCCATTTTTACTATATTAATCCTGCCAATCCATGAGCATGGGAGATCTTTCCACCTTCTGAGGTCTTCTTCAATTTCTTTCTTCAGTGTCTTGAAGTTCTTATTGTACAGATCTTTCCCTTGCTTGGTTAAAAGTCACCCTGGGAGGTACTTTATATTATTTGGGTCTATTATGAAGGGTGTCATTTTCCCTAATTTCTTTCTCGGCCTGTTTCTCTTTTGTGTAGAGGAAGGCTACTGATTTATTTGAGTTAATTTTATACCCAGCCACTTTGCTGAAGTTGTTTATCAGCTTTAGTAGTTCTCTGGTGGAATTTTTGGGATCACTTAAATATACTATCATATCATCTGCAAATAGTGATATTTTGACTTCTTCTTTTTCCGATCTGTATCCCCTTGACCTCCTTTTGTTGTCTTATTGCTCTGGCTAGAACTTCAAGAACTATATTGAATAAGTAGGGAGAGAGTGGGCAGCCTTGTCTAGTCCCTGATTTTAGTGGGATTGCTTCAAGTTTCTCTCCATTTAGTTTAATGTTAGCAACTGGTTTGCTGTATATGGCTTTTACTATGTTTAGGTATGGGCCTTGAATTCCTATTCTTTCCAGGACTTTTTTATCATGAAGGGGTGTTGAATTTTGTCAAATGCTTTCTCAGCATCTAATGAAATGATCATGTGGTTTTGTTCTTTCAGTTTGTTTATATAATGGATCACGTTGATGGTTTTCCAGATATTGAACCATCCCTGCATGCCTGGGATGAAGCCTATTTGATCATGGTGGATGATTGTTTTGATGTGCTCTTGGATTGGTTTGCCAGAATTTTATTGAGTATTTTTAATCGATATTCATAAGGGAAATTGGTCTGAAGTTCTCTTTCTTTGTTGGGTCTTTGTGTGGTTTAGGTATAAGAGTAATTGTGGCTTCATAGAAGGAATTCGGTAGTGCTCCATCTGTTTCAATTTTGTGGAATAGTTTGATAATATTGGTATGAGGTCTTCTATGAAGGTCTGATAGAATTCTGCACTAAACCCGTCTGGACCTGGGCTCTTTTTGGTTGGGAGACCTTTAATGACTTCTTCTATTTCCTTAGGAGTTATGGGGTTGTTTAACTGGTTTATCTGTTCCTGATTTAACTTCGGTACCTGGTATCTGTCTAGGAAATTGTCCATTTCCTGCAGATTGTCAAGTTTTGTTGAATATAGGCTTTTATAGTAAGATCTGATGATTTTTTGAATTTCCTCTGAATCTGTAGTTATGTCTCCCTTTTCATTTCTGATTTTGTTAATTTGGACACACTCTCTGTGTCCTCTCGTTAGTCTGGCCAAGGGTTTATCTATCTTGTTGATTTTCTCAAAGAACCAACTTTTGGTTCTGTTGATTCTTTCTATGGTCCTTTTTGTTTCTACTTGGTTGATTTCGGCTCTGAGTTTGATTATTTCCTGCCTTCTACTCCTCCTGGGTGTATTTGCTTCTTTTTGTTCTAGAGCTTTTAGGTGTGCTGTCAAGCTGCTGACATATGCTCTTTCCTGTTTCTTTCTGCAGGCACTCAGCGCTATGAGTTTTCCTCTTAGCACAGCTTTCATTGTGTCCCATAAGTTTGGGTATGTTGTATCTTCATTTTCATTAAATTCTAAAAAGTCTTTAATTTCTTTCTTTATTTCTTCCTTGACCAGGTTATCATTGAGTAGAGCATTGTTCAATTTCCACGTATATGTGGGCATTCTTCCTTATTGTTATTGAAGACCAGTTTTAGGGCCGTGGTGGTCCGATAGCACGATGGGATTATTTCTATCTTTCTGTACCTGTTGAGGCCGCTTTTTTGACCAATTATATGGTCAATTTTGGAGAAAGTACCATGAGGAGCTGAGAAGAACGTGATATCCTTTTGCTTTAGGGTAGAACGCTTCTATAAATATCCGTTAAGTCCATTTGGCCATGACTTCTCTTAGTCTGTTCACGCCTCTGTTTAATTTCTGTTTCCATGATCTGTCCATTGATGAGAGTGGGGTGTTGAGATCTCCTACTATTATTGTGTGAGGTGCAATGTGTGTTTTGAGCTTTAGTAAGGTTTCTTTTACGTATGTAGGTGCCCTTGTATTTGGGGTATAGATATTTAGGATTGAGAGTTCATCTTGGTGGATTTTTTCCTTTGATGAATAATGAAGTGTCCTTCCTTATCTTTTTTTGATGACTTTTTAGTTGAAAATTGATTTTATCTGATATTAGAATGGCTACTCCAGCTTGCTTCTTCTGACCATTTGCTTGGAAAGTCGTTTCCCAGCCTTTCACTCTGAGGTAGTGTCTGTCTTTGTCTCTGAGGTGTGTTTCCTGTAGGCAGCAGAATGCAGGGTCCTCGTTGCGTATCAAGTTTGTTAATCTATGTCTTTTATTGGGGAGTTGAGGCCATTGATGTTGAGAGATATTAAGGAATAGTGATTATTGCTTTGGTTGTATTCATATTTGGATGTGAGGTTATGTTTGTGTGCTTTTCTTCTCTTTTTGTTTTGTTGCCAAGATTTATTAGTTTTTTCTTCTTCTAGGTATAGCTTGCCTCCTTATGTTGGGCTTTACCATTTATTATCCTTTGTAGTGCTGGATTTGTAGAAAGATATTGTGTAAATTTGGTTTTGTCATGGAATATCTTGGTTTCTCCATCTATGTTGATTGAGAGTTTTGCAGGATACAGTAACCTGGGCTGGCATTTGTGTTCTCTTAGGGTTCAGTATGACATCAGTCCAGGATCTTCTGGCCTTCATAGTTTCTGCTTAAAAAGTCTGGTGTGATTCTGATAGGTCTGCCTTTATATGTTACTTGACCTTTTTCCCTTACTGCTTTTAATATTCTTTCTTTATTTTGTGCGTTTGGTGTTTTGACTGTTATATGATGGGAGGTGTTTATTTTCTGGTCCAATCTATTTGGAGTTCGGTAGGCTTCTTGTATGCCTATGGGTATCTCTTTTTTTAGGTTAGGGAAGTTTTCTTCTATGATTTTGTTGAAGATATTTACTGGTCCTTTGAGCTGGGAGTCTTCACTCTCTTCTATACCTATTATCCTTAGGTTTGATCTTCTCATTGAGTCCTGGATTTCCTGTATGTTTTGGACCAGTAGCTTTTTCCGCTTTACATTATCTTTGACAGTTGAGTCCATGATTTCTATGGAATCTTCTGCTCCTGAGATTCTCTCTTCCATCTCTTGTATTCTGTTGGTGAAGCTTGTATCTACAGCTCCTTGTCTCTTCTTTTGGTTTTCTATATCCAGGGTTGTTTCCATGTGTTCTTTCTTGATTGCTTCTATTTCCATTTTTAATTCCTTCAACTGTTTGATTGTGTTTTCCTGGAATTCTTTCAGGATTTTTGTGACTCTCTCTATGGGCTTCTACTTGTTTATTTATGTTTTCCTGGAATTCTTTTAGGAATTTTTGCGATTCCTCTCTGTAGGCTTCTACTTGTTTATTTATGTTTTCCTGTGTTTCTCTAAGGGAGTTCTTCATGTCTTTCTTGAAGTCCTCCAACATCATGATCAAATATGATTTTGAAACTAGATCTTGCTTTTCTGTTGTGTTTGGATATTCCGTGTTTGCTTTGGTGGGAGAATTGGGCTCCGATGATGCCATGTAGTCTTGGTTTCTGTTGCTTGGGTTCCTGCGCTTGCCTCTCGCCATCAGATTATCTCTAGTGTTACTTTGTTCTGCTATTTCTGACAGTGGCTAGACTGTCTTATAAGCCTGTGTTTCAGGAGTGCTGTAGACCTGTTTTCCTGTTTTCTTTCAGCCAGTTATGGGGACAGAGTGTTCTGCTTTCGGGCGCGTAGTTTTTCTTCTCTACAGGTCTTCAGCTGTTCCTGTGAGCCTGTGTCTTGAGTTCACCAGGCAAGTCGTTTGTAGCAGAAAAGTTTGTCTTACCTGTGGTCCCCAGGCTCAAGTTTGCTAGTGGGGTGTTGCCTATGAGCTCTCCACGGCCTCAGCAGCCAGGAAGATCTGGCGCCGCTCTTCCGGGAGGTTCCGTGCACCAGGGTTCCAGATAGCTTTTGTTTTCCTCTGGGATCAGTACTGTGTGCAGCGTGCAGTCTCTTCTGGTTTCCCAGGCGTGTCCGCCTCTCTGAAGGTTTAGCTCTCCCTCCCACGGGATTTGGGTGCAGAGAACTGTTTACCCGGTCGGTCCCTTCAGGTTCTGGCGGTGTCTCAGACGCAGTGGACCTGCTGCTCCTGGGCCCTCCTCTATGGGTACCCAGAGGCCGTATACAGTTTCCTCCTGGGCCAGGGATGTGGGCAGGGGGGGGCAGCGTTGGTGGTCTCCTCCGCCTGCTGCCTCAGGAGAGCCCGCCTGACCAGGCGGCAAGAACTCCCTCCAGGGGGCCTGGGAGCAGAGAGCTGCTGAAGGCAGGGATCCTCCGCTGGTCCGGGACTCTGGCCAAACACCGGAAGTGTCCGGCCCCAGAGGAACTCCGCCTCTGTGTGACCCGAGATCACCAGGCAAGTCGTTTGTAGCAGAAAAGTTTGTCTTACCTGTGGTCCCCAGGCTCAGGTTTGCTCGCGGGGTGTTGCCTATCGCTTTCTCAGTCTTACGTAAAGACTTCCATTCAATCCTGTTTTGTAAAGAATATTGTAAGAGCTCCGCTGTCCTCACCTGGGAAGGCATTCTGCCTGCTGTGGATTTTTCTGTTGCTGTTAATTCTTTGATGTGGTTTTCTACTTCACTTTATAACTGGATATAGGCTTATAAAACTTTGGGGGAATGCAATTTCATCATCTATATATCTGTTGCTTTTACTGTTAAACTTTTACCCAAGTTCATGGTTTACCCTTGAAGCAAGCACAATGCAGCAAAACATCCCAACTTAACAAATGAATTTTCTTTAAGGCTTTGTTTAATAATCTGTGACTCTATGGATCTTTTCATGGTTCTATGTTTCGTTTGGCTCAGAGGCTGTCCATTCATCTAAGCTTTCAGGTTAGTGAACCAATTGTCACTGAGTAGTTAATGAAGAAAATCTAGGAGAGTTTAGCAGAGAAAATCAAGAGAGCAGTTTCCTCCTGTGTGAGTAAATTCGTCTGTGCTGAACTCAATGAGAGGGAACACTGCATACAGATGAGCAAGCTAGAGGACCATACACAGGAGGAGTTTGTCAGAAGGCCCTTTCATACTTTATTCAAAGGCTCCATGGAGCTTTAATACCCAGAGGATATTTAAAAAAAATGAATGCTGAAAGACATTTTCTGAGAAGTGACTTAGATGGTGGGGTCCAGTAGTTCCTACTATCACAAGACGAACAGATTTGTCTTATGTAATCAAAGTATGAGAATCATAGCTGGAAAGAAGCCCCTAGGATGGTTTGTTTTATTTTTTAAAAAAATTATTGAAATTCAGCCACGTACTAAACAATCTATTCCTTTAATGTAGCCTTAACTTTTTTTTTTTAGCCATGCTCACGTAATTTCATAACTGTCATCACCACCTAACTTTGAATATTTTCATAATACCCAAAATAAATCACATGCTTCTTGGCAGCCATTGCCCATCACCTTCCTATTTAGTCATCAACTCTGGCATCCACTGGCTTTTCTATCTTCATAGCTCTCCCTATTCTGTACGTCTTGCCTAAATAGAGTCATGATATGTGAACTTTTGTGGCCATGTTTTCTAACAGCATAAAGTTATCAAAGATCATCTGTCGTTTTACAACCAAATACTGTTACATTGTGTGGATATATCACCTTTTGTTTTTCCACTTCTGTACATTATTAGTGTGATTCTACTTTTGGTTATTATACATAGTGCTGCTATGCCCATAGTGCTTTAGACAGAATCTCTCTGTGTAGCTCTGGCAAGCTTCCAAAGTGCTGGAATTAAAGGCACGTGACATTGTGTCTAGCTGTATATATTTTTATGTATATGTATATATTTATGTATATATTTTTAATTTTGTTTGGGTTTTTACTCTGAAAGTAATTGAAAGAACAGAATGGCCGGTTTGGCATATAAGTTCCCCCGCCCCTCTCTCTTTCTTTCTCTGCTCCCGTATCATTCCTGTCCTCAGTGTAAACCATCAATAGTCACTCTCTCTTTGTCAACTTGACACAGCTTAAAGTCATTTCATTGAGAGAATACTTCCATTAGGTTGGCTGTGGGCAAGTCTGTGAGCTTTTTTCTTAATGAATGATTATGTGGTAGGGTCCATCTCACCATGGGCAGCACCACCCCTGAACCGGCTATTTGAGGCCCTTTAAAAAAGAAAACTGAGCAAGCCATGAGGAGCAAGCCAGTAAGCAGCATTCCTCCATGACCTTGGCATCAGCTCCTGCCCCAAGTTTTGAGTTCCTCTGCTTATTTCCATAGGTGATGAACGACATGCTGTAGAATGGAATGAACCCTTGTGCTATCGACATCTGTTTCAGACTTAAGGGGGTCCAGAACCACGAGAGATTAGCTCTGAGTCATATTCAACTAGTGATTTTGCGACGATTTATTACAGCCACCACAGGAAACTTTTTGGTCATAGTGTTTTATTATAGCAACAACAGTCTAACTTAGACATTCTTGTTTCTTGGTAGTATGTGGGTGTTCCCAGATTGTTCTCCCTGCTCAAATGCAGAGGGGCCTCTGAAGCAAAAAATCTTCCTTGTATCTCACTGTAGATGGCTCTGGAAAATGGAATTGAACTCCAAATATAGGAGTAAGAATTATTGTAACAATATGGATTACAGGAGATGTCATGAAGGCATACACATGATAACCAAACCATCATGAATACTGACACTTTCCTTTCAGTCTTTTTTCCTTTTCAGCGTCCTATAGTCTCCAGTCATATTGCAAAGGCTAATATATGGAATAGTCATCCCTTCCCCTTGGAGTGAGGGTGTTTCTCCCAGCATTTCTTTTCCTCCTAAAGAGGGAAGTGCTGTAGAAAAACAGAACTAACCAACTCTGTCCATGCTTGGAGCTCTGGCCTGCAAAATGCAAAAGCAAACTGAGTTCTGTTCATGGCTTCCTTAGCTTTATGACAGCCTGAGCTTCATGGCACTTAAAATAAGACTTTTTGGCTAACTTGTTTCTTGATGATCTGACACAGAATGTTCTTGTTATGGTCTGCTTTGCCAGAAGAGACAGGAATGGTCTTAGTCTCTGTGTTGCTGTCCTGGGGTGGCTGAAACAGAGTGTCACAAATTCAGCTCAATTATAACTCAGGTTCGGTCTTCTAGTTGTGGAAGCCCATAAGAATGAATGCGTCCTAATGCAGATGACATGAAGAGAGTTTAGAGGAATCTGTTTCCTAGTCTTCTCTAGGAAAAGATTGACATTTCAACTGCAGACAGCACCTTTCTCCATCTGTAAAGCCAATGGATTCTACTTTTCCTCGACGACTTTGCTTCTACCATTGGCTACATGCTCTTCAAACACTTCTGCTTAAGGAGACTCATGGTCACAATTAGGACCCATCCAGACAACCCATAATAATCTCCTTGTCTGAAAAACTTTAGTCACAGCTGTGAATACCCCCTTTTCCATGCAAGACAACATTCACTTGTTCTAGGTATTGGGCTTATGATGGCTTGGGTATAAAATGTTCCCCAAAGGCTCGTGTACTAAAGGTGTGCTCCCCAGGTCTCAGTGCTCCTGAGAGAGGAATGAATGGATCACTAAAATGCTAACCACATCAATGGGCTAAATTCACTGATGAGTTCCCAGAGGAGCTGAGGAGGTAGGCCGTAGGTGGTCGTGCTGAGAGAAGTGTGTCTTGTTCCTGCCTCTTTTTCTTTCTGCCACCTCTCTGCCACGAGATGAGATGTTTTCTCCGCCATCTGCTAGCCATGAAAATATTCACTGTTACCTTAGGCCCCAAAAGATGCAAATCATGTTCTGGAACTTTGGCAACCATGAGCCAAAATGAATCTTTCTTCCTGTGAACTTGTATCCCAGGCACTCCATTACGGTAAGAGAAAGTTGTACTAACACAGGACCCAGAGGTCTCCTTAGGTCACGCTTCAGCCTTCTCCAAGATCATGGTAAGGAAAGTTTGCCCTTTACACTGCGTTTGTGTCCATTCTTGTCTGTAAAGGAACTAATCTGTGGAACAAAGAAGAGCGCCTTGAAAAACACAAAGCACGTCGTCGTAGAGTCTGTTTGTTCAGCAAACTTATGCAACTGGGGTGGAGTAAGTGCCAGGAGGCCCCACTTTCTGCTGCTCAGGTAGTGGCCGTGGCTCAGCACTTCCTGCCGTCCTCACGGTCCTGCTTAAGTAGCCTGCGCAGTCAGCAGAATGTGCCTCAGGTGAGCCACAGTGGATTTTGTAGCTCGTGAACCCCAATTTACTGGTTTTACTCTGCTGTCTCAGAAGCCAGTGCTATAGGAGCTATTCAGATTGACCCTAGAGCCTGGTCCCAGAGAACATGGTTGTAAATATCTTCTTCAGCTGATTCATCAATGAGTATCTGCTGAGCTTTTCCATACATTGTTTTTTTTTTTTGAGTGTCCAATCTTTAAAATTAAAGTATAATTATATTATACTTTATAATTATAGTCCTCCATTCCCTTCCTTCGTTTAACTCCACCCATGCTCTCCACCTTGCTTTCTCTCAAATTCCTGGTCTCCCTTGCTTAACTGTTATTGTTGCATATATAAGTAACAACCTGCTCAGTCTGTTTAGCGTAGCTTGCATGCGCATGACTTCAGGGATGACTGCTTGGTTTTGGGTAACCAATTAGGGAGCTCCTCCCTAGAAGAAGACTATTTCCCCTAGCTCAACATCCCTGACTTGCCTGCTATTCCACTTCTAGGGGTGGAGCCATATGATCTTTCCCCTCACACATTAGCATGTCTAATGGAGTGGTCCTTGTTCTGGTCTGGTTTAGGCAGCCCTGTTATTGAGGTATCCTGGGTTTCTCTGCCATTGCAAGGAGACATAGCAGAGTGTCTGGTACTCTGGCTCTTAAAGTCTTATAGTTGATGTTCCTTGAGTAGGAGTTGTATTGTAGGTGTATCCACTGGGTCTGGGTACTTTATGGTCAGTTTGAATCCCACAGCTTTATCCAGAAAATTTTCTTAATTAACCTAAGAGGTAAACTGATACCCATGCAGTTTATGAGGTTAAGTAAGATGGAATTTAAAAAGTATGGTCTTTAGATAACTTTTATAAAAGGTGGCCAGCCACCATATACACTCTTTGTTTTATATGTTGTATAGGGATCTGAAATATGTACCTCAGAAGGTAAAAAGGGCAGGATGAATAGTTTCTCCTTTGGCAATTTATAAGTAGGATGCACAAGATATGAATATCCAAAGGTGTTATGACATATATGATATGAGAGAGGTTGATATAAGGGCTGCTAGTTCTGCCTGGAGTGACAACCAATGAGAGAAGACTGTTTGGATGACTTAGGAAGCCCAGTCCTTACATACATATTAAAAAGGAATGACCAGAGAGAACAGAGGTCATGACACAGAGAATCTGCAAGCCTGGAGACTAAGGGATGGGCACATGACGGACAGAAGATATGACACAGTAAGATTTCTGGCTTTGGTAGGTTTCATTCTATAGTAGCTAGCATATGGAAAATTCTAGAAAGTAGATAGGAAAATAAGCCAGGATTTTAAAGGTAAGAATAACTATAGGGACTAGAGAATTGTCATTTATGGGATCACTACTAAAGTCACAGATGTAGAGAAAATTGCTCAGTTAATAAGAGAAGAGCCTGGCATATATCTACCTACCCTGAGAGCACAGAGAACACCCCAGGAAGCATTAGAGTCATCTAAACCAAAAGTCTCTGGAGAAGAGGTAGCTCAGTAGTTAAGTATGTGCAGTCTTACAGAGGACTTGAGTTCACGTCCCAGCACCATGTGAACAGGTTCATAGCTACTTGTAACTCCAGGTCCAGGAGATCCAGTGCCCCCTCATGGCTTCCATGGCTACCCGAACCTGCATTTATACAGTTAATTAATGTAAAACAAATCTTTAAGAGGAACCAAACTGAAATATGTGATCTACTAGAAATCTGGGCCAGGGAACTAGGAAATAACAAATGGCCAACAAAGGGGTTTTGGCAGATATCTTTGCCCCTTGCATAGCCAACTGCCATTAAGCCCACTCTGTCTCTTTGTATTTATATTTGTGGTCCAGGTCCATTTGAATGCCCACTATGATATTTGTGAATTCTGGCAGGTTTATCTAGAGAGATTTAGACAGAAGGGCAAGACAAATCAATTCATGCAGCTGAGACCAGCTGGCAAAATCCTTCAAAGCCATGACAGTTTGTGTCCTGTGACCTGCTGATGTATTTAAAGCTAAGGTTTAAACTGAGAACAACTTTATTATTAGAAAGTGAGACTAAATTCTGTCAATCAAGTGGAGAAATCGTGACAGTGAGCAATCAGGCAGTCAAGCTCGGTGGTTAACTGTTCTGGGCTTATTTGCAAATGCCCTCTGCTGTTCCCTCTACCCCCTTTGCATCTGCTAGTGCTTATACATAGAACCAGAAGACCAAACCTTAAGCAAAACAACCAGAGGAGCATGGTGTCACCACAGTGAGAATATTCGTCTGTAAGTATTCTAAGTTATCTGAGGCCAATTTAGATATTTATACATGTTTTTCTTTTTTGTTGACTATCAATGTTTTCTAAAGTTTAGAAGTTCATTAAGTTATTCTTCCTTGATAAGTCTGCTATCTCAAGCTATGTTTCCATTAAAACAGGTTAATTCTACTGTAAGTCTACTCCTTTGTTAAACAGTAAGAACGAAAACACACGTAGTGACAGACTGATCAAAGATCTAGTTTTGTGTGTTTGTCGCCTAACTCCCTTTCACGTGAGAGGGAAGTACCCATACAGCATTCTAGCTGGTACACACCTTGACTCCTTCTTACCTCACCAAAGGGAAATTGCATGTTTGAGATTCCTCTGGAGCAAATCTAAACAGTCATATTGGAAACATATATCTTCAACTATGGACTAGGGGTTGTACAACAGCTATGCTTGCCCTGAAAACAGGGATCGCTCTAAGAGATATCATGATGTGAGCTCATCATTGTGTAAACAGGAGAGAGTGCCCTATCTCCTGATGGTGTAGGTCCGTTACCTAACCTGGCTGTTTGACACAATCAAGAGGCACAGAAAACATGACACCTGGGAGCCTCCTGCAGGAGCAGCCTGATGTACTATTTTTTTTTTTTTGGTTCTTTTTTTCGGAGCTGGGGACCGAACCCAGGGCCTTGCGCTTCCTAGGTAAGCGCTCTACCACTGAGCTAAATCCCCAGCCCCCTGATGTACTATTTTTATGGTCATGTTACAGTCATGTTGGGGTATACCCTAACACAATGATTAAAAGTGTGTAAGCCAGCAGCATGTTTTTCTCATTAAGCTTTAAGTACTGTGCTCAGCTGCATGTGCTATGGTGCGTGTGTGTGTGTGTGTGTGTGTGTGTGTGTGTGTGTGTGATATTGAGTGTGTGGTGTGTATGTGTGTTGTTGTTAGTTATGTCTGTTTAAGCATGAGGGTGATGTCACATGTTTTTCCTTGATGACTGTCCACCTTTGCTGTTTGGAGTAGGGCTTCTCTCAGATCCTGAAACTCATCATTTTGCCCAGATTAAGTGGTCACTGAGCTTCAGGGTCCACACTTTGTAACTCTTAGTGCTGGAGTTACAGACACATGCACGATGCCTGTAGGCCTTTAACATGTGGGTGCTGAGAATCGTGTGCTTGCCACAGCAGGCATCGTACCTAAGCCTCTCCTCAGCCCCAAGTGTGCTATACTCTTACTTATTCTTAAAACTTTTCTTTTGTGGATTTTTCTCCCATGTTTTACATTTTCGATTGTGAGCCTAGCCTTTAACGGCTGAGCCATCTCTCCAGCCCTCTCCCATGTTTTATACCTTTATATTACTGGCTACGTTATATTTGCATGACCACCAAGATATGATTAATTAATCTGACTGTAACATGTCAGTGGGATAGCAGTAAATGATGGGAATTTTTCAACTTTCTTCTGGGACCACAGCTGTATATACAGGGTTGTTTGTTGAACAAAATGTTATTAAACAGCACATGATCAGTTATTTTAAGTGCCTCATATATGACTCTCTCTCTCTCTCTCTCTATATATATATATATATATATATATATATATATATATATATATATATATCATCCTAGAGAATAAAGTAAATTAACTTGCACAGTCATATAGTTGTGATATTGTCTAAATGAAAATATATTAAGGTAAATTATAGGTGACATAGCAACCATATTATATTGCTTTTATGGGAATAAGATAAAAGTCAACATGGTAGGCTGAATAATGAATCATAAAGATGTCCATGTCCTCATCTCTAGAATGTGAATTTATTACCTTATAACAGAGGGAAACTAGAAATAGGGGCTATGTTATCTGGATGGACCCTAAACATCATCTCAAGAAAGAGGGAATCAAAGGGAGATAAGACTCTCATAAGAGTGATGTGTTGATTGAAATAGCCCAGCATAGAGGAGGATAGAAAAAACCCATAGGAGTCAGGAAGGACAAGAGGTTGAAATAGTGAAGGCGACACATTTGTCCTCAGAGTGTCTAGAGAAAACATGGTCTTTCTACACCTTGGAAACTGATTTAAGATTTCTAACTTCTCCTAGAACTGTGAGGTAATGGATAAGTAGTGTTTTAGCCTCTACATTTGAGGTAATTCATTATAGAAGCCCCAGGAAAGGAATACAGCCATCAATATTAATGTCAGCAGCATCATGGTCAGGCTCCTGGGCGTTCCCTTGGGAGCTGTTCTGAAAATTCACACTGTATGTGGCTGACATCTCTTGGCTCTACTCTGAGACCATGAAGAATGGAGTACACACAGTAAAGGCGTTAGATTGTCATTAGGAACAGACTCAAAATCAACTGTTGAATCCATAAAAGAAAATGACTTCCTTGTCTCTCACCAAACACAACACAATTGGATCACCATCTGAATGAATATCGAATATAATGAAGCCATGTTTTGTTTCATTCATCCCTTTGGGATCTGGCCCGGTACCAGAAAGTCTGTGGCTCTACTCCAACAAATGTTTGCTTGATCGCATGTAGCTTACTCACTGACTCCACTCCTAAGCAAGTGGGTTACTTCATCAAACACACATTAGGCTGTCTTACTCCCCATTAGAGAGTGCTAACGTATCAAAGTGGGACATTCAGAGGAATCCGGCGCCAGAAGGGGAAGGAATTTTAAGAAACTGAAAGCAGTTGATTATCAGGTTAGAAAAGGGAAAACTGCCTGGGCTTCTACTCAGTGCCAAGCTAGAACAGAGGAGTAGAAAGCAAAAGAGCCTTTGTTTGTAGGCTCTGTCAGCTTGAATTTTGGAAACAGAATTACTGTTAAAAATATTGCAACATCAGACAGAATTAATGGTAGCTTGCGAGAATGGTTAAAAGCTGACTTTTATCGTCAATGTGTTTTCCCCTGGAACTATTAAGACGTTATACAGAGATATAAGTTTGTTCTTTGATCATAGGAAAGCAATAAATGGCAGTGGCTACTTGCAGCAGCAGATTGTTAGGGTCAGGAAATCAATGCCCAAGTAGCAGACCAACCTGGTTTTCTAGAAGCCCCTAGACAACTGCCTTCAATTGACGTGAACAATGTATATACTACCAAGGCCCATAAAAATGGAAGATTTCCTTTGCATGTGAACTAGCTGTGCCCAGAGAGCAGTACAAATTGGTTCCTGGCTTGCAGGCAAACACCGGAAGACTATTCAGGCTGCTCACTGGTCTGATAAACGGTACCGTTCACCCACTGAATCAACATATAGTACAATAGTGGCTTCTTTATTCCAGTGGCCAGAAAATTTTACTACCTACTTTCAAAAGGTACGGTGCCCTTCCCCAAGTTTTTAATTAATAATCGCGTTATCAGAAAGCAGGAGGCAAAGTAGAGAAGAAATAGAGGAAAGAATGATACTTTAAATTAAAAAATATTGGGATATTGGGGACCATTGAAGTTTGAAATTTTCATATGGTTCTACAATGGCCAAAAAAGTGGAAAAAAACCAGAAAGTTTAATAAGGTAATATTTCTTTTCTCAACCCTTTATAGCCAGGGTTCTGAGGCTAGAAGTAACCATTGGCCCTCAGCTGAAAGCCAGAAGGGGGTGGGGGGGGTTCGCTTGTCTTCACTATGTAAACCATGTCTCCAGGGTTCTCAGACAATGCTACCCTCTTGTCAGAGGAGAAGGTTTTGTTTGAACTAGAATTTCTGACTCTGGTTTGCCTCATTGATTTTAGCCCTTGATTTTTAGTGAGTGACAGAAAATGCCCAGGGGGAGAGCAGCTCAATAGCAGAATGACAAAGGTGGAGTAGAGATAAAAATAAATCGGAGATGGTCCCCGTTCTCACTGAACCGAGCCTGGGTTCAGGTTCTTTCTTTCTCAACTTTCATTTTGTAACGGGTCAGCAGCCGAGCCAAACTTCCGCAAGAGCTTGATGCATTTTCCTTTTCATAATGGGCTTCTCAGTTACCTTCTTTAAAGGTCACTAAGGGATATGGCATTCATATCCCTTCCTAGAGATAAAAAGCTGTTTTATAAATAAGGACATTGTTTTTACCTATGAGCTGACAGAGAAAACGTGGACGGCAAGAACTCAAACAAAAAGGCAAGTAGGAGTCGAGGACTTCCTTCCTTAAAATACAGCGTAGTGCCCTACATCTCTTAACATTTATTTTTTGCAGAGGTGAGGTGAGAGTCTTAATCTGGTGGTAGATAACCATAATGGGTGCATAAACGGAATGTGTTTACCTGGGATAATGTTATTGCTTGTTTCAAAAGTTGAACTGAAGGTTATGGGAATATATATCGCAGGAACAGCAAAGGGTTTCTATCATGGTCAAACTCTCCTGAATCCATAGAGCAGAAATGCCCTCAAGAAGTTCAGACTGCA
Source organism: Rattus rattus (assembly GCF_011064425.1). Taxonomy (NCBI): domain Eukaryota; kingdom Metazoa; phylum Chordata; class Mammalia; order Rodentia; family Muridae; genus Rattus; species Rattus rattus. The sequence continues at coordinate 130,340,955 of NC_046159.1, forward strand.
GGTTGGAGAGGTGGATCAGTGGACACAGTGCTTGTCTTGGAAGCATGATTCCCAGTGCTAGGAGGCAGAGCCAGGAGGCTGTCTAGGACTCGCTGACCAGGTAGCCTAGCCTGATTGTCTAGCACCAGGCCAAAGAGAGACCTGGAGTTAAAAAAAGTGAATAGCACACCAGAGAAATGGCACTCTGGCTTCCACAGACACATGTACTCACATGCACACTTATCGGTGTGTGAGCATGGACACACACACACACACACACACACACACACACACACAGAGACAGAGACAGAGACAGAGACAGAGACAGAGAGTCAGAGAGACAGAGAAAGAAAACACCACAAATGAAATCTATATGTGGGACTCAGCTCATAAAACAGTCAAACCTCGAAACTCACAGTGATCTCCCTGCCTCTGCCTCCTGAGTGCTGCAATTAAAGGTACCACCATTTCCTGCTGGGTTTTGTTGTTTTTCTTCTTGTTTTGTTTTGTTTTGGTTTCGTTTCCTTCCTTAGTGGAAAATTATTCACATGCAATAAAATTCATACCAGTTCTCTATGCAGGAGGCTCCTGTTGGCCTGGGCTCAACATGCATTCCTTGCCTCAAGCAATAGGGCAGCTTTAATGCCTGTTTCTAGGAGTTCTTGTGCCAAGTTGGTCTGTTTCCTTTCTGCTACTGCCATGAGCCATCACCTATGGCAGAGAGGTAAAGGTGGTGGTTGCCATTGCCTTAGATGACATTTTCCCTATAGGAGGTGCCTTGTCTTCCCCTGGTTGATAGTGTTGGCACATTTCTGTCCATTCCTGGTCCCTGTTCCAAGAGCCTCACTCTCAAGGTGATGTTATTGGGAGGCATGGCTTTGGAGACGTGAATAAGAGGATAGGGTTCTCACAGATGAACTAGTGTCCTCAGAATAGACCCAGAGAGCTGCTTTGTCCCTTTTACCATGTGAAGAGGCAGCCGAACAATACCATCTGTGAACCAGAAAACGGTCCTCACCACACAATGACTCCTCCCCTGTTTGGATCTTGGACTTTTCAGCCTCCCGCACAGTAAGAAATAGATTGCTCCATGTGCGTGTGAGCATGCCATCTCACAGTGCTTTGTTATAGCAACCTGAGCAGAAAGAGGCAGTAGGGCTATGGCTTCCCTCTCAGGCCTGCACAACAGGAAGCTTCGCACCTGACTTCCCTGCTCAACCTTCCTGCTTGCCTGTCTTTCTTTTGAGTTCTGGTAAGCCCCAGAATAGCAGTGTGGTTGGTGGTAGGGTGATCTTCCCTTATACCTGTTGCCTCAGAGTCCAATTACCTTACAAGAGCCTGCATGGGCTATTCAAAATCAGTGACAGATGTTATCTGACTCCTACTTTCCAGATTATACATAACATCTGGTATTCCCATCAGGGAAGGGTTTGCTGAGGTCATGCCTCTTCTTAGGGATCCAGGGATTCTTAGCACACTGTTCAGAATGGTTATCCTACAACCAGGTCCACACAGACGTCAAAGAGAATCATGACTTCACTTCTGCAGAGGGGTCTGGGAAGAGCGTCATACCTGTTTAACCATCATGCAGGGTGATTGTTTCTCAGGCAATATTTCCGATCTGTACAGCAGGTGTTTCAAAAGATGTCCAATAAAGGTTTATGAGTTAACTGCCTTTAAGAAATGACACACAGTTTCCCAACAAAGTGAAAAGCCATTTCCTACGGGAAACACTTTGAGAAATCAGTTATCACATCAGGGGTAGCTGGATGTCCAGGAGCCTACTGACATGCTTCCTAATGAAAATATTTTCTATGTAGTTGTTGTTTTAAGAATGATTTATTTTTCATTTTTCTATAATCTGAATAGAAACCAGAGATCCATTTTACAGTTTTTTTGAGCCTCTTTGAGGTTACTTTGTTTCTTCTAAATGTTTGCCTGAGAAAACATATAGAAAAACAGTTAAATGATTCAGATGTTTATGCATTACTCTTATAAGTTGTTTTCTATAAAACAATCATCTGAAAGCATAAAGCTATTTCTACCACTGATTGAAAAGTTGGCTTTGAAATATGTATTTAATCGTATTTCCCAATAGACAGCCATTCTTGCATTCTTTCTGGTCTAAGGTGACCTGGTGACCTTCTTTCTCACTTCACTGAGTCATAGAAGAAAGTCTAATGGGCCGCATACACCTCTGCTGAACTAAGGCATGGACTTACTTACTAAAGGCTGGTAGCCAGGTGATCTACTCTGAAAGTTTTAGGAACCCCTCGTGTGTTTTAGAGGAAGACTACTGGCTATGAGGGGGGAAATCCTTTACCATGCAGAGACACAGCTGCCTTCATTAGCAACTATAAATAGAATGCTCACATTAGGAAGCATGTCAGCATAGGCTCCTGGACATCCAGCTACCCCTGATGTGATCATTGATTTCTCAAAGTGTTTCCCGTAGGAAATGGCTTTTCACTTTGTTGGGAAACTGTGTGTCATTTCTTAAAGGCAGTTAAGTCATAAACCTTTATTGGACATCTTTTGTGACAGCTGCTGTAGAGATTGGAAATATTGCCTGAGAAACAATCACCCTGCATGATTGTGGAGAAGGTATGGAGCTCCTCCCAGCTGCCTCTGAGTGCAGACTTCCCAGTGATGATTCCCCACCGCATCCTAGTAACACAGTGTGTTTTACTACCCATCTTCCTTTGGGATATGAACCAAGCTAAGCACTGGTTTCTTTTTAATATTCTTCCACAAACTTCTTGTCTCCAATGTACCCAGTCAGGGGTCCTTCTGGAAGCTCTCGGACCAGACATCAGTGGTCTGAGACATCACTGCAATATTCCAAAGCTACCTTTTAACCAAGTATCTCATTGAATAAAGATGCCCTCATTGACAGAAAGCATCACAGGAAGCAAGTTTATGCTGTGTGTCAGATTATACATTTAATATATTGTTTTTTTCCCCTTTTCAATTAAAACAAAGATTAGTAAACTCTCGGGCAGTTGTCTCCTTAGGGTCCTCTAACATCTCTCTGTGCTGGCCACCTAATCTATAGCTAGTCAGAGATTTCTAACCTCTAGACAAGGGTGAGATCTACTGTCACTAGAGGCTATTTTCTGATAAGTATGAGGTCAGTCTGTGGTCTCTACGTTGCTATGTACTTTCTATCATAGTACATGTGTTATTTTGCTGGTACCAGTTTCCATGCGGAGTTCTTGGTCTCCCAGTGTTTTCAGATTTCCCAGTGTGAAAAGGGAATCATGTGCTCTTGATTGTAAGCTAAATGAAATGATTGTCAATGACTTCTGAAAAGCTGGAAGAGGATCCCAGTCTCCAAGGGTGAGTCATCTTAGGTGTGCCCAGAGTTTGCAGAGCTTCACAAGCACTCCTTCCTGCTGGGATCAGTGTGTCCCAGCAGAAGGCTTGGCTCAAGGACACCAAAGTGACATTCGGGGAACAAGTTCTCAAAGTTTGTCCATTCTTAGGAACTTGCTTATATAAAGAAAATTGGATTTTGGAGCCAAGAGTGTTTGATTCTACACTTGCAATGTATTCAAATACAAAGGAACCACTAGAGTTCAGTCACACTGTGCTATGAAAGACTGACTCAAGGCAAAATGAATATTTGACCTCTCCTTTCACCCAAGATTCTCTTTAAGCTAGTCTGAGATTGGGACTGGTGTTAGAACTTCTACTGTGCCCACTGGTGATTCTCTTGGGGATGGTTATGATACTTTTGAGAGCACGGCAGAGGGAAATAAAGTAGTCCTGAGAGTCCAGTATCTTTTGTTCTTTACCACAGACAAATCACTAACTGATCCAGAAATACGTCAGGATTTGGAACTAACAAGCAGCGTAGTTACTATGACTTTGTGGTTTAGCTATGGTTATTTCTATTCTATATTCTATACCATGATACTGTTTATGCCTTGTGTGGTTTTGGTAAGAGAGTGGGGGTGGGGGAACAAAATTGAGTCTTGCCCATGGCTATAAATTATCAGAGATGAAACTAACACATTATAGTCAATTATATAACAGGTCCCTAGTCTTGAAGGGATGCTGTTTTATTTTTTCTCCCCATCATTAATGTGGGCTTTTAGCATATATTATTTAGCATTATATTATACTTTAACATTATATTGTAAATATAGGAAAATACAAAGATAAATAGAATATTAGCTATTTGTGGACAAGTGTGCCCTTAGCTTCAGATCTGTTAAGAGAGGGGTTTCTATACCACAAGAATGCTAGCAAACAAGGAAGCCTATCTCTCTGTGCTATATTTATATTATCATCCTTTGAAATTAGGTAATTCTGTAATGCAGTTTGGAGCCTGCAAATGAGTTTCTAACTCCTTAAATATTCTGAGTTATTCTGAGGAATTAATAAGAACACCTCTTTCTTATATCTCATGCAGGGGGAACAAGGACCTCAAGGTTTCCCAGGGTCAAAGGGCACAGTGGGCCTCGGCCTCCCTGGTCAGAAGGTGAGTTTATCAGGACCTTAAGGAAATTCTTAGGGTCAAGGTCTCAACGGCTTAGCCTTGATTTGGACAGAGCCCTCATGTTTCCTGCCTGTTCTGCCTTACTATGAAACCTACCTGTGATGGAATCTATTTCCTCTCATCCTTCAAAGGGAGCCAATAAAAGAATAAATCCTTAGGACACATATGTAGGAGACACCAGAAACCTCAGGAACCTGGTAAATTATACAACGGCTGAGTTTCCTGAAGGCACCAAGCTGATCAGAAGGTGTCACAATACCTCTTAAGTGTAAATGTCTTTTCCCCACTCTTAGTTTTTATGTCAACAGAATTCCAAGTCTTTAAAGGGCTTTTGGTTTCAACAAATCAAACTGTAGGATTACTTTTCCCCTAAAGCTTAATCGGCTGTAATGTTCATGGTCTACGGTTCTCTTTTAACCATGTCGTGCAGGGAGAACATGGAGAACGGGGCGATGTGGGGAGGAAAGGTGAAAAGGGAGACATCGGAGAGCCTGGATCTCCAGGAAAACAGGCAAGACGTGATTGTTCAAGCCTCACTACGACTTTAGCTTTATCCTCTCGATGGATCCAGCCTAACCTGACTGTTAACTCTTCTTCCACTAAGTAGGGGTTACAAGGACCGAAAGGAGACCTGGGACTCACAGTGAGTATCTATCCTAAATGGTAATTGAGGGCTCCTTAATTGCCGAATTATTATATTCATGTCGTAGCTCTAGAATTACGAGTTTTTTTGGAGGTTGGGTTGTCCTGTTTAAATGGTGCCTACTGTCAGGCCAGTGTTGATTTGAGCAAACGTGTGAGATAATTGTATCTGGATGCAGGGAGAGCAGGGGTGGGGGTGGGGGTGGGAGCGAGGGCGGGTGCGGGTGTTGGGCTGGGAGCGGGTATCCGCACTAGGAAGCCATGCAGTCTTATGTGAACAAGTGGGGATGCTCCTTCTTGACCTCTAGAAATGCATTTCCTCCTAGAAATGATCAAGTTGCTATTATTGGCAACAAGGAACTGATCTGCTTAAGAGAAGTGGCAGAAGCCAAATGAGTTTTTATTTTGTGTGTCTTTCTCACTGATATCAGGCTGGGGGATTTTTTTTTTTCTTAAGTTAGTTCCTTAAGGAAGTGCTGTGAAAGCAGTTATCTCAAAGCTGGGATTATGCGTATGCATGCGTTTGGCCAATCTGCTGAATCTCTACAAATGGTTTTCTACAGTTTTCATTCGTAATTTTTTTTTAAAAGATGATTTTTAAAATTCTAATGGGTAGGAAGTTTCTAGCAAATTCAAACTCTGCCTTTCTAATTTGAAATCACTTCACCCCTGGAGATTAGAAAAGGAGACCTTTAGTTTTTTGTTTTTTGTTTTTTTTTTTTTCTTTCCTTCAGTTATTACCTGCCAGTCGTATGTACAGTGGCAGGAAAACCTGGAAGGGGAGTGAGTCTGCCTGGTCACGACCACAGCTTCTTTCTCTTGTTCCCTCCTACCAATCAGATCCCCTGATATAAATTGATTAGTGCAATCGGGCATCACATTGGGAAGAGTCGTTGCTTTTATTTAATTTGTAATAAAGCTGTTGTTAGATGAAAATAGCCTCAATAGTCTCCATTAATGCTGCTGTTAACTAAGCTGTGTCTCCAGTTACATATATTGTCTCTCCCCCAACTCTGTCATTATCCAATTGTTCTTTAAAGTTTCACTTTGCATCTGTTAGGTTTTTCTTTGGTTGACTCTGCTGTTCTCACCCGTTGAGATCTATGGTTTCTGTAATCACCATTTTCAACTCCATGTCTTTAGCAAACACATAATCTGGCCTCTGTTGGTTGTCTAATCACTTGTAAGCCAAGCAACAAGCAACATTGTGGCATTAGTAGACTGACTTTGGGAAGCCTGTTCTGGGCTCATCTGATAGATCAGACGGGCAATAGGACTAGAAGGGGCTTTTAGAAGCATGAAGACACGTCATAAAGAATGAAAAAGGATAGCAGGAAGCCGAGGAGGGGGCTTCAAGAAGTGAGGGTTAGAACAGAACAAGGATGAAGACTGGGGACTCTAGGCCTCGCCGTCTGCTTTAGCGGCTAGCACAGACTAAATCATTTTAGCGGCTAGCACAGAATAAATCATTTTGCTGATTTACAGCATCCTTGCAGAGACAGTACCTGGTAGGCTCAGACCTGTGCAGGCTCACCTCATGCAATCTGCATCATTACTCTAAGACTCAGAAACTGTTATGTCTTCTGATAGCCCAGGGCCCACAGCTGATGTACACTGGAGTTGCAACAAGATCCCAAAGTTAGAGCTATTAAGTTTCGCTACTCAGCCCCATTTGGTGTATGACATGCTATATCCAACTTTCAACTTTCCTGCTATTTGTTTAATTTTCTCCAGTGAAGGAGCGCATCAAATGGTCCAGTGACAGTTACAGGACAAATTGCTCCTGATCACAGGGAACATGCTACAGTTATAAACTTAATTCTAAGACATTTTTCTTTTTTCCACAGAAAGAAGAAATTATCAAACTTATCATTGAAATATGTGGTAAGATTTAATTATCAAGAAAGCAAAGTGCCCTATATTATAGCAGCCCCACTGTGTGCTGTGGTGCTAAGCTAATGAGGATCATTCAGGAGCTACATGTTCATTGTTGGTGTGGAAATGAGAGTCTTAGCTGACAAATCAGTGGAGAATGGAGAGGTGACATTGAGGGAGGCTGTAGGTACCTTAATAGTTGATTTTTTCCTCTTTCTTCAAGAGTGTCTGCACAGTGGAGGGCTCAAGAGTGTGGTTAGCAGGGCATTGTATACCCACTGTGCTCATCTGTAGTCAGTGACTTACCTGAGCATGGGAAGAGAACTGGCACAATGGAGATTTGGCTACAGGAGTCACAGGTACCTGGAGACTAGCCACAGGCTGTCTTCTAAGCCCGGATTTCTTTCCGAAGTGAGTTTTGAATGTGATTTCTACAACTGTGCTCAATCTCACAGGCAGGAAGGCATTCAGGGGTTTGCCTTGTTTCACATGGAAATCTAAAGTGTTCCATGCCTGACACTTTAGACTTAGAGTTAGCAGACAGAGGAAATAAGGCAAACGCTAAAGGCAGAAGATGGATAGGATAACAATAACTTCCCTGTTTGAAGTGGACAGAGGCAAGAATAGCACCAAATCCCAGAAAGTCTTTGTTTCCTAAGAACCAGCCTGAGACCTCTGGTAGTAGGACAATTTAGACACGGCTTCTGGATTAGATTTTTGGACACCCCATCTATGGATGGTTGCTTATTGGCCAGTATTTTCTGGAAGCCCTCTTGTCAAAGGATTCATGGTACAGAGGGACTGCTGGCCTCTTTGATAGCATGGAAGTCATGGAAGTTGTAATAATCCTCATGGTGGATGAAGAAGTCACCACACAGAACAGTGGCTCTCATGTAGAATCACGGGCCCTAATCTTGCCGCCAATTTAACTCTTTCAACCTGTCACTTTAACCATATGCCATACCAGTGAACGCTTCTCCAGTTTTACTTAAAGATATGGCTGAAGGTTAAAATAGCAGCACTGGGCTATAGATTAAATACAAACTGTAGAATGAAGAAAACAAGCTCAGGACAGTAGTCACCTCTGAGAGAGAGAGAGAGAGAGAGAGAGAGAGAGAGAGAGAGAGAGAGAGAGACAGACAGACAGACAGACAGACAGACAGACAGACAAAACCAAGGAGGCTTATACAGAGCAGGCTAAGTTTTAAAAAGTAAAAAGTATATATATTTGTTATGTGTTTATACTTGTTTTATTTTTAATGCATCTCAAACCAGTTTTCCATCCCTTTACTCCTCCCAGTTACTCCCTCACCTCCTTCTTCCCAAGGTCCACTCCTCTTCTGATTCCCTTCAGAAAAAGGCAGGCCTCCCAGGGATACCCACTGAGGATTTTATATTTTAATATAAGAAATAGACATACAAGTGTTTATTATCTGCTAAACTGTAATTTCACCCTTTACTTGTGTAATATTATTAGTGGGGAGATATAAACAAATATCTATTTACATCAGATAGAGAACCCATGACAAATCAAAGTAACAATGTTATCAAACTCCGACTTGTTGAACAAATGAGTTTATTGGGGTGACTCAGGAGTATATGGGAGGGGCCACTAACAGGAACATAAATGACTCTAAGGCATCAGCATTACCAAAAGAGAAGCCTAGCATGGGGTGCCTGCCAAAAACAAAACAAAATGAGACAAAGCAAAGCAAAGCAAAACAAAAGAAAACTAGAGCTGCTTTTCTCTTCAGCATCCCTTTCTCCTTCTATATGAATCTAGTAAACTTCAGTGACTTTCTGACACTTGTGAGTTGTTGATTTTCTCCTTTTAGACCTTCATTTTAAGGAACTTTCCTCTAAATTGGACTGCTTCAATTTGGAGGAAATTTTTATAAAAAATCTCCCCCTAAATACATACTAGTTTTTAAAAGAGTGAAGCATAGTATCCAGAGAGGAGAGAGGTATACACTGTTCCCATTTAAGGAACACCACAAGAAAGGAAGACCACAGCTGGGGTCTTTGGCTCATTCCCAACCTGCTTGCCAATGTCCTATGGATATGGTATTAATCTGTAATGGTTTATTTTCATTTCTTCAGTGTTTCTATTTCTACATTCTAGGTTGTGGGCCCAAATGCAAAGAGACTCCACTGGAGTTGGTGTTTGTGATAGACAGTTCGGAAAGTGTGGGACCAGAGAACTTTCAGATCATCCAAAATTTTGTGAAGACTCTGGCTGACCGGGTGGCCTTGGACCTTGGCACAGCCCGCATAGGAATAATCAACTATAGCCACAAGGTGGAGAAGGTAGCTAGCCTGAAGCAGTTCTCCAGCAAGGATGACTTCAAGCTGGTGGTGGACAACATGCAGTATCTGGGGGAAGGGACCTACACAGCCACTGCTCTTCAAGCAGCCAATGACATGTTCAAAGAGGCAAGGCCAGGTGTAAAGAAGGTAGCCTTGGTGATCACTGATGGACAGACAGATTCCCGAGATAAAAAGAAACTGGCAGATGTGGTGAAGGATGCCAATGACTCCAAAGTGGAAATATTTGTGATTGGGGTGGTGAAGAAGGATGACCCCAACTTCGAAATTTTTCACAAAGAAATGAATCTCATTGCTACTGACTCAGAACACGTGTATCAGTTTGATGACTTCTTTACTCTGCAAGGTAAGTTGTCTGCCCCGGTGGAAGGAATATATATTGTTCTTTGCAGGGTCACAGCACCCGTAGTCAGGGAGTTGAAGATGATCCTGTCAACATTGCTTTATAACCTATAAACTACAGAAGGTTGAAAACCAAGTGTGATGTCACTGAGTGTAGAGGGTACAATCCTGAGTTGGTTCAGCTCAGCTGGCTGTGGAGTTTGACTGGAGTTTGATAGGAATGAAGGGAAAGAAAGGGACTTAGGATATTATCGCCATTCAAAAGTTTTCTAACTAGAACAGAGGATGTAGCATCAAATAACAAGCCCTAAAGTTGAAGGAAAACACTTGAAAAAGTTAGGAAGTCTAAAGCAATGAGAAATGAAAGCAGCAGGGATCAGAGGTCATGTTCTAGTTGCTAACTTTATGCTAGCAATTTATCTTAAAGAATAACCTTTGCAAGTACGTCACTATGCTAACCTAGTGGGCATTTTTATATTAAATATATTTTCATATTAATTGGTATTTACTAATGAGCCTGACTAATATACTGATTCATCTGCATTTCATCTAGGGCAGTAGAGTTTCACAGTAAAAATATATTACAATCCTTGGTTGGGGAATGAATTATTTTGGCAGGGCCCAGATTTAATCCTTTCTTGTCTACCAATCTGAGAATGAAGCCTTGTGTAGCTGCATACTACCTCACCACCTCAGGCCTTTCCTACACCAGTGATCAACACTGCCAGCCATAGGGTAACTTACCAAACTCAAAACCTTTGCTAATCTGGGGCTCCGTTGTCTCAGAGTTCTGCTGGCTAATGGGTAGGTTATCTGCTATACTTGGTTTCATTGGGCTGTTCATGTGAATGATCAGAATGATCAGAAGTGTCTCACACTTGAGAAATGGTTATATTTTAACAACTGAATTATTAAGGCTTTATCAACTTAAGAGAGTTTTTAATTTGTTACAACAATGATGAATATAATTTTGGATAAACTGACCTACTGTTAGACCTAAAACCAGATATGGCCTATTTTATATAGTAGAGGAGGCTATCTCTTTTTACAGAATAATGCAGTGTGCTGGTACTATGCTATTGTATATTATTAAATAAAGAGTTTGACATAATCTTTTTACAGGTAATATAAAAATGCTACATACTATGGTTAACTTGGCAATGTTTTTTTCAATAATGGGAGGTAGCTTATTTTAAGGATAGGGCTGGTCTCCTTAAGGAGGTATTGAATAAAGTTTCACTGCTTCCACTAATTCCCTTTTCTGCTTTTTTTTAATAAAAGATACTCTGAAGCAAAAGCTGTCTAAAAAAATTTGTGAAGATTTTGACTCCTATCTCATACAAGTTTTTGGATCATCATCTTTTCAACCTGAATTTGGGGTGTCAGAGCGAGAGGTCAACATATCCACTCCAAAGCCTACAAAAGAAATTTCTAAGTTGGTAAGTAGATGTTGGCTCACTCCTTGCACTTAAAAGGTATAGTTTGATATGGAAGACATAATGCCTTCCCTACATGCTCAGAATTAGCTGAACTACGTACAGTTTAGGTCCTTGATTCCAAGCATTGTCACCATGATGATAGATTTCCAGTTTTGAAATAGCCCTAGAACTTAAAACAAGACTATGGGATTAATTTTTCCATATTTGATAATGATTCATTAAATGTTGAAAATGTTACATTTATATTATTCCACTACCATGATTTTAACCATGTACCCTGGAATAGACTAATACTATGTTACATAAATTTGCCCTCTTGGTATGATTTGCAGATTTTGTTCTATCTCTATTTCATTCATTCATTCATTCATTCATTCATTCATTCATTCATTCATTCATTACTTCATCCCCCTTGTACCAACTTTCCCAAAGTTTTCATATATGTCATAGTGCCAACCTCCCACACTCCGTACCGTGTTCTTTTCCCTTCGAGCTTTCTACTTTTGTTCATGGAAAGGGAGGGATTGGGGTTGTGTGTGATCATGGTACAAGGTGGGTGCTCAGTGTTGGAGCTCTCCAGTGAGGATGGGTACCTTCTGGAGAGAGAGACAACCATTACTGTCTTCTTAGCAAGCTCCTGGGAACTGACTTAAGCCAATCAGATCCAGAGGAGACTGAAGAGTCTCCCAAAGTTACTTATAAGTGTTGAGTACAGTCTCTTCCTCCTGGCTTCTCCTACTTCTATGGTTCTTGTTCCAGAAGTGTGGAGTCATGCTATTATACTTTAAGTTCAGCGGAGCCTCTGTGCTGTCCTTTTATTGAAGCTTCATTAAGGCAGTCATCATGAGCATGTGAAACAACATTCTAGCACCAGGATTTGGCTAACGAGATAGACTAAGACCCCAAGAGGCATCAGGATCAGGACTCAGCCAGGTTTGTTGAGGAGTCAGGCCTAGGATACCATTCCTAAGGGCACAGATTGCAGGACCCACTAGATTTTTATTCTTTATTCAAAAAGGGCCAGAAATCCTCTGACATGGTTCCATGTGTTAAAATACTGACTCCAAATCAGTATTTTTTTTTTATTAAAGCAAGAGGCTTACAGTGAATTGTTTTGAAATCCACACGTACATTTGTATCAGATGTAGACCAGATGTCTGTATACTAATGGTCATATCTTAAATACTTTTGACTGACAGGCCATAGAATTTCTGTTTCAGTTTTTCAGTTTTATCTTTGAATTGTAAAATAGTCATAGAGGAATACTCAAGTGAATAAGTATGATTGTGCTCTAATAAAATTTATTTAGCAAATATCAGCTGGGTTTTGGCTCAGTGGTAGAATGTGCTTTCAATCCCCAGCATTCAAAGCAAAGTAAAAATTACTTATAAAAGCTGGTGGAAAGTAGAATTTTGCCCACAGGATTTTCCTGGCTCTTGTCTATCTAAAACTTTTAAAGTAAATTAGCGGCAATACTGTACGGCCAGGGACATATCCTTTTGACATTGTGACTTGACACTGTTGCTGTCTATGAGATTCATACTTGAGAACCACACAACTGTGTCATGATAGATAGATGGATGGATGGATGGATAGATAGATAGATAGATAGATAGATAGATAGATAGATAGATAGATAGATAGAAACAGACAGATATACAGACAGACTGGCTAGGCCTGGCTTAAGCTTTTGAAACCTCATCTACCCCGCAATGGTATACTTCCTTTAACAAGGCTACGCCAACTCTAACAGGGTCATACCTTCTAATCTCTATTAATAAGCTCCAGTTCCTAACAACCAAGCACTGAAATCTATGAGCCTGTGGGAGCCATTTTTATTCAAACCACCACATACGCAGTCACTCTTTTGTTGTGCTATTCCCAAGTCTAGCCTTGGTGGCATTTGTCCTGCCCTGTAAGCCAAGGTTCCTCTTTGTGTGACTTGTCTCTTGATTATCTAGCTGAACTATGTGAACACTTTTCTAATAGGCATTTTGATGTCTTCTAAAGTCTTCTTTAAAAGAAACAAGCCCAGGTTTCATTCAGCAAGCAGTTTATAACAGACCCTTTTGTACTCCCTGAACCATGCTTTGTTTAGGTTAACACCAGTGATTCCCAAGAGCACATCTTGGAAATGTCCTGCCATCTTAAGTGTTGGCTCTGATCCCATGTTTATTAGAAACACTGGAAAGTACCAGGATGTAATGATGATCTAATAGTAGAAGCAGAGGGATGGCTGAAGCACAAGATGTGGTAGAAATTAGTTTAGGAAGGGAGTAGAAAATGTCTGAAGCTAAAGGTAAAAATAAGATGGACTGGCTTAAATAACAAACATTTAGTTTTTACTGTTTTAAAGACTGGAACGTCTGAATCTGATGTTAGGTGACAGCTCACTTCCTGGCTTTTAAGCAGATATTTCCTTGTTACATATGTGAATTCTGGAGGAAAACAAAATTTAGTTCATAAAAGGAGGTGTTGATACTAATAATTTCTTAAGGGGAGAGTAGAAGGAAAGGTGATTTTAGCACAGGGATCATGTACAAAGGGTGGGGGTAACCTCCAAAGTTCACACATGAAGCTGAAGAGAGCTTCAGTCCGGAACCAGGCTAAGGTGTATATATGGTAGAATGGGACTTTGAAAATGATTCATAAATGGTTTCATATGTTATGCCAAGAAGTGTGAACTTTGTTCACAGACCAGCAAAGGTCATATGATGATGATTGGTTCATAAAAAGAATAACTCTGGTGTTGCTGTAAATTTATAAAAAGGGCTGTCTTTTATCCCGCACTAGGCCTGGCACCATAGAGCCAGTCAGCAAAGTGTCTCACCTGCTCTGCTCCATCCCACCTCACACTGCCAATGGCTACTCTCTGAGCCTAGCAATAATATCTCTACCTGTCTAGTTCCCAAGGCAGGTTGCCACTATGTCAGACATATACATCCCAATTTCCTGGTGGGCTAGTGTGTCGAGTCACTACACACTCTCTTGAACTTAAATTGCCACATGAAAGAACACACAACACAGTAACCTCTGATCCAATTGATACTATATAATTTGATCATCTAGACATACAAATCCCTATACATATCCATCCCTTAAGAATATTCATAACAACCTGTAAATGGAGAGGAATCTTAACATCCGCCTCCATGTTCTTTCCACTGCTTCTCTCTTTCCAGTCTCCTCCTCCTCTCTAAAACTTTTCTTCCGCCCATCCTTTCTTCTCATCCTATGACAGGCCTTGTTCTATCTTGTACCTGCCTTCACCAGCATAATGACATCATCCTACACTCTGGTTTGGCATAGAAGTTAGGAGGAGGAGAGGGTGAGGAGGCTGGAGGCTGAGTCTTGGTGAGAAATTATAAGGTTATAAATAAACTAAGCAGGGACAGTAGACATAGAAAGAAGATGTAGATTGGGAAGCTTTTGCTGGGTAGGATTCCAGGACTTGGTGATTGGTTTGGAGATTAGAGCAGGGGTGGGTTTTGATGGTATCCTAGATATTTGGAATTAAAGATAACATAGCCTGAAATACCACAGACTACAATCAAGATTACTACTGGTTGGAGAATGGTTCCTTTTTAAAAGGAAGATAATGGGTTTGTTTATACCACGTTAAGTGCTTTAGTAGCACCCAAGGATAAATTAATCTGAGAATGAGGAGCAATAAGGCCATATACCTTCATTGTGGCATTCTAGGAATTCTGAGCACCCTAAAAGACCAGTGGCTTTAACTGATCATGACAGATAGAGCATTTTAGCTAAGGGCGGGGGTAGGGAGGATGCAAAAGAATACATCTAAAATGGTATAGATTTATAAAATAGCTACAACATGGACCAGAACTATTGGTTAAGTTCCCTCAGGGGGACTATGAGAAAGTAGAAGGTTGCAATGAATTTGAACTTTGTTGAATGGCCCTGTGTTAGTAGATGAATTTACAGGCAATCAATTTCCCAGCATGTATTTAGTCTGAGCAGACAACTGTACATTCCTATTCAATTTAACCCTTTGAGATACCTGGGCGATTTTGTTGATTAAAAATTGATGCACATGCACAGACATGAAATATTATTATAACTATGTATGTATATAGTTATCACTTTAGTTACTGCTCTATTGCTGTTCTATAACTAAGGTAATACTTATAAAGAAAAGCATTTACCTGGGACTTACTTATAAAGTTAGAGGGTTAGTCCAAGAGCATCACAGTGGGAAGAAGACAGTCATGGTGCTGGAACAGTAGGTGAGAGCTCTACATTCTGATGCACAGGCAGCAGGTAGGCAAAGAAAGACTGAGCCTTGAATGAGCTTTTGAAATCTCAAAGCCCAGCCCCAGTAATATAGTGCGTTCAACAAAGCCATACCTGTTAATCCTTCCTAAACTGTTCCACTAACTGGGGTCCAAGCATTCAAATGTATGAGCCTACGGGGGGCCATTCTCATCCAAAATACCAAGTAATCTTCTGTGCATGAGGATCTGTCTATTATAAATATAGGTATAATATCCAAGTAAAACCAGAACATTTAGGTTCTCAAATCATTCCCAAATCTTTTAGGTTGTTTTGCAAAGTAGGTAAATGCCCTACTTCTCTTCATTTTGAGTGTGAGTCTTATTTCTTTCTTCGTTGTCCTTTATTACTTCATTTGGGCACCTGCTGTTCCTTCTTCCTTTTCTTTCTACCAGGTTCTGTTCTTAGGAAATGGATTATATACACTTTATTGTGAAATCTAAGTTGACGGTGTCTATCTCAAAGAAAACCTAGCCTTTTAAGCATTCCATTTAACTGTGGAAGAAGACTCAGACCTGATTTAGATGTATTCTATATACACGAGAACAGTTCTGTTGAGAGATAAGGATAGTAGAGGATCTCCTGGTCCACAGCTTGCAAACCTCTGTTGTTTCTTTTGTAGACCAGTCTAGGGGAGCCATCTATGATTATCTACCGCATTATGAACCTCTCCTTGGGATAATTTATATTTGCTCTTGAATTTATTATACTTTATTATTAATAATTACATATGCATGTATGCATTATGTGCCTTAACTTTCATAATGGATTGAAATCCCTTAAGGACACAGTCTACATCTAATTAAATATTGTGCCCTGTACATGACTCAAAATTATGTTTTGTTTTATGCATAGTAGACAGATGAGATAAATTCTATGCCAGCCACTGGGTTAAAAGAAAAATCTGTAGATTTTCTTCAATGAAAAATACCAATTAAATTAATATAAAGTTATAAAAATAATAAGATTTTAGGATCACAGTAGCATGAGAATTATGACTAAAAATTGTTTTGTTTTTTAATGCTCCTAGAGTTTCACTATATAGTCTGGCTGTCACGATATAGTTTGCAGGTAAATGGATGGAGCTAGAAACTATCAAGTTGAGTGAGAAAACTGAGCCTTAAAAAGACAAGCATCGCACATTTTCTTTTATTTTTAGATGTTAACTTTGAGACTACAGATATGTGTGTTCCAAAACTTGAATTCCCACAGAGGTGTGGAAATTAGTAAAGAGCATGGGGGAGGGCTTTGAGGTAGGGGAAATAGAACATAGGGGTTTGGAGAGAATAGTGGATCAGGAAGAGGTAAGTGTAGTGGGGGATGGTAGGACAGGGTAGAAGAGAGAAACTGACAGGGATAAATAAAGACTTCAAAAAAAAGTCCTATGGAAACCTACTACTGTGAATGCTGCCTCAAACATTTGATGTCATTAATAATGTTAACACTTCATGTTTATTTATTCTTCCTGGTTTGGACAGTTAGGTTAAGATTTTCATGATATAAATGAGGAGGCAATGAAACCAATTAAACATCAGCTTATCAGTTCTACAATTACGTCCAGTAATGACCCATTAATTCCATAAGCATCTTTATTTAGTTCCTGTGTGAACTTACCTTTCATGATTCTAAATGTATTTATCAATAACTAATTATGCATGCAAGGGTGATGGGCGTCAATCTATTTCAACTAGTTTGTTACAGAATTCTTCACATATATAGTTTTCTTTTTGAAGAAATAGAAAGGAATGAAACCTTATTCTTCTTTTTTTAGTATTTTGAAAACTTCTTCCTCAACTGCATATAACTTAGATAACTGACAACCAGACCACTTCTTCCCTAGGAGGAGGAGGATGTGGGGTGTCTGTACATAATGGTTTCCTAGCAACCAGATGAGAGACACAGCCAAACTAGTGTGGGATGAGCCCCAGGGGTAGTACTGTTACCTGCTAGAGGAGGCCTGGTGGAGGAAGTAGGGGAGAAAGTTTCCCTCTTCCTGATGTTTTCAATGCAGCCTCCAGTCTATATAAATCTTCTGTACCAGTGTGCATTGCAAAACTCAGCTTACATCTCCTGTGCCTTTATCTGCACCAGCTGAATGCTTCTGGCTCTAGCCCTCCTCCCTCCCCCCCCCTCCCTCCCTCCCTCTCCCTCTCTCCCTCCCTCCCCTCTCCCTCCCTCCCCTCCCTCTCTCCACTCTCCCATTCTCCCTTTCTCCCACTCTCCCACCCCCTCCCTCCCACTCTCCCTCCCCTCCTTCCCTCCCTCTCCCTCCCTCCGTTTCTCCCTCCCTCCTTCCCCCGTCTCTGCTCATCACTTCATCTAGGTCACCCAAATGAGCCATTGCTAAACCAGGCTCCAGAGGGAATTTGTGTTTGTTTTTTAAGCTAGGGCCTTATTTTGTAGTCTGAGCTGACCTAAAACTGACTATGCACCCTAGGCTGACCTCAAATTCACAGCCATCCTCCTGCTTTAGCCTCCTGCATGCTGCGATTACAGATCTGAGCCAACATGCCTAGCTTCTGCTGGAACATGCTCAAAGAACTGCGGCCCTGGTCAGGTTCAAACCTGACACTGGAATTGAATGTAGGCTTCATCCCAGCCTCTGCTCTACCGGAGACTATAATCCTCCACCTCTGTTGCTCAGTGTTTCCTTCTACTTGGTCTACTTTTCCACCCCACCAGACCTCTAGCTCAGTAAGTAGGTTTCAGATTTGCCCATCTTAAGAATAAGCCAACTCGTTCTGAATTAACACAGTGATTTTGCTAATATTCTATTTAGATCTATCTTCTCATAATAAAATAATCCCTATTAGGATAATGCCTTATTCTGTCTTTGTCTTACTTTTCTTGGCCTTTTATTTTCTCTATGTCTCTGTCTCTTCTACTCCTTCATTCCCTCTCTTTCCCCCATTTCCCTTTCTTCCTCCCCTCACTTGCCCCTAATTCTCACTCACACCTAATTTTCTCACACCTCACCCTTTTCCCATCTCACTAACAACTGTCCGAAGTCAGGTTAGCGCCTCCAATCTGTCCCTACATAAAGCCCACCAAGGACTGGCTAGTAAAACCTTACTTGATTTCTCATTTGTGTGTAACATCACAGACACTCTCTGAAGGTGAATTCCCACCTCTCTGCCGTACTGTTTTTCAGTTCCTGAAGTGGTTCCTCTCTTTCTCTGTCAGCCTCATACATACTAAATATCTCCCTCACCAAGTCTTTCTCCCCTATTCTTTCTCTTCTGAGATTTCTTTGTATTTTCTTTGAATGCTCTATAGAAGTAAACTCTTGTAGGTTACTTAATCATATTATAGTGACAATGACTAATTATCTAAAGGCTATAAGCAGAGGCACTGAAAAGGTCAAGAGACAGCAGAGCAAACTTAGTGTTGTTTAGGTTTTCTGATGTGGGCAAAGTTAAGTTGTTTTGATGAAACCAGAAGTAATTATGTGTAAATGGTCATGAATAAGTCATGTCTACATCTATGTTCATATTGGCCAAATCCCAATTTACTTTATAAGATAAAATTAATATTCTCATTGTGGTAAGAAAACCAAACCTCAGTGGAACCTATGACAGAGCTAATTATTAGAATATGAGGTTGCTGGGTAAGTGCTGACTGCTGCTGCTGCTGCTGACCTATCACCCCTTGAGTGAGAGGCGTTCTGTCCTACAGCATAGGAAACAAGGCGGCAAGCATACTAAAAACTGACCTAGAAGAAAGATTGCAGACTCAGAGTCAGAAAACTTGGTATTCCCAGTGCTGAAGATGTATACTTTATTTTCTCAGCCCCAAAGTCTATGTTTTTCCCCAGTTTTATAATTTCTAATGTGGAGATGCATCGATTTGATATATGTTATATTTTTAAAAGACTTCTAACTTTTCTTGTGTTACTTCATGATGAATGGCATTCAAAATGTTGGAGGCTTTAAGCCGAGTACAGCCCTGTATTCTACCTCTGCAAAAGGTCCAGTCAGTCTGGGGGGTGGGCAGTCCAAGCTCAAAGTGGTTTGGAAACCTTGGAATGCGAATAAATTTCAGTGTGTGTGTGCTGATGGACCTCCAAAGAAGGAACAGCACCTGGGATAGTCCATCTGAGAGGAATCCAGTGAAGCCAAACAGAACTTGGAAGGTTTTGACTGTAGAGCCAGCATCTATCATGTAACCTACCATGCTGGGAAGTGCTAAGTCTAAGCAAAGCTGTCAGCGTACTTGCTTTTTGGGGAAGATAGATTTATTTATTTTATTGTTTTGTATGCTTTGCCTGCATGTGTGTATGTGTACCATGTGAATGCCTGGAGCCCTTGGATGTGACTTGAGTTGTAGATGGCTATGAGCTGCCATGTGGGTGCTGGGAAATAAATCTAGGTCCTCTGTAAGAACAAGTACGTTCGACCACAGAGCCAACCCTTCAGCTCCCCACCTGATTTTGAACAGTGTGACAGAACGGAAAAGGACAGAGTGGTAGGCAGGCTTATGATTTTAGGTTGAAGATTTATAAATGGGACAAGAAAGAAGCAGAAACAAACACTCGTGTGCTCACCCATGGAGTAGCCAGAGTTTGTTACCTGTTGCTTTCGAGTCAGTTATAACCTAGGCTCCAGTCCTCTGAGCCGCCCTTCTGTCTTCTCTCCTGTAGCACTGATTTGGTCTCTGTTCTGTTAGTTAGGTTTGGGTTTCTTAAATGACATTGCTGTTAGATGACATTCTGTCTTCTCTATTCACTAGCCCCGTCTTCTTTAGAATGTTCTTGACATTCCTAGAGAAATTGCATAACCCAACTGCCTTTTACTATTTCCCCCTTTTGTATTAAATTCAACTTAACAATGTGCATGAGAAGAGTTTTCTAACTCATGAATTTAACCACTGTCTACCATTTGCCCGTTCAATGCTGCAGAGATTAAAGAGGAAAATAAGCATAAATCAGGGAAGAGAAACAGGAAGGCAGGGGAAGAGAGGGGAGGGAAAGAAGTGGCATTAACTAATTGCCTTTCTGATGCTTATATTCATCCACGTTGTGTGATTAGATTTAGTCGTCAATCTGACATCATCTGGGCTCAACAGGGAAGGGTCCTGGGCATGTAAAGGAGTGGGTAGCCTGAGCCCTAGCATGTATGCATTAGTTCACTGTCTTCTGCTCTTGCCCGTGATATGATAAGACCAGCCGATTCAAGTTCCTTCCGCCATGACTTTACCTTGACTACCATAGAGTTTGCCTGGAGTTGTGAAACTGTCTGACTTACATTGCTTCCATCAGGGCATTTAATTACAGCAGCAGGTAATGATAATTAAGACACACACAAAACGAGATGATTAAAACTGTCAACAGAAAACACTTTTCTTTATCTTGTATCTTTTTAGGCTCATTGGCTGGGGCTCTGCAAATCTGATTGATGGGAGATACACTAATAAGATTAGACACAAACAGAGGCTTAGTAACATGAGCAACATTCATGTACAGGGGATCATGCAGTCAATGACTGACTCCAAGGGAGGCTAGCATGAGGGCTTAAGCAGCTTCCTGAAAAACAGTAACTATGGAGAGGAGGGCAAGACCAAGGAAAAGGACTGAGTTTCTAGAGTGAAAATCATGGAGAGGTGAAAATATGAGAACTAGAAGGAGAGACAAGCTAGTTAAAGTTTGAAGTCTTCTGGAACTATCCTTCTGCTAAGAATCATGGGTCTCCACTAATAACTCTGCCCTTCCTGGTGGAGAAGGGAGCAGGCGACACCTTAGAAAACATTATGTTTTGCTTTTAGGCCAATAAAAAAGAAGAGTGATCTTGTATTTACTTCTAACTATCTTTACCTCAAAATAATTAACATCCCAAAGTGACATATTTTGGGGTAGCATATTCTTTGGTGTGGTGTGGTTAACAGTTGAACTGTGTATGGGCTACACTGTAGAAGGGTCTTAAGTTACTGAGCTCCATGCAGAAGAGGACAGTTGGTCCTGATGTGGCTACTGGAATCTTTTCAGATGGAGCCTAATGTTTTCTGGGCTGTGGTAGGAAGGCTGATTTTGAGCTATTGTGGCAGACTGAAAAGGATGGAGGTGCGGGTTATGGTGAGAGGTGGAAATAGTAGGCAAGACATAGAGAAGACAGATTGTGCGTCCTTGCTCTGTAGCCAGCTGGAGAATTTTTCACCTGTCAAACTGTCAGTCACCTACTTCTTCATTTCTAATAGCTAGCAAGTAATGATTACTTAATGATATTCCCAGTGAGTATGCAAATTCGGGATGTTGCCTGAAAGTATTAAGTATCTGTATCCCAACTAGCCACGAAGTTTAAAATAGAAAAAAAAATTTAGAAAAGGCCACTGTAAGCTGAACCTGCTGTTTCAGGGTTTATAAGCAGGGTACTTTGGAAACTGAAGCAGGACCACCAAAGGATTACACTTTACCTGGGTTATGGAATGGTTCAAGGCCAGCATGGGCAACTTGGTGAGATCACTTGAAATAAAAAAGAAAAGAGAGGGGGTTGGGGATTTAGCTCAGTGGTAGAGCACTTGCCTAGCAAGCGCAAGGCTCTGGGTTTGGTCCCCAGCTCCGAAAAAAAGAACCAAAAAAAAAAAAAAAAAAAAAGAAAAGAAAAGAGAGGGCTGGGGTATGGATCAGTGGTAAGAGTGTTTGAAAGGCCCTGGCTTCAATCCCTAGTATGGCACATATGTGTACACACATGGACACGCATGCACGCACACACACACACACACACACACACACACACACAGCCATGTATATTAAGCATCTTAAATTGTGGATTGTCAGTGTGAAATATGTGCACGGTTGATACTATATAATAAGAAAAATAGCTCAGAGCATAGGAGACCAACCAGAGCCTATTGTCTTTTGGGTCGCCTGTGCATTAAACCCAGAGTTTCAAAGACACTGAGTGAATACGCTACCAACCGACTTACAGTCCCAGCCTGCATTTTTTTTTTTTTTTTTGTGGTTAAAAATATGTTCACATAGGAAAAAATAGAGCGGGGGAAATATATCAACAGTAATTATCTGCGAGTAGAATTGCTTCTGATTTCTATTCCGCTCTTTTCCCTTGCCCATTATTTTCTAAAGCCCCTTCCAGCAAACATGTTTGCTTTTGTAAGGAGGAAGAGCGAATTTTAAATTGCCAACCACAACAATCATACATTTGTTTAATGGTCTCAAGCTTTCCTGAGCCAGAAGATGGATGAAATTATTTTCATTTATAGACGAAAGTTAATTGTGTTTATTCTGAAACACGGTGCAATGTTACAGTTGTGGAAATTCCCAAATGCTCATCTGATTTAGAAAGCAAACAGACATTTCTACATGGAGAAAAGAGGAACTTCTCAGGTCCCAGGAGTTGAGCTCTGTAAAGATTCAAAGGCAGAGGTAATTCCTTAGGGAGACCATGCCACCCGGAGCAAGGAACACTCACCTCACAGACCCATGTTGCCAGTGGCTCTTCTGTTGCTATAGTATCACTTGAAGAAGCTGTGGGAGGGGAACAGTATACGTCTTCCCTGTGTCAGGACCTTTCTCCCTTCCATTTGGAGGACGGCCAGTCTCAAAGTGTTAAGAGATGATGATACTCAAACCATCTGATGCACACAGGGCCACTCTGAAAACAGGAACTGCAAGAAATGCACGACTTTACCAAAGGCTGTGTTTGGAACCAGGGAGAAATTACTGTTGTATTTGAATTGAGAGCTATCTATCCACAGGGCTAAGGACTGATTCTAATGGACGTATTTGCTCTGATCCTTCAGGATAGTACTTCAGGAAACATGCATCCATAAGTAGTCAGATTAAAGCATGCTCACTCGATAGGCTTGTGAGTATGTGCGCATGTGCTTGCATGCGTGTGCATATGGATCAAATACTGTAAAACAGTAGATAACAGAGGGCATGTGAGGATGACAGCTGGCTCTGTTCACTGTCTGCCTGCATCCCTGGTTAAGAAAGAATCAGAAAACTACTTTATTTAGTTCATAAATTTGTTTACTAAAATAGACAAAGAGCAGGAGAATGAGAGAGCCATTATAGGAATATAGGGTAAGGACTAAGGTTGAGGCATTGACTCCTCCATATAGCTGAGCTCTAAGAAAAATGAAAACACCAAACAAAAACAAGACTAAACTAAACCAACCGAACAAAAACACTTTCACTTCCAACAGTGACTTGCCTACCTCTTGCTAACAGTCAGAAAACTAACATGAATTTTTCTTAAGCAAAGTACCTTGCCTGTTTCATCATATATCAAAACTTGACATGCAACTTGAAAGTTTTGCTAAAAAATGTTTTTGGAGCTATGATCTTGTATACTTTAGTGATGAAGTGTTTCTCAGAACTTCTTAGAAGCTAAGCACCCCACAAGAGTAGGCATTATTTGGGTTCTGGGAGAGGGGGTAGGATTTTCAGCTGGGATTGAACAAACCATCAAATGGGATGCTGAGTTGCTTTCATTTAGATTTTGTTGTCCTCTGTCTGTTGTTCCAACTCTCTGCCTCAAAATTCGTTGAATTCTGGGTAGATATTTTAGAATATCTCATTAAGAGCTCTAGTGTTAGGAAACAAAATGAAAAAGACCATAAAAATGCTAAATTAGTGTTGATTTTTCTTATTCATAGCCATAACCAAAAGAAGAATGAACACCATCCATTTCCAGCTCTACATATTTCATGCCCTGCATACAATTCTCCCTGGAAGTTCTCAGCAGAATAACATCTGTGCCCAGACATAGGCAATAAGTGTGTATACTAGATACCACACAAAATGGCAGGAAAACTGCTCTTTATCAAGTGAGGGCTGCTGAAATAGTCAGCGTTGGACTGCTGGGGAGACACAACAAAGAAAACCCTTTTCTATATTTTCTGAAAAGTCAATTGACATTATCAAAAAAATTGTAATGTTATTTTTTCTTTCTTTTTGTCTGTGTCTTATACGAATGTTGTATGCATACGTGATGTTTGTATATATGTGGTATGTGTATGTGTGTTTGCATGGTACATATGATATGTGTGTTATATGAATGTGGCATGTGATGCTTCATGTATGTGATGTGGTATATGATTTTGTGTGTGTGTGTGTGTGTGTGTGTGTGTGTGTGTGTGTGTGTGTGTGTGTAGTTTAATATCTCTAGAGGTCAAAATGGAGAGACTGAACCTTCTGTGTTGACCGAGGCTGGTAACTTGGCCATCCCAACCCCACCTGAGGCCACCAATACACTTGAGCCATTGCTGAGCAGCCCTGAAAGAGTGGAAGCAAGGACTCCAAATCCCAATTTGTTGCAGTCAGAAAAATCTCTGTACAAAGGTAAGAGACCTCTTTCACTCGGCTGCTGTACAAGAGTGGTCTCTAAAGTCTCCACAAAAAGAAATATATAGCTTAACGGGGAAGATGAGAGCAAGCTCTGACTGGGTCACATGGAATTTGAGAGACAGTCATGTTGGGAGTAAATGTGGTTATGGAAATATCACAGCACAGGTTTCAACCCGAATGTTCTGGAGTTGATTGCTTTTCCTGTTTGCCCTAGACCCAGCTGCTCGGTGTTCTTCATAAATGTAGATATTTGAGATTTTTGTCCCGTGATTGTATAACTTGGATTCTGATCCAGCACATGTTTTCTACAAGTTTATATATGTACAGAGACAATTCATCCCTGTGTGTGTTTTGCAACATACACAAAAATGACAAGTCCAACAGGGGCTTAGATGGACAGGTCGCACTTTTCAAGGTATTTATTCTAGTGGTAGCAGTTGTAGAAATCTGTTCCTTTCTATTGGGTGTAAGGGGTCTTCATGGTAGAAACAGATTTAGAGATCAGCTGTAGAACATATATTTAGACACTCTCTGAACCCGGGGAACTGATGAAGGGAGTTAGGGTGAAGATCGGCTCTGCAACAGAGATGGCGGAAGCTTACGTTGCATGGATCATCTCAGAGAACAAGTCTTGGGCAACTGGATTCTGTTGGTCTGGCCTTTCTTACCTTGGAATAATTTCTTCAAGTAGAAAATAGAATCAATGCTCTCTGAAGTGTTGGTCAATGAAAAGGATCTAAAAAATTGGAGGCTCTGATGAAATTAGCACAAAATGGCCTTGTTGTTTTGGCTTTCCTATGGGGAATGCACTTCTGAAGTTCTTTGTAACTGATGTTAAAAGGTCTTGCAACTTTTAAAAGAGAGTCATGACTGCTCTTTGGTGCACCTAAATGATTGAAGTTCTGTGCTGGGGCACAATACTACATCTTTGTAATACCAGTCCTCGGAAGGTGGAGGGTGGATCATGAGAAATTCAAAGCTAGCCTGGGCTATCGGTTTTTTTTTTTTTTAATCCCATTTTCTCTTGTCAGCTAATCCCTCAGAGTTATTAGTTAATAGATTCTCACTTATGCCTTATTGAAGATGTATAATTTAGTGGGGTTTCATAAAGATGAAAGACTTTTGATTGGTCTGTTCAAATGCACAAAGAATGAAACTTTATGTTACTTCATAAAGCTTCTGTCTTCTCCCCGATGTCTTCAGTGAGGGAAAAACTCCTAGTAACCCCAACCCTGCTTTCTCCCTAGATCCAAGATGCGAGGAGGCCCTGAAGCCTGGAAACTGTGGCGACTACGTGGTTCGCTGGTATTATGACAAACAGGTCAACTCTTGTGCTCGCTTTTGGTTCAGTGGCTGCAATGGTTCAGGAAACAGATTCCACAGTGAAAAGGAATGTCAAGAAACCTGCATTAAACAATGAACAAGCACACTAACGGGCTTCAAGCAGAGGTTTAGAAAGAGCCTGACACATCTGGGCATACAGGAAGTAGCGATAGTTCATAAATCATAGAACCCTCTCGACCACCACTTAGGAATGTAGTCTGATTAACTGTCTACACCGCTGAAGGGTGGAAGGACTGAGGACCTGGACTCAGCTGTGTAACTTTAGAACACAGTCTTTATCTGTTTCACAACCTGCTGTGTGACCCTGATTCCTCCTCATTCTAGTACACATACAATGTCAGGTCACATGCCGCCCTCCCTGTGCCCGCACTCTTACAGCACCTTCACAGTGGTTTGTGAGGAGAAGG
The DNA here is from genome assembly GCF_011064425.1 of Rattus rattus. Classification (NCBI taxonomy): domain Eukaryota; kingdom Metazoa; phylum Chordata; class Mammalia; order Rodentia; family Muridae; genus Rattus; species Rattus rattus. The sequence goes on from NC_046159.1 coordinate 130,367,409, forward strand.
AATTTGGTTTGAACATTGGAGGGATGTCTTTGTGTGAGTGCTGGAATAGTGGGGGGAGTTATGAGTTTAGCCCAAAGTGATAGTAGAGAGAAATACGTCTGAAATAAACTCACTAATTATATGATAAATGGACTCTACCCGTTCCTCGTTGGTATCAAAGCCTTCACGGTACACTTACGCTATGTATTGATATGAAGCAGATTTTACGCTTCTCCTTAAAAAAATATGTGAATGAGACTTGATTTTATGGTGAGGGAGTGAGATTCGGCCCATTGTTGTATAACAATTTTGTTATACTAAGTGTGGGAAGACAGCTAGTTCTGAGCTGAGAGAGTATTCTAACACACCATCTACAGAATGCTTTCTCCTTCTCAGCCTGTTGCTCTCATTTCAGTTGGACACCAAAAAGCTCCAGTCTAAGGAAATGGAAGAGTAGCCATCCCAGAAAAAAAAATACCATTGCAGGGGGTTCCATGGCATAATTAAAATTTTACCATGTGACATTATTTATTCAAAAATACGTGCAACCTGTCTGTCAGTTTTAAAATAGGATGGGACAAGCAATAAATATATAACCTGGAGAGTGGCCCGAAGTGCTGACTCTGTGGAAGTCCCTAACACATTTCAATGACAGAGAGATCCTACTCCAGATCTTGTGTTGCTATTGGCTTTTCTATGTAATTTTACATGTAAAACCACATGTAACTCTATGGATACCTACATAAGATATAGTTAATCTTGTATAGCTTATAGCTTTGTAAGAATGATGCTGTCTGTATTGTAGTCATCTATCCCTATCCCTTAATGGTTTCATTTGGCTTTATAATCAACCTGTGATTTACCATATACAAATACATTCACAAATAATTTATTACTTAGATGTCAGAGTCCTAGAAGATTTTCATTATAATATGTACTTCTCTGTGATTTGCTAGAGGGCACTGTTATTCATGTGTATACCATAATCAAGTAATATTTGTGAGAATAAATAACAATATATTTAATTATTGCTTTGGTTATAATCAACTGAGCTGTTTCTTTTTTTCGCTACTCCGCCAGCATCACTAAGGAGTTTTCACATTTGTGTCTCTGGAGACACACATTCCAGGTTCTTGAGCATACATGCCCATACTGAAATTGCTAGGATGCATATGTATTCAAAACCAGTGTACATCATGTCAAGTTTCTCTCCACAGTGAATGAGTTTATTGTTATGTTCCCACCAGTTGTATACTGGAACTACTGTTGTTTGATGCATGTCAAACACACAGTCCTGTGAGATTTATCATTATCAGATGTCTTCCTTTCCTTAGATGACTGTCACACAGTATCATGTTTGAATTGCTCTTCTCAGGGGCACCTTAGCAAGCTTCATTACTATCTGTGCTCCTGCCTCTATGAACTATAACCACAGATATTTTTTTATTATTGTACTGTCTTCCTGTCTCCCTCCCTCCTTTCCCCATTTCATCCTTTCTTCCCCTTCTCTTTCTTTCCGTCTTCTTTTCTTGTGTTCATTTTCTGTTTTATTTTTAACACAGTGAAGTTTACCCATCATCATTTTTGCTGCTCAGCTCCTCATGCATCTTTCCTGTGAGGAGAGATTTCCCAGGAGCCCAGAAGTCTGCATGCACCGCAGGCACCTTGTGCCCTGGTGAGAGATTCCTCACCCTAGCATTGTGTGATTTCAGAGTAGCTTCAATTTTTGTCCTTCATCTTCTTTAGTTGAGCTTGAATAAAGGTGTGAGCTTGGGTCTGAGGGTAATGGTTCTGTCACATTTTTCTTCTTTTATTGTGGTGGACTTAAGAGCTTTGAGCATTTTCTTATTTTCTAGCAGTGCATTAAGGAGTGTGTATTAGTCACCATGTGTTGTAGGAAAAGTCAAAGGATTCCAGAATGTCTCTGCTGCAATTTTGACAGGAACAAAAGTATTTATATTCTTTTTTCATAACTTTGCTCCCACAGAGAAGTGAAATGCAAACACGTTATAGTGTTGATTTGGGTGTTTCTTCTGTTGTCTGACCAAGCTTTTCCTCCTTCCCCAGTAAGTCCTAAGATTTCAAGGACAATCTGAAAACCACCCCTCTGTGCTTCTTCTTAATCCTGTCGTTCATGTCCCGCATTGAAGGTGTCTTCCCTATTTTGCACGGTGACTGCAATCTCAGCTGCTTTGCATATTATGGGGCTTGTCTGCTTCTTGCTACCATAAAAAATGACCACAGCATTAGTGACTTAAATAACAAAAGTGTGCTAATGTTTATACACATACATTAACCCATACATTAACATGGGTTAGAAGACTCACTTGTGAGTCTGGTGTCCAGGCTGTTTCTTCTGAAGACGCTAGGGAGAATCCTTCTCTCTTTTCCAACATGATAAGGTCATTCCTTGGCTAAAGTCTCTTTGTATCTCTCTCTGTCTGTCTGTCTGACACTCTCTCTCTCTCTCTCTCTCTCTCTCTCTCTCTCTCTCTCTCTCTCTCCCTCTCTCTCTGGGTCTCTCTGGGTCTCTCTCTCTTTTCATCTGTCTGTAACCTGTCTGTCCATCTCTTTTCTGTTGCTTTATTAAGACAAGTACATGCTATGTAGCCTAAGCTTTGTGCTTTCCTAGTGCTTTTCCCCGAGTGTTAGGACTGAATGCATGCATAGAGCATATGAGATTCTATTGCTCTTTTTAAATTTTTTTAAGTTTATTTTTACTTTGTGGGGAATTTTCCTCAGCTAAGATAGGGGCTTACTATGCAGCACAAGCTGGCCTAAAACTTCTGACTCTCCTCCTGCCTCTGCCTTTCCAGTGTTGAGATTATACTTGTGTACCACTGCATCCAGCTCCTTCCTCTGTTTTCACAATCAGCCCTTATGCTGCCTCCTTTCTCGACCTTTGACTCGATCCCATGTATTGATCTGTAAGGCTTATGATCAGATAGAGTCCACTTAACTACTACAAGCTCATCTTCTCACCACAAGGCCCTCCGCCTGGGTGAAGCTTCATCTCTATGGCGTCTACCACATCTCCTTTGCCATGTGAAACGCCATATACATACTCTAAGGATAGAAGAGTGGGTGGGTGTCTCTGAGACCACTGCACTGTGCACCATACTGCGTCCTTCCTGTACTGTCTGAGCTCTTCAGAAATGATGGTGTCATGCTTCATTTCTCCTTGGACCCAAAGTTCCTTACAAGCTGGAAAAACCCAGAAAACTTAAAAGCAAATTAAATTCATTTTCATAAAGGTCATTTTATAAATAATTTTTTGCAAGAAAGGAATAGATAAAAATCATGAGAAAGTCACGAGTTTTAACAGAGAATACACCAGTGAGTGAAAACCACTAGTCTTGGATCCATTTTGACAGTAAAAAGCCTCCCACTCCATCATTAGCAACTAAAGGAAAGCCACAGGGCTGGTTGTCTGGGTACATTTTAGATCAGAGAAAATAAACGATCTGATAATTGACCCTGGAAAAGAAGATTATAGTTCATTTTTTCATGTCACACACTTGATGAGGCATTTCTCATCAGGTGAACCACCCAATGCCGTCATTTTTACCATGCTGGATATTTAGTGGAAAAATCAGCTTCACTAACTACACAAAACACTCCCCAGGTATTTGAATTGCATGTTAAATTTATAAGATGGCAATTAGGTTTTCTGACTTTATTTTTTATCTTGAACATAGCAATAAGTAATTTGGGGGAATGGAGGAAAAACATTTGGAACTGTAATAGATTTCTTTTTCACATATCTGAAAAACCCAGAGAGCCTATAAAGTTTTTAAAAAAGAATTTTTAAAAGAAATCTAGGAAATTAAAAAAAATAGTAATTCAAATATGGTGCTAAGGTAACATTTGAAAAAGCACTGAAAACTCTCAGAAGGACTGGAAAAGAGGAACTTGATAAAGAACTAGAAGATTCTGTCAAAGACCCTTACTGAAAACCGCCAAGAGGATGCCTCTTGAGAGAGCTTCCATTGCCCCAGAATGTTAGATGCTTAACTAACGGTGCCCTTTCCCTTACAAATCTATAATCCACTGTGCTCAGTAACAGCAAGGAATTTTTTCCCTTCCTTATGGTATCTTTAAATTAAATGTCACTAAAATAAGATACCCAGAATAGCCTAGAAATTTGTATGGCTGTTAAAACTTGAACAACCCCAACTCTTACTTCACACATAAATTACTATCATTTCATTTTTTTTTAATTTTTAAAAATATTAGACTAATTTGCATTTAAAAGCACTCATTATTTCCTATCATTTAGCATAAATTTGCCTTCCTAAGGGAAAAAGCCTTAAATTAATTCATTTAAAATTACCCTGAGCTCAAAAAAAAAAAAAAAAATTAGGACTGTTTGAACCCTGTTTAAATTGGGTTCAGAAATAAGGGCTTTTAGGTTTGACAAAAATCCTTAGATCCTGTCTCTTCTAGTTATATAAGTTTTAGATCAGTGGTTGGTTCTCAACCTGAGGGTTGACGGCCCTTTGGGAGTTGAATAACCCTTTCACAGGGGTCACATATTAGACATTCTACATGTTATATATTTATATAATGATTCATGACAGTAGCAAAATCACAGGAAGAAAGTAGCAACAAAAATAATTTTATAGTCGGGCGTCACTGCAACTGAATACAGGAACTGTATTAAAGGATTGCAGCATTAGGAAGGTTGAGAACCACTGTATTAGACAAAGCACTGTAAAGAACGGATGATATTGGGTTATTGATAGGATATCATGTTTGTCTGACACACCCTATTCTTTTGATTTCATTGCTGTAACTGGACCTGCTGCCTCCCTGGATTTGGCTATTAACATCGCCATCATTATAATTGTGTTACTATTTTAGGACAGACAAGCTATACTCTTTCATTCTGGCTACACCAGATACTTCTCACCTTTCCACAGCTCTTCCCAGCCCTCTTCTGCAATTTTGAGCATGCCCTCAACTTCTGAGGACATTCTGGATAGCCAGAATGAAACAGGAACAGTTGTGTTCTTTGTTCTAAATATATGTTCCTATGGGCCTCAAAATGGCTGCGGTATTGGAAGAAGGCAGGAAAATTCCCCTTCATCATGGAAGCAAAAGCAGAAATTGCACAATAAGAAAGGATTGTTTGTTTGTTTGTTTAGTTGGTTGGCTGTCTTTCAGTGCTGGGTATCAAACTTGGGACTTGCTCATGCTAAGTAATCAGAAGCACAGTCCTTTGGAAGGAACCCTTAAATACCAAGTAAGAACTGTGGGTTGCAAAGGCTTCTTCTCCTGGTCCCTTTAAAATCAACTGGAGGCTTCCATTTTATTTTTGTCATCCTTCAAATTTGTCCTTATGTGCCACAGTCATCGTTTCCTGACATTCCTTTTAAATAATAATGGAATTCTCCTGTTATTCCTCCGTGGCATATTATTAGTCGGTGCTATGTTAAATTTATCATTTGGCCATTTCCTTCCCTTGCATATTAATGAGGAGTGCTATGGTTTCCCGGTGTCTGCAACTTGGCATTTTTCTCAGACTGATTCTATGATGAATAAATCACGGCTCAGAGATGCCCTCAGCTATTTAAAAAGCGGTGATACCAAAAGCCAGAGCACATCTGTACTGGGAGACAAACTTAACTGTTTCATCTCATCTTTGAAGAAATAAATATTTGGCATTCGCATAGACTTTCTCCGTTGTTTAGTGCGGCTTTCCTGTCAAAAAAATTGAAAAAAATCTATTTAAATGACATTTCTCCAAATGTTGGGAAACTATCCTTGCTTTTCCCATGTTAAAACTTACGACGAAACCCATCACATTTGCTTTGTGCCCACTTCCTGACAACAGCAAACCATCAACCCTTCCATTGTCCATCCTTTTGTGAATGGCATAGTATTTAGGCTAATGACCTCATCTTGTCCTTGAGAAACATCCCAGAATCTCTCCTCATGTCCCATACCTCATTGCTCAAGGGATCTGGTCTAGCTTAGCTCTTCCTTTCCACCCCCGGTTTTCCATTTCTTCTTACTTCAGATCCGGGCTCCTTACTTCCAACGTTATCAACCACTTGGCATCTACAGTTTCTAAGTGCTGGGAAGGTCACTCTCTCTCTGAAATGTCTCACCTGGCTCTTTATTTTCTTTAAAATATAGGATGAAGACACAAGAATAGGACTTAAGGCTCTTCAAGCCCTAGCTACTGTTTGTATGTTCAGCTCATCTCTCCCTGCATTTCACACAGACTTTCAATGTTGTTTTACTCTGCTATTTGCTCCTTTTTTAGATTATCGTTTGGTTCCCCCTTCAGTGTCTTCTACTCTTCGGTCCCTTCTCTCCTCCTCCCACCTTTCCCTTTCCAGTGTATAGCCTATCCCCTCTTTCACGTCATGAAATCCACGCCTCAACCGTAGAACTACCGTACCGTTTTTAAGCACCTCAGAGCTATCCCATCTATTTTATTGTGTCCTTTTTCTGGAAATGCAAATATGGTCCAATATTTCTCAGTGATTACCAAAACTTTATCAAGTTTTCATTGACCTTTTTCTAGGCCTACCTGTATATATTTGTAAAGAGAAATTGTAAGGACACAGGGTTATGCCACTTGTCCTAGTGAAAGTGGACCAATTTACTTTCTTGGACTTCCTGCAGTTTACCTTTTGTTCATCTGGTGGGTGAACATGGAATTGTCTTTAATTGACATCTGTATTACTCCTGTTTTTTATTTTTAATAGTACAGATTTTTTGGTATATACAAAAGAATATCTGTTAGGTAGAAGTAAGATTATGTAATAAGCTAACATTATTTTTAAAAAGTGTGTATCTGCCACCTAACTTAAATAGATCACTATTAGTACTTATAGGACTCTGCTAAACCAACTTGGAAACAGATGGCCATTGTATTTGAAATGCGCAGCTAGGTACCTCTCCAGGGTCATCAAGATGTTATGTGGATCCCGAGGACACATGCCCAAGGATTCTCTAGGTGGCTTCCAGAGGTTACCCTAATGGCACAAGTCAAACACTGACTGCAACCTGGAGCAGTAAACCGAGGTTCCGAGAGCAATGGCCTGGGGGAGATGAAGTGTAATAGGAAGTATCAGGGAGTGGGGCACTTTCACTGGAGGCTACAGCATTCTCCTTTCCTGCTAGGAAAAGTTTTAGCAACACAACAATAAAATATGAAAAGAAGTTAGTTTTTGTTTTTGTTTTTTAATAGATATAGGAAGAGGAAAGAGATGTGTCTTGGAATATTTAGAAATTTTCAACTATTAACTCATCTGGGTAAGAAATAATTCTCTTGCTGACGAACAGTGCTCTCAGAAGGAGGTCACCAGAGACAAGATGACTGTTACACAGGCCAGTGTGTCTACAGACCTACTGAAGTTTCTATTCACTAATTTTGCTAGGGGACATTAAGAGTCATTTGAAACCCAGCCCATCAGTGTGTGGAGAAAGCAACCTTTTATAAAAATGTAGACGAGGAAGCCGGTGTCATATCTCCTAAAATATTTGCAGGCGGCTCTCCTCGTTGGTTAAGATTTTAAAGCTTTCACACTTAATTTTGTAGATAATGTTAACATTCCCACTATGAGCAAGCTCAAGCAAGCACTTTTTTGGTAGAAAGAAGCTGGCAATTTTTACCATGATGCATTTCTTATCTGCCTTTCTCTTGTAGCTGTAGCTTTCAAATTCAAGGCTATCTCTTTCACACATTCCCAGATACAAATATTGTTCCTCCATCAAGTCATTTTTGTCTTGTGGAAAGCTTAAATGAGCATTCAGAACAAATGGTATTTTCATTGCTATGTTGTAAGAATCTCTCAAATCAATGTATACACAGAAGTGGATGATATATCACTTGATTTCCTGAACTATAGACTACAAAACAGAATGGAATGTATTAAAAGCCTGAAGTCCTTTTCCAGATCATTCTGTATAGTTCCTTGAGTTTGCACTTTTACTATGGGAATCCTTGTTCTCTTTCCAATTCGAACAACATCATAAGGCTTTTTAATAGGCTCATTCTTGGCTCTAGATTCTCAATATTTTACAAAGAATACTTGTCCTTTTGGGAGATCTCTTTAATTAACATAAGCTTTTATTTATTAACTGAAGATATTTGAAAGTTATTCGAAATTAGTTACTTCTGCACGTTGCAATATGCATGGCTACTTTATTTGGAAAACTATTCTCTTGGCGACACCAGAATATATTTCTTGAAACATCTTTTCAATATTAATAAGCTTCTTAAAATCAACTAATGATAGGAAGGATTATAGAGCTGAAATCTGTGGGAAAGAGAGAAACCAGAGTGCTCAGCTGACCTCTAGGCTCCTGCTGCCACCAAACAGCTGTTTTCAGTGTCCTTTGCTTCAGAAGATGGAGATAAATCTTAAAGCACAGGGTTGAAACAAAGGCTCCCTACCATGGCAATGATGATAGAAAGAGGATGTGAAGAGTGTCTAGGCTATGAAAATAGTTTATACTTGGAAAACATGACAAATTAGTGAAAAAAGAACTTCCAAACCTTAGACACTAGTGCACCCCACACCCACTGAACACAAAGTAAAGCAAAGAAACAAGTGCCTGCATACTATAATCAAACAGCTGATGGAAAAACAACCAAAGATAACAGACGCAACACATGCAGGGGGCAGCAATGTGATTAACAACTGACTTCTCATCAAAGACACAAAGGCCAGAAGACATCTCATTTTCAGACTGCTATAGGAAAAATGTCTGGGCTGCAGGTATAGGTCAGCCGATGGAGTGTTTAGGTCTGATCTCCCACATCTGATAAATTAGACATGGTGGCATGTGCCTGAGGTTCCTTGCCCTTGAGAGACAAAAGCCAAAGGATCAGAAGCTCAAGGTTATGTTTGGCTACACAGTGAGACTCTGGAGGTGGCTCAGTGGGTAGAGACTTGCCACTCACGATACTTGACATCTTGAGTTCAGTCCCAGAGAACCACATTGGAAGGGAAGAACCAACTCCTGAAAGTTGTCAACTCTGACCTCCACACACATGCCATGATGCGTTCGCACACAGTAAATAAGCGCATGTTTATTGGATTGAACAATGTAAAATTATGAAGATCTTAGCAAGAAACACTACCAGCAGACTCTAAAGACTAGCACAGGACTGAGGTGCCTTAAAGACTGAATAGGAAACAACAAGTATGTGGTTTTGTTTTGTTTTGTTTTTCAGAAATTTAGCTGAGAATTAAGGTGGAAAGGTAGCTTAAAGGGGATTAATTAGCTTTTTCCAGGTAATAAATAACCCCTCAAACACAGGACTCGAAACAAGCGCTTAGCATTACTGAGATGCTAAGAGGAAGCTGGATTGTTTGTGACTCTGAACCTTGCTGAACTCACTCATGCATCTCGGGATTGGCTGAGAACTGAGCATCTACAAGGACCCTACTCACAATTTTGAAAATCGATTTTCCATGGATTGAGTCGAACGGGCCAAGTTTCCTTCATCACCCCTCGCACTAATTCACAATGCAATGTTAGGCATCTAGAGCAGAGCAGAAGTCCGTGAGATCTCCTAAGGCCATGTCATAAATTGATATAGCATTCTGTCATACAGCCAAGAGTCACTGCATTGGGAAATAGACTGACCTTTAAATGGGAGCTATAATTTTATTGCTGTATACACCAGTAGGTACAAAACACGAGGGCCATTTTCCTGCACTCATGAAACAACAATAACTAACTTTTTATTACTTAAGAATTTCATACATGGATGATGATGATGTGTTTTGATCAAACTCACCCTTTATTCCCTCCTCCTCCTCCTCCTCCTCTTCCTCCTCCTCCTCCTCTTCCTCCTCCTCCTCCTCCTTCTTCTTCTTCCCCTATCTGCCACAACCCCTTTTCCCTCCCAACCTCACATGATTTTTCTTTTAAAACTCATGGAAAACACTCAGTGCTGCCTATGTGTGCATGTGAATATAGAGCCATCTATAAGGCTTGAGTAGCCCCTTGGGGCCCGCCTCCCTGAAGGAAACTGACTTTTCTTCCTGAAGCAGTCATCAGTTCCCAATAGCTTCTCACATGGGGTGGCACTTCATAAATCTTTCCAGCATCCACGTTGGAAACTTTGTTGGATTATTACTTACTGTACGTGTCTTGAGTGTGCTGTCATAGCCACCATGGGTTCATGTTAAAGCCACAGTCGGGTCTGACAAATAGTGCTTCTCAACATGTCCACTGTCGCTGGCTTTCACAGTCTTTCTGCCACTCCTTCATCTAAGACCCTGAGTCCTGGGGGGTAAATAATGTGATATAGATGTCCCACTCAGAACTGAAAGTTCCATTGCTCCCCACACCCACACCCACACCCACACCCACATTTGCCAGCTATGGCTATCTGTATTAATTGATAACTACTGCAAAAAGAAGCTCCTCTGAGCAGAGCTGATACATGCACTAGTCTTTGGGTATAAAGATATGAGCTTGAGTGGTGGTTTATCACTGTGGCCATTTGTTTCGTTCTTAATGGGATAGACTTAGTCATATTTAAATGATGTAAGAGAGGAGTTTGTATAGGATGGGGGAGAGGAGCTCATTGAAAGAAGGAAGCTCCTATGTGAAGGGTGAACATAGGCTACTCGACAGAAGGTTGAGCCAGAACCCTATGCAGGTGGAAAGCAGGGAAGATGAGCAGAGAGCAGAGAACAGGGCTGTGTGCTGACTTTTGGAAGAAAGTAGAGGATGCTGGGCTGTTTATTCATTGAGGATGGGGGAGTCAAACGACTTCATCAAGAGTGGGAGGAAAATAGGGCACTTAGAGAAAACCTAGTGAAGAAAAGAGAAGACCTGATTGAGATTTGAGACTAGACTCTAATGTTACATCAAATCATAGACTGTTAAAATATCCCTTGGGCACATCCCATTGTTCAAAAGCAGACATGAACAAGATCCACTGCTCTCTTGGTTTTCTTGTAATTCCAGAGGCTAGGTGCAAAGCCAGCCTTTCTACGGGCTTTATTTCTCCTGCGGCTTCTCTCCTTGGCATCACAATACTCTTCCGTAGTATACACACATCGTAATCTTTTCTCCCTTTCTGCATGTCTGAGCAGACGGGTCGTTGTGTGCAGTGAGTGCAGAAGCCAGATGCTAACCTCAGGTGGTCGTCTCTGCATGCTGCCAACCCATTTTCTTCTATTTTTGAGACGGAGCCTTACAGAAATTAAGACTTCTGCTCTGCTCTGGATGCCTAACGTGGCACTGTGGATTAGTGTGAGGGGTGATGAAGGAAACTTGGCCCGTTCGACTCAATCCATGGAAAATCGATTTTCAAAATTGTGAGTAGGGTCTCCTGGTAGATGCTCAGTCCTCAGCCAATCCCGAGATGCATGAGTGAGTTCAGCAAGCGTCAGAGTCACAAGCCATCCAGCTTCCTCTTAGCGTCTCAGTGATGCTAAGTGCTTGTTTCGAGTTATGAGGCCTTTGTGTGGCAAGAGCTGACTGAAGCACTCCGTGTCTCCTTCAAGCAGCGAGGTCTTTTTCTCTTTAGTTCTCAGCTACATTTTTGAAAGCCTCCTTTAAATATCGTGCTGGAACTTCCCAAGTAGGCTAGGCTGGTAAGCAAGTGGGGATCCTCGTTTGCCGCTTTCCCAACTGACACCTTTTAAATAGCGGGTTCTTGAGATCAAACTCAGTCCTCATCTAACGTCACATCTTGATGAGCCCCTTTTCTAATCAGCCACATTCAGAGCTACTGGGGTTCATGACTTTAATGTATGAAATTTGCAGAGACACAATTTTATTCCCAAACTGATAAAAAAAAAAAAGTTGGGGTGGGAGTGGGGGGACAAAAGGATAAAGGATTCAGTAACTTGCCAAGAGCCAGTGTCATAGAAAAAGATAAAGGAAAATTGCAAGCATGATGCTTGTAGGTAATGGTCTGATGCCTAAACTTATTACTTCAGAAGCGTGGTTGCTTCACTAACTCTGGCAAAGCAGGGCTATGAGAGAACATAGCTGCAGGGAAAAGAACTCAGCAGCTCCTGAGGCCAGCACTCTAGTAGGGATTTCAGCCCATTCAAGAGTTCCTTGGCTGAAGCAGGGCTGACAACAGATAGAGAGCATGGTGACTGCAGCACCAGAAGAGGATCTGAGCCTTGACGGTCTATGATGGATATGGAACTGCAGGAGTGGATCTGCCTTCCGTAGGATGGGGGAAAGGGCAAGTATAAAGATGATTGGGTGCTCGTCACTTCTGGAAGGTGTCGGCTTCAGGTTGCTGTGGTGTAGAACTAGGAGGAAAGGCTCTAAGCTCAGGTGTTCTGCCAGACCCTAGGGGTTTGGAAAGAATTTCAGAGGAAAGCAGCTTATGAGACGGGCTCTGCATGCTTTTGAGTTCTTACTTCGTGTTTAATTCAGACTGCTCAGTTTCAGAAAACTGTGACAAATACCGAGTGACCCAGAAGGTGACTCTTCTCTCTACAATGGTTAAGTCATAGAGTCTGAATTCTATAGGTTTACTAATACTGGGTTACTATGGTTACCATGCTTTCCAAACTAAATACCTGAACACATTGGATGAAAAGAGACAGAGCCACAGAAATTGTGAACAGAAAGGGCATTTCCAAACGGCAAAACTTCGCTGATCATCGCTTCTCCTAACACATCAAGTGCATCTTAGGTGCCAAATCTTAGCCCCGACTTATGTTGTCACTTAATTCTCAGAATGGTCTGCCTTTTGAGTTAACCTTTAAACAGATGTAATATTGGAAACAGGTGGATTGCCTGTTCACTCTCTTTATAATGTCATTAAAACCTTAATCTTTTTTATTAGTAGCACTGTAATCAGTGTATTATTCATTGCACTGGGTTTATCCTGGACATTTTATAATAGATATGACTTTATGTGTCTACATAAAATTTAGGATAGGGCTGGAGAAATGGCTCATTGCAAGAGTCCTTGCTGAATAAGCACAGGATGTGAGTCTGCTACCCAACACTAAGACCCACCTCCTGCTCAAAGGTAGGTGTAACCACATTTTCCCGTAACCCCAGTATTTGTGGGTGGAGAGGATTACTGGAACTTACTGCCCAGTCATTATAGATGAAAAAAAAAAAGTCCTGGCAAACTCCAGGCTCAGTGAGAGCCTGAGTTTTTATCTACCTGAGTCAGTACTCAGGTAGATAAAATGAGAATGATAGATTAAAGTAAAACTGTATTCTCCCCTAGCTTCCGTGCACAGAAGCATTCTTCCACACACTTACCTGTACATATACACGAATGCAGCCACACAGTGGCCTAAGGCCCACAAATGAGAGTTAACCCGATATTTGCCTTTCTGAGACAAACAGAATTCCACAGTATGGGTATCCTCATTTATGTCCATTTTGCAAATATTATTTCTGCATTCTTAATTTCATTTTACCTTATGACTGAAAAATTTTCAGTGTGTGTGTGTGTGTATAGTATTTTCATCATTTGTTCCTCTATTTAGTTGGTTCCATTCTCGGTCACTGTCAATAATACTGTAATAAAAATGCTGGTAACCGTATCTGTGATATGTTGACTTGAGGCCTTCAGCTGGATGCCCCATAGTACGGGTACGACAGCTGGGTTATGTGTTAGACCTATTTTCAGGCTTTTGAGAAAATGTCATCCTGAGTTTCACAGTGGGTGAATCAGTTTACTTTTCTACCAGCAGTGTGTAAGGATTCGCTTTGCATTTTCACTGTTGTCTTCTTTTCTTTTATTAAAAATAGGTTCTTCTCTCATGCAATATTTCCCCTCCCTCTTTACCTCCCAGTGCACCCCCCATATGAATTCATTTTATTTCTCTCGATAGAAAAGAAAAGACTTCTAAGGGATAACACCCAAACATGAACAAAATATTATAAAGAAAAAGCAAAACCATGATATCAAGGCTGGATAAGGCAACCTAGCAGAAGAAAGAGACCAAAGATCAAACAGAAGAATCAGAGACCTGCTTGTTCTCATGGTCAAGACTCCTACAGCATACTAAGCTAGAAGCTATAATGTGTGCAGAGAAGCCCTGGTACAGGCACGGGACCCGCATAGGCTCTGCGCTTGCTGCGTCACACTCTGTGAATCCCTATGTGCCTCGCTTAGTTGATTCAAAAGGCCTTGTTCTCTCTGTGTCCTCCCTCTCTTCCGGTTCTTACATTGTTTCCACCTCCTCCTCCTCGAGCTCTAAAGGGAGGGATTTAGTGGAAACATCCCATCAAATGTGGCTGGGTAATTGCGGGGTGTGGGTTTCCTCACCTGTTCTCATCTGCTGCAGGAGGAAGCTTCTCTGATGAGACAGGACAAGGCACTGATCTATGAGCAAAGCAGAACATCACTGGGAGTCATTTTATTGGTACTTAAAAAAAAAGTGGTGTTTGGTTTTACCTAAGTCTCTTGCTATCTGATCTCTAGTACTTGGTCACCAAAGAAGTGTTGGCTATGGGTTCCATCTTGTGGAATGGGCCTTAAGTCAGATCAGATATTGGTTGGCCAGTCTTGAAAGTTCTAGGCCACTACTGCCCTAGCATATTTGGCAAGCAAGACAGATTGTAGGTCAAAGTTTTTGTGGCTGGTTTGGTGTTTACATTTCTCTTTTGCTAACCTGCAGAGTACTTTTGCACATGAGAGACAGAAGAACATAGGAGCAAAGGCTCATGTAGGCACCAGTTGGACTTCTCCACAGGCAATGAGATGTATAGGTAGTATCCTTAGCCATTGGCCCCCACTGTTAGTGTGCAAAGAGCAACCCTTTGTTATAGCTACGACCTGGGTTGTTTGAGGGATTCTCATGTGATCCCCTTGGTCAACAACTCAATGGAATGCAACTCAGTCCTGCTACTAGAAGTCTTTTGTTTGTTTGTTCTAATTTTATCTTAGCCATTCTGACAGGTATAAGATGAATTTCAAAGTAGTTTTGATTCGTATTTCCCTGATGGCTAAGGACACGGAACGTTTCTTTAAGAGTTTCTCAGCAGCTTGTGATTCCTCAGTTGAGAATACCTTTTTGATTGGTACCCCCACTTTAAAACTGGATTACTTGGGTTTCTTTATTTCTAATTTCTGAGTTCCTTTTATAGTTTGGACATTGGACCTATTGGATGTGGAGTTATTAAGAAATCTTTTCACACTCTATAGGCTGCCACCTTGTCTGAACAATGCTGCCTTTTGCCTTATAGAAGCTTTTCAGTTTCATGAGGTCCAATTTATTAATTATTGACCTTAGAGCCTGTGCTATTGGTGTCTGCTCAGAAAATCTTGTCCTGTGCCCCTGTATTCAAAGCTATTCTGCACATTCTCTTTTATGAAGTTTAGTGTATCTGGCTCTATGTTGATGTCCTTGATCCCACTTAGACTTGAGTTTTGGTCAGAGTGATAAATATGGATATATTTACATTCTTCTACATGCCAACATCCACTTTGGCCAGCACCATTTGTTGAAGGTATCTTTTTTCCCCCAGTAAATATTTTTGGCTTCTTTATTTAAAAAAATCAGGTATCTATTTATGTGTGGATCTATATCTTGGTCTTCAATTTGATTCTATTAATCAACATGTCTGTTTTCATTCCGATGCCATATCTTTTGCATAACTGGAGCTCTGTAGGACAACTTGAAATCAGGAACTGTGAGAGGTCCAGCAGTTCTTCTACTGTTCAAGATTGTTTTAAATGTCCTGTTTGTTTTCCTGCATTTCTTTAAGTGAATTATTTATTTCCTGTTTAAGGTCCTTTATCATATTCATATAATTGAGTTTTAGGTCTGTGTTTCAGCTGTGTTGGAGTATTAAAGCCTTCTGTGATAGTATAGCTGGGCTCTAGTGCAGACATGTTGCCCTGGTTTTTATTGTGTTCTGGTGTCGAGGCATTTGCGTTTGGGGTGGTTATAGGTCTAGGTATTGATTTCTGGATTTGTCTTTGTTGGGTGGGTGTTTTGTTCTTTGGGTTCCATTTCTTCTCTGGAACAGAAAGCGTAATGGCTGTGTGTTGCCTGTTTTCTTGGCCTACTCAGCTGGTAGGTTCAAAGGAAATGTCTGTTGGTGTTGGAGGCTGGGCACTGGGATGACTTGGAGTAGGAGGTTGGAGTAAAGGGTCTTTGTGATCTGTTAGGGATGGGGTCAGAGAGGAAATGGAGACCACAGCAAGTTTTCTGCTACAGGGCTGGGGTTAATACTGGTGGAATTGGAAATAAAGGAGCAAAAGGTGTAGATCTGCCCTCAGCCTAACTTATTTCCCTGGGAAAAGTGGTCCTTGGGTTAACAAGGGGTGCCTGTCGGGGGTGAGGGCTGGGAAAAAGTGATGGTGGGGTGGTGGTAAGAAGGGTAAAGTCTGTGTGATCTCCAGGAAACAGGGGTGGGACAGAGCATGGCATAAGGCTAGGGATTGGATTTGGGGAAAGAGAGGGAGAAGAAAAGAGCTGCAGGAAGATACCTGTTTTTTCTGGCCTTATTTGTTGTCAAAATGGCTGTCCTTCTGATGCCCCAGGTCACTGTGCCATCTGCTGTGGATGGATGTATCAGTACAGACAGCCTGATGCTAAAAGACATTTGCATCAACCCACTAAATCTTCCCACTCCAATTTGGAGTCTTGAAGCATACTTCTGATTATTATTCGCATAACAACTTTCTAGGAGGGGGATGGATCTGACTCTGTATATTTTTATTTGTCTACTAAAAGATAGAACAGTATGAAAATTTGCATGTCTTGTAATTCTTTTAAAAACCTGAGCTGATGTAATTTCTCTGAAGGACTGGGAGAACAGAACATAAGAAGAGAAGTGCAAAATTTGCCCCAGAGTCATACTCCAAACTGGTTAATATGCAGAAGTTATCTACATAGAAAAAAATCGTTTAATTTCAGAATAAAGAAGGTGTGAGAAGCATCTTAAAACGCAGGAGAATAGGTCTGACACTAACCATGTTTCTTCTACTCGAAGGCTGTTTCGTAGCTTTATTAGGTGGTATTGCCTTGGGCTTTGCTTTTTAATAAGCCCATTTTCCCAGGGATTCTCACTCTGAAACATGTTAGGATCCAAAGGTTCTCTAAAAATTTAAGCATATGAGGAAAATAATTGAGAAATGAAGGTCTATTTACTTCCCCCAATACTTGAGAAAGCAATTATAGACATGTCTGGCACCATCTAAAACTCAGAGGCTGGAATAAGAAAATTTTCAACCTTTGTACCTTGTTAAAGAAATGAATGGGGCTTATGCCCAGGAGCCAAGAAAAATGAAGGAGAGTGGTTGGGGTGTTCTGGGTTAGCACAGGATAGACAGACCCTCCTTGAATTCAGCTTGGGCAGAACCAGCGATTGCTTTCTTTGAGAATCTAGGTCTCAGGGGCAGAGAGCAAAAAGTACTGAGATTTAGAAATGCCTCAGTCTCCATCCAAGATCCTCTCTCTCTTTCTCTCATCTTCCACTCTTTTTTCTCTTCCTCTTGCACGATTAAGGAGGGGAAAGAAGACCTACTAGAACCACTGTCAAAACCACAACATTCCAGGAGGCCTGTTCGTGTGCTTACCAGTTCCTAGAATTAACTTCCTGTCGTTGGAGGCTTACCAGGTGCTACTGGAGAGAGAGGTCTTTATTAAAACTCTGGGCTTGTTCCATACGTCTCTGAGACATATATAATCCAATCTCTTGCTAACATGAGAGAAGGAGATTTTTGTCTCAGTCTCAGTGATTTGGGTTAGTACCCTTGTCTGCTCAAGAGACAGCTCCAGCCACGTCAGATCCAGCTATAAATTCTACTTTTAAAATCTGGGACTTGGAGAACATAAAATTGAAAGATAAATGTGACGTTTCGAGCAGAAGTGGAGAGAAACTGTCATGACAATCATTTTGTCTCCTTTACAGAAATGGAATTTATTTAGCTGATGTGGGGGGTGGTGGTGAATGATGAGTTCAGAAACTTGGCCAGGTACCCTCAGACTGAGTTCCAAGACCGGTTTCTAGCCATTGTGCATTGAGACTGTGCAGTGGGCAGGGTTTGGAGATGTGGGAAGAACTTGTGTATTGCAGTTCCACCGGTGTGCTAGCTTCCTCATTACTCTCCACGTTTCCTGAAACTCAGGAGAGCAACCAGTAACGTGGCAAAGGTTTGTGGGTTCATCTTTGCTCACGCTGAAGTTTCGAGTTGGAAAACTGCCTTTTTTTTCTATGTCTCCTGAGCAGGAGCATGCAATAGTTATGGGGAGAGCGAACAAAGCCTGAAGCAGGGTTCAGGGGGAGGAGGCAGTAAAGACCAGAAAAAGATTGTTTCTCTAAAAATTAGAAAAATCATCAGCACACATACTATTAGGTATCTGAGGACTATTAAAAAATGCCAAATAAAGCCCGACACTGCGGGAGAGAAGCAGGAAGGTCAGAAGTTCTTTGTTTCATTATGCGACGTGGCTAATGCTTTGTGTCAATCTGAGTAGGCTCCAGTGTCCAGATGTTCTGGCCCCAAACCAGCCTGGCTGTTGTTGTGGGAACAGATGCGATTAATATTTAAATTAGTAGACCTTGGGTCAGACAAATTACCTTTCGATGATGTGAGTGGGCTTCATCCAAAGGACTGCTGGCTGTAATAAAAATAATTGAATCTCCTTCTAGACTGCCTTCAAAGCCACAGCTTGCCAACTCTCCTCTGGGTCTTCTGCTTTGCAGATGAACGATTTCCCAGTTGTACCCTGTGTGAGCTGATTGGCTAAAATCTCTCCTCTTCCTCTTCTTCATCCCCCTTCTCCTCCTCCTCCTCCTTCTCCTCCTCCTCCTCCTCTTCCTCCTCCTCCTCCTCCTCCTCCTCCTCCTCCTCCTCCTCCTCCTCCTCCTCCTCCTCCTCCTCCCCCTCCCCCTCCTCCTCCTCCTCCTCCTCCTCCTCCTCCCCCTCCTCCTCCTCCTCCTCCCCTTCCTCCTCCCTCCCCCTGGTTTTCTAACACAGTTAGAGGAACCACTGGTGTTCAGGCTACCTCTGGAGAAGGGTTAAGAGCCAGAGCTGGTTGGCTCATTGTTGCACAGGTCTTGAGCTCCTTCTGCTCTTCCAGCCTGATTCCTTCAACAGGGGGTCCTTTTAATGTCCCCATTGTTGTATGCATGAGATCTCTTCCAAGCATTTTTGATCATCCTCTTGAGTTTCATTTGATCTCATTTTTCAGCCACTGATGTCTTTCTTCTTTAGTTTCCAGTTCCAACCATTTGGGAAAAAATCATTGTTTTTGATGGTGTAATGCTCATAGATGTACCACATTTTTGTATCCATTCCTCTGTTGACTGATTGGCTATTATGAATAAGGCATGAAAAGTGACATTTCAATCTGGAAAAGTTAAGATGCCAGAGCAGCTCTCGGCAGGCGCCTGGTCTTTTAATGTCCCCAAGCATGAGACTCTTCCAATGATGTCCATTTTTTTTTGCCTGATTGCTTGAATTCAGTCAATAACTAAATTATTCAATGCTAGTTATATTTAGACTATAATTACATGTTATAAGGATTAAAAAGAAAGCAAAGACATCATACCCCTGCTCAAGACATATACTACAAAGACAATTAAGATTAAATCCACACGCTAGAGATAGAAAATCAATTACAATACTTCGTAGCATAATAATTCTTAGTAGATGTCAGAGTCTAAGCAAGTGAATAATTCTTATAATCTAAACTGTATCTAATATTTAAATTTTATTTAACTTAAATAATATTAGGGATGTAATGACATGTATAGTTTGCATATTACTAAGGAAATCCAGGAAGCTGTGTCAACCAAGCATCATTTAGCTACATGGCAGTTTTAATGGAAAGATTTGAAAAATGTGGTTTGGGAACTCTAGGAAAAACAAGACTTAGACTTTCTGTTTTAAAATTCTGTATTTCCTGTCATAAATGTTCATAGAAATACATGATTCACTAGTTGGGTTGAGTTGAAAACTTTTATTTCATAAATGTCACGACTCAGTTCCTAAAGGTAGAATAATTTTCTCTCACAGTTACTTTAGTTAATCCAGCTGATCACATTAGTGAAGTAACCACTCAAAAGCAACTCTAATAACACACACACACACACACAGACACACACACACACAGAGACACACACACAGAGAGACACATACACACATACACAGACACACACACGCAGAGACACACACACGTACACACACATATACACATACACACACACAGACACACACACACACAGACACACACAGACACAGACACACAGAGACAGAGAGACAGAGAGAGAGACAGAGACACACACAGAGACACACACACATATACACACACATATACACACACATGTACACACATACACATATACACAGACACACACAGATACAGACACACAGACACACAGAGAAACAGAGAGACAGAGAGAGAGAGACAGAGAGAGACAGAGACACACACACAGAGACGCACACACATACACACATGCACACACACAGAGACAGAGACAGAGATACGCACAGACACACACACACACACACACACACACACACACACACACACACACACTGTCTCCTTCACTGCCCACACTGTTTCTTAGCATGCCTGGAAATAGGGTAGCTGCAATGCCAAGTTCCCCCCTCAGACCCACTCTCAATGGTTGGCTTTTACTTTGCAGTTTGTTAAGAGCTCAGAGGCTAACTGAAGAAGTAGCGATTCCTAGCCTTTCTAGATCTGGGTCATGCCTGGGTCACAGGTATCTGAAAGGGTTAATTAGGTGTGAGTCAGACCTACAGAGTGTTTGGCTCCAAGAAGCCCAATTACTAGAACAGATACTCAACTACTTTTCATGTGGGAAAGACATTATCTGCAGCAGCCACTTCAGTACTCCTTTGGTTTGGAAGCAGACTGTCATTTAAAGAGTCTCTTGACCTTGAGTGTGGTCCGGAGCCAAGTATCTTAGAATTTTAAATCTACACATAACCAAACTCCTAACTCCCTTTCCCACAATATCAAGGCTTTATGGGTGCTCAGTATCTGGGCCTGGTGTTTCCAGTTCTTGGTGCCTTGTCCAAAGTATTGAAGTAAGCACATAGAGAAGTAGCAAGGGAAATTTATTTAAATCAAAATGATAGTATATGCAAGAGAACAGTGGGCCACAAAAATCAGAGTATTCAAGGGTTCTTCCAAATATTGTCTGGGGCTCCCTTTGTGGGTTCAAGAGGAGGAGTTTGATTGCTAAGAGGCATAGTGAGGGTGTTTTTCTGTTTTGGTCAATAGATTAAGTTGCATAATCATTTTTACTGACCATTTTCCTTCCTGTAATACATTTGATTTTAATTATAATGAGCACCCAATTATAAATAAGATGGTAAATATAGGGTTCTCTCTAAAATTTTATTTAAGAAGTTTGCCTTATTGTGCAGCCAGTTTAGGCCATATCACCCTGTTGTATATAGTTCCCAGATGTATTAGAATAGAATAGAATAGAATAGAACAGAACAGAACAGAACAGAATAGAATAGAATTTGTCTGTGTTTAATGGTCCTTAATAGAAGGAGAGACTCATTCCACTCTTCAGGGTGATGTCAAGTGAGTAGATCAGGGAGAGGCTTAGGTTGCTAACAGGTGCAGGATGAATTTCTCAGAGATGCGTATGAATAAATTGCACTTGCAGATGAAGATCTTGCATTGCTAATTGCATTTTTAGTCAGGGGCCTGTGTATAGCCGAAGACTAGCAAAGCTTTTCTATGTCCTCACTTGCCTCACATGGGCTCTTCCCAGTCCTCTGTTCTCTGGAAGAAAACAGCAATTTAGGAGGACAGATTTCATTAAAATGTATATGCATCTCCATGCATGACATTCTACAGAATTGTTTTGCAATTGCCATTGACTATTATTTGAAAATTACCACTTCCCCTTTACATTAATACTGAACGACATCTGTAATCTTCGCCATGTATGTCCATCTAACTCAGTAGTTATTTTACACTCCTCAAGAATTAGGTTAGTGGGTAGCATTGCATGCAATGTTAGGAAACGAAAATGAGATCTCACAGGATGGAACCAAGGGTCTTAATAAGTTATTCACATGATTGATGAGTGGTCTCTAGGTACTGGCACAAGTACCAGGAACAGAACATTCTCACTTAACCCCAATCTCCTGGCCGACTTAAGGCACAGGGAGCTGCAACCTAGCCATCACAATGGATTTGCCTTCAACCAGGCTCTTCTCTCAGATACACCAGAGTTATAGTCCCCCAGATGCCTGATGTCAAACCACTGCCTTCTCTAGGTGGCAAGTTCCCTACGGGATGCATGATGTCCTTGGATTACAAAGCATTTTGTCCTTTCCACTGGGATACAATTTCTGTACCAGAGCCTGCCTTTGTGTGAGGTGTTACTTGAGATAGTTTGTCTTAGGAGAAACAAGGGCTTGCCATGGGAAAAAAAATGAGGTTTAGCCCTCTGTATCAAAAGTGCATCAGTGCTATCTGCCTGGAGTAGGGTTCATTTTTAGGTTAGTTCTATTATTAACTATGCTGATTTGATCCACACTCAGGACACTGACTTGCTTTTGGGTCTTTGATTTCCTTGGAGGAAAGTTCATACAGAGGCCCACTGTTCTTTGTCCTCACACTACACCCATTCCAGTTCTTCTTGCCCATTGATCATTCCACTCAGCCTTGATGCACCGGGATGCCACTCAAAGGCAGCTCTTCAGCGTTGCAGAAACCAAGGGACTAAGGCTGAAAACACACACAGACATTTTTACAACAGCATCATATATGGGCAACCTGTGGAAAGACTACGTCTACTTTGTCTTAGAAAAGCACATGCTTGCTTCTTTAATGCTTCTGGGTTTGTTTTCATTTTATGTGTTCAAATTCCTCATTTGATTTTCCGTTCCTACTTCCCTCACACCCCGTCCAATTAAACTGCTATAAACTCAGAACTTCTCAACTGTACTAAAAAGGTAAACAGAAAGTCATTGGCTTGGAAAACTTGCTTTTTCTTGCATGCTACAAAAGAGGCCTACTTATTTGTGGGATAATTTCTATCCTCTCCTTACGTACTGGGTAGCCTCTTACAAATCAAGATTGGCATTCTTAGTTCTGTGGAATCTAATTCCTTAAATTATATTATTAGACTTTTAGATTGGCAGAATAAAGCTAGCAGGTCTAAGTTTTTAGATTGTAGTATCCATGGTGAAGAAGTCATTTCTTAGTCTAGTGTCTGCTCTAATCTCAGCATTTCCAAGACAAAGATGTGCAAGGAATCAGAGAGAGTAGAGCCTAGACCTTATCACTTGAGATATATAAGTTGTGTGACTGCCCCCAAGGTGGTAGAATCTCTCCATTAATTTCTGTGATTCATTGAGTAACGCTTCATGTTCAAGACGAAAACATGAAGCAATTAGTGGTATTTGAAGTGTAATTATGAAGAAAGGAGGAAGCTTTTGCAAGCTATAGGTCCTCAGATATTATTTTTATAGGTGTGAAATAAAGGCCTCAGCCTAGACCTCATTTCCATGTCTGCTTTGGACATTCTCCAATATCAGGGCAGATGTGAATCTAATTGGAAGAACTATCTCTGACTCTTGGGAGAAGGGACAAAAGCAACCTTGGATTAAACAGTGACAAATTTAGAGGTGGGCAGAAAACACACACAGGGAAGTCCCTAGGCTTTCCTCACTAGAAAATAGGACCCAGTGAAAACAATTGGGAATAGGGCTCAGCGAGAGGAGTAAGCCAAGTCAAAAGAAGTTCCGTCAGCACATCCGGAACATCATCTACAAATGGCGACGAGCAAGGCTGAGTCTACACGGCAATCCTGCTGGTCGGCTTGAGAGCAGGAGAAAATGATGGCTTTGCACACGGCAATTGTTGAGACAAATGCAGATTGTTGGTTGTTCCGCCAAAATAAACAGCAGCTTGACTGGAACCACTCAAAGAAACGTAGGCAGAAAGCTCCACAGCAGAATACCAAAATCCTTGTCTGACTTATCCCCCGAGACTCTTAGCATGAGCGGAACACCAGAGGACAGCAGCAGGAGGAGGAGCAATGTGTGTGTCCAGATGGCTGCGGGTGCTGCTTGGTATCTAGCAGAAACGACACAAAGACCACTGAGGAAAAATCAGTTTCGTCAAGCTCTTTGGCAACATGCCAAAGGGTTCCAGACAGGAATTACACCCTGCTTCCCAAAGCCATAATTCTGTCTCTGACTGCTGAGGCCTGCACAAGACGACTGTGGAAGAATTCCCCTCAGTTTTCCTTAATCATCCCAACCCCCTTCCGGCTACCCTCGGCACAGGATGTGTTTTCCTGTGTAAGCTTCTGTGGTCTTTATTTATTGAAGACATATTTAGCCATCTTAATGAACCACATCCAATGACCTCTCATCAAATATACAAGATGGGGCACAGTGTGACACAGATGTTGCTACCTTTCCCTTCATTTGCCATGCCTGTTCTCTGGACTCTACTTTCTTCAGAGTAGTTACCCTTTCTCTTCCCTCAGCCCTGGAGACTCCTCTTCAGCTCTTTGCACGGATGGTCCGCTGTGCTCTTCATATTGGGTCTGCGATTAAGGGTTATTGCCTTCCCCAACTGAGCTATCTAGGGTCATCTTTCCCACAGTGACTCTGTCCCACATTGCTTGTTCAGTTTTGGTTGCCTCTTCTAAGGTCCAGTGCCTTGTGTGTCCTGCTCATTATATCCTGTGTGTACTAAAGTGTCCCAGTGAGTATGTCTGAGTTAGGCAGATGAGTTGGCTGGGTGATAGGTTAGGAAAGGCAGAGGGTCTAGAGTCCTGTGTTTCATGAAAGTCAATCAGAAATTCTCCTTGCTCATTCTCCTCCCTCTGGGTCACCCAGCTCTATGTTCCTATGGTCTTGTTCCTTTAGTGACAGACAAGCACACAGAGACAACAGTTTGTATGTGGATTTCAAGCATAGCTGGGACAGGTTCTAAGATCCTGTGTCAGACTGCTTTTCTCCATCCTTCCTAGGTTCACAGCCACAGCTCCTGTAAGGATAAAGCAACAAGAAAAAAGTACACAAGCTTGTTTGACATAAGCTCTACTTCACATGGGAACTCTCATCAGGAAATGAACACCTCTCCTCCTAAACCTAGGCAAACTTGGATATATTTTACGCAGGCCAGGTATCCCTTTTCTAAAATGCTTGGGATTAGAAGTGTCTTTGATTTTAGATTGTTTTCTGGTTATAGAGAGTTTCCGAATATAAAAAAAGTTACCTGTTAATAATAAGTCTAAATATGGCATTAATTAATGTCTAATATATGCCTTAAACATATCGTCTAGAAGTAATTTAAAACATTTAAAAGAATTTTGTACATGAAACAATGTTTTATGGTGTGAAATTTTCCACTATGATACCATGTCAGTATTCAAAATGTCATAGATTGAGCTGAATTTAGCTGAGTTTTGATTTTTGGTTTAAGCCTTTGAAACGGTAATGAATTCAGCAAAGAATAGAGAGGAAAGGTTTTGGGTGATACTCAGCAGGATGCCTGTGATGGTTTCTATATGCTCAGCCCAGGGAGTGGCAGGATTAGAAGGTGTGGCCCTGTTGGAGTAGGTGTGTCACTGTAGGTGTGGGCTATAAGACACTCATCCTAGCTGCCTGGAAGCCAGTGTTCTGCTAGCAGCCTTCAGATGAAGATGTAGAACTCTCAGCTCCTCCAGCACCATGCTCACCTTGATGATAAGGGACTGAACCTCTGAACCATAAGCTAGTCCCAATTAACTCTTGTCCTTATAAGAGTTGCCTTGAAACCCTAACTAAGACAATTCTTACTGACATTTCTGCATCTGTATTCTTAATGCATTTCCTCCAGGAAATGCCTCGCATGTTCTCCTTTTTTAAAATTTTTAGATATTCTTAAAATTTTTTTGAGATTATAATCGTACTGTTCCTGATCTTTTCTCTCTTTAAACCTTCTCATATTCCCCTATACACTTTTCTTCAAATCCATGCCTTTTCCTCATTAATTGTAATTGCATGCATACATACATATGTATACACATATATATTCTAAAAATAACCTGACCAGTAATGTTATATAATATGTAATAACCTGCACATATAATGTTACTCGTATGTATGTTTTCAGGGCTGACCATTTGGGACTGAACAACCAATTGCTCTTCTCTCCCCAGAGGAGGACCACCTGAGCCACTGCCTGTTTTTCTCAGTTGCCTGTAGTTCTTTGTGTAGAGTTGAGGTCTCGGGAGCTTTTCCTATCCACTTTGGCCTCTTATGAGGTCCTTAGGAGCTGGCCCTGAATCCAGCCTAAGGTTTATGAAGGGGAAAGAGAACATTGTATGCGAGGGACTGTAGGAAGAAAACTGCCAACATGACCACTGAATTATTAGGGAACATTTTTATTATGCATTAGAGAGAAAATATCAAGAGACATCTGGAGCAAAGAGAAAGTAAAACAGACTGAACATGGCCATGTCTAGGAAAGTGAGAGAGTGGGAGAGAACAGAGACAGCAAGGGATAGCATAGTCAGACAAGCTAGAGGCAAAGAGAACAAAAGTGACCAGGTGTTGGAATGGTAGAATATTGTGTTATAAGGAGGGTGAGTAGCTGTGAGGAAAGAAGGGTTCGGATACTAATGTGTGTGTGTGTGTGTGTGTGTGTGTGTGTGTGTGTGTGTGTGTGTTGAAATGCACAGCAAGTACTTGTAAGCAGGGACTGAGGGGACCTGGAAGTGATTTGGACATTGATATTCAGCTACAGGCATATGTGGATGGAGCCGTATGCCCCTCTGCCAGAGGTAAGGGAAATGACTCCTTTTGGCAGATGAGAGCCTGTTTCATTCTGAAATCCTGAGGAATGTTAGCTTTTATCTAATCATCAGAAATCCTCTTATAGTTGAGGTTGATCTGGGGTTAGGTGTAATTTTGGACTGAGTCAGTGGGCCTTCCCATTTGAGGGAGAGTAGGGTACCCTTTGGACAAACCTGAGGCATGACCTTGCTTCTGCTGTTTTCCTAATGCCAGGATGGCATGCTTTGGGTATTGTGTCCTGAATGCTGTGAGTTCTTTAACTTGAAAGGCTTGGGAAGTCTTTGAATTGAAAATATTGTCATGTCTATCTATTACTTTATCTAAAGGCATTGTGTAGTTGATTTTTTTTTTTGAGTTGAATGTTGCCTTCTGGAATCTTCTTGTCCAAATGTAAGTAGCTGTGGTGAAGAAGTACAAAAAAAATCGCCACTGGCTTCCATCAACTACAGTCTAGGACTTTGATCTACCTAGTTCCAGAGTCCCACATTCCAGCTTGAGCCCAAAGCCTAACCAGGCAATTCTCCTTTAATAGGTTCAGAAAGTCTCCAGAGGAGGCTGTGAAAGGCCCCAGTGGCTAAAACACGGTCAAGAATGAGGGCCTGAGTTTGAAGCCTCAGAAATCAGTAACATACAACTAAGTAATCCAGCGCTCTCACAAGGATATTGGAGGGAGACCAGAGAATCTTTGGAAGCTTGTGGACCAGGTAGCCCAAAGAACACAGCACTGAACAGAAAAGAAGAGACTATGTCTCAAGTAAGCTGGAAAGCAAGGAACAAAGACTGACCAAGGGCTGACATCAGGAGTTGTCTGTTGATTCCCCACCCCCTCTCTAACATAGACACAAACAGGCACATATAGATGGATAGACACAGACAGACACAGAGACAGATAGACACACACTCACATACACACAGAAACACATCCAAAGACAGACACACACAGAGACAGACAGACACACTGACAGACAGACATGCACAGAGACAGACGAACACACAGAGAGACACAAATACTCATTCACATACATACATACACATACATGCAGAGACAGACAAACACACAGAGACAGACACACACATGCACAGAAACAGACACATACTCACACTCTACATAGACAAATACACACAGACAGATAGACCCATACACACACTCACACACTCATCCACACAGATGGACATACACAGAGGCAGACACACACACACACTTACACACACACACACACACACACACAAATGCATACCATATACTGAGACATACACTCACAAACACACATACTTCCATGATAACCACCATTTTTACCCCAATGACAAAAACAAACCCTTTCAAAAGAAACCCAAAGATCATTTAAAGAAAACAAAATGTTGGAACAGCATGGAAAAAAACAAAACAAAAGAATAACAAAAAGTTCATTAAGTTCTTAGTTGGAATAGAACTAATTACAACAGATAGCTCAGTATGAGGAAACTGACAGAAGGTTAATTATGTCATGTGTTTCATATATGTGAGACAGAAATGAACAATCCTTAAGATGATGGCTCTGAATTCTATCATCAGAAAAGAACAAGGTGTTTATAAGGAAGAAAGATTATAAGGTCATGGTGGCAGCTTGGGGGAAGGCAAATAAAAGGCAAATAGAAGCTGGTTAGCTCCTGGATGATGTGAATTTACCTGGTACCATCACTAGGCCCAGAGGTCAAAAGCTGTCTCCCTGGTTAACCTTTAATCTGTGGCTAGAGATGGGGCAGGGATGGTTAAAGTTCATCTTCATAAATCTAACTCCTTCTTTTAGTCAAATACAGAGAAGATGGAGAACTCTTCAATAGACATTTTTCCTAATTATAGGCAACTCAATGTTCCTTCACATTTTGGGGAGGCACAATCTAATTCACAAGTAAAGAATAGAATTCATTCCATGCCATACCGAACCCAGAGGTGGCTCACATAGAGATGGGTAAGGAGGGGACTTGACAAAAAGGAGAGTCAACACTAAAACAGTCACTCAGCTCTCTCCTCCCTTATATATTTGCTCCTTGCAAATATAAGAGGGATGTAGTCACACCTCAGATAACAGCACTGGACCTGTTTAACCTGCCTCTCAAGGTACTTAATGAGAATGGGCTGAGATAAAGGCTGATCCTTGTCTTGGGTTAGGCAAAAACAAGCATTGATAACAAAGCTTCTTCCTAGACTGAGGCTCTTTCCTTCTTTGCCTCTCAAGATATTATGGAAGACTTTCAACAAGACACTCACATGGTTCTGGGTCCACAATGCGCCTGAAATTGGCTTTAGATGTGATTTTTAATGTAGGCAACCCTTGAAGGTCATCATCCTTGAGAGATTGACATCTTTTGTTTTGTTTTGTTTTGTTTTGTTTCCTTTCCTTTTCTTATCTTATTCTTAAGCTTCTATTTTCACTTTCTTCATTCCAGCCCTGCATACTGGTATTGTTGGTATTCTATCTAAGCTCCACCCCCACTGCTACCTGGCAACAACCAGGTATGCTCCGCCCCACAGTTGCCTGGCAACAACGTTATGCCTGACTATAAAAGGGGCTGCTTGCGCCCCTCCTCACTAGCTCTCTTCTCTCCTCTGCTCTCTTGCCCTCTTCCCCTTTGTCCTTTCTCTCCCCATTCCCCTTTCCCCTTCCCACCACATGCTCATGGCCAGCCTTTACTTCTCCCCTCTTCTATTCTTCTCTCATTAAACCTCTCCATGTGGAACCATGTTGGTTTGCTTGGTGTGGTCTGATGAGAGCCAAGGTTTAAACCCCAAAAGGTATGCTCTCTCACATGCATATCTATCCATAGTTAACCCTGTTGATCTGACACAGTCTTGAGGCCAGCTTCCACTAAAGTTGACCTACGGGATCCCTTCTATTCTCTGGAGCTGGTGGGGTCTCTAGTGGTGTCAAGCCTCCGTTTACAATTAAAATTTTTATTCTTGTGTTTTCTTATTTTACCAGGCAGCCATTTAAAGTTACAACATTTTCTATTTTAGAATACCAAATTTTAAAAGTGTAGCTTGTATTATTCCCTCTCATATGGATGTGTGCACGCACGCCCGCACGCCTGCACACTCACGCACACACACACACACACACACACACACACACACACACACACACACACACACCACAGTCTTGATCTAATCTGGACCTGGGGATCATTCTAGTCACATTCACTTCAAGTAGCATAGGCAGAAGAGTTTGCTGATAACCAAGAAAAATAGTAAGTGAAGAAAAATAACATGTAGTTATAAAGGAAGAGTGAAGGTTATATCTTCTCATATTTTACAGACAAAGTGAATGTTGAAGAACTGTCAAGCAACTTGACCAAAGTGTGCACAAGCTAAGATGGTTCTGGAACCAAGGCCTGCCATTTTATTCCCATTGTGCTGCTTTCACAGGGAGCACCGTGGACAAGGAATATACAGTTAGCATATCACCCAGGATCAGATAGAGCTACAGTACTAGATGTAAACACCATGTTTTATGCAAATTAGGAGTGTTATTTGGCAGTCTAGGCTCCTTCTAACATCCCAGAACACTTTCTTCAAACCATGCCTGTATTCTGACCGGTGTCAGGATGGAGTTTTAACCAGATCAAACATGTCTCGAGTAGGAAGAGGGGAGCTGAGGGAAGTGAGTACTTTGGGCCAGATGAATTAGCTAGTCTCCTAAAGAATTTTCCAGAATTCTGCATTGTGTGCCTTTTGTTTTCATCCCCCAACCTGGGGGAGAGTGGTGTCACATGGTCTATTCTAGCTTGCAGTCAGTAGAGCCCTGTCATCCTGGATTAAATGGGGTTCTTTAAGGAAGCAGCAGCTGTATTCTGTAGGCAACATGCAGTCTGCACAAACTGGAAAATTGGCTCTAGGTGCATGTCCTTCAAATGGGAGTAAATGTGGGGAACAGCAGAAGGTAATGGACGAACTCAGTTTCACTGCACTAAATCTTTCAGCAGTGTTTGGAGAACAGATAGCTCCCCTTCGTAATATTTATTGCCCCTTGTTTCCCAGGAAATCATCTCCTGCTTTCCTCCTCTAAGATTCAACATTTCTTTCAGTGCCTTTGACTACATCATCCTCCTTTTCTGACCTCTGACACCAGAGAGCCTATAGGCTGAGTCCACAAGAGAGTTTCTCTTTGCTCCCTCTCTGGATGTCTCCTCTAGGATCATGACTTCATTGATTCTTTATATGATTTTTACCAGACTTTATCACTGCCCTTTTCTCTACCCTCTAGTCTTGAGTACCTGTCTGCTACAAAACATATCCATGTTTAATAGGCTCCCCAATATAATGTATTTAAGAATCAAACTTTCTTATTCAGGCCAGCTCTCAGACTGTTTTGTGTGTGTAGAAGAGAATACCACATATGAGTAATTTTTAAAGAGAAGAAATGTATTTCTTACCATTCTGGATCCCAGGAAATCATGTATCAAGGGTAGGCATGTAATGAAGAGCGTCCTGTTGCATCATAACATGAAGGAGAGCACCATACTTTGTGTGTATGTGTGCGTGAGAGAGAGAATATAAAAATTACTTTTATAACAAAAACAACTCACATTACATGAATCCACTTCTACTATAAAAGGATAAATCAAAACAATCCTCAAAACTGATGCCTAATCACCCCCACGTTTGGTGTCTCCATGGTAATGGTAAGTCATGCTTCTGCCCAAAGCCCAGGTTTACACTACCTTCTTTGGCTTGTTCTTACCCAGTGTGAGACCTTCATGACCTACAGAGACTTTTACCACCTTTTATAATTTTCCAGAACTGCATTGTCGGTTAGTAACTAGTATTTTCATAGATATAACTCATAACTAATCTCTTTGCATCTACTCCTACTTTTCCAGTTGGTTTTTGTTTTGTGAGATGGGTTCTTGCTGTGTAACTCAGGCTGGCTTTGAACTCACCATTTTTCCTGCCTCAGCTCCCTGAGTATATACGATGGCACTCAGGCCATGCCTTCTGCAGTCTTTGCTTCACTTCTACAGTGTTCTACAGAACATTCCTCTTAGACTCAACTCCTCATGCTGTGGCTAGAGCTAGCCTTGGAAAGTAGAAATTGGGTAGTCTTCCTGTGTAGCTCCCATAGCTTTGCTATGAAAGTTAACATACTTTATGATAAGACTATGGAGTGTAATCCTCCTCCCATGAGAATGCTAGGCACACTGACATAGGTGACTCACTGACCTCAGCTACAGGCCACATCTAGGCCAAGGATTTTGCCAGACCTTTGGAGAACTTAGGCTGTAGCAAGGCTGCTGTCTGGCAGCTTACTGTTAGGATTGTCCCTGTGTTGATCAGTCCTCGGTTGAATCTGCCTTCTAGAAAAAGATGCCTCAGACTGTTGACTTTGCACCCATAGGGGCCAACTTGCGCCCTACTGGAGTAACTCGATTACAATGAAATTGGAACTCGTTCTCTCTATGTGTAATGTGCCCTGTCCATTCCCTATTTGTTTCACTCTTTAGGTGTGGGAAAGCATGCTTCATGAAATCCTTCTTTGAACTTATTTGGCTGATATAAAATAGGCTTTTTAAAAGTTGGCTAATGGCTTATAAGGAGAGGCCTCTGTAACCGTGTGTCTCCTCTTCACCATGTTTGTACGTGTGTAATCACACTGACCGTTTGCTCATCCTTAGACACATTAACCAGAGTCTTCTCCCTTGGCCCTGGCTATTCCCTATTTCAGGAATTCCCCATTCATGGCCTCCCCTGAATCTGTTCTCTGTTCTGATAGTGTCCTTTCCTTTGAAAGATCTTTTCAACTATTTTCAGCTATTTTCCTCACACCCTCAATCTGCATTATTTGATTTTCATAGTGACAATCATCTGCCACCATGGCATACATTCATTAATACCTTTTTTCTCTCAGTCTTTCTACATGAGCTTGTCTGCTCCTTAAAAGCAAGAATTTAGGTGTTTTTCCCAATATTTTACCATTAGCACTTGTGGTGGTTAATCTTCTTTACTAATTTGACAAGATTTAGAGTCACCATGGAAACAAATGTGATTGGGTCTATAAGGGTGATTCTGGATAGGATTAGCTAAAGAGAAGGGCTCCCCCCTTAATGTAGGTGGTACCATCCAATGGAGTGGGGTTTAAAAAGAAGTAAAAGTGAGTAGGGCACTAGCATTCATTTCCCTGACTACCACTGTGGCTACAATGTGACTAGCCACTGCACACCCCTGCTATCATGCCTTCCCCATCCTGATGAACTCTATCCTCAAACTCTGAGCAAAGGGGGGGGAAAATCTCTGCCATCTTTCATTCATCAGACACCACTGCAAAAGTAGCTTCTCTGCGCTTTATAGTCAGTGGAAGCAGAGATCAGAGACCTCCATACAGTTTAAGGAGACAGCACTGACCATGGATATACACATGGTCTCTGGCCTCAGCACGGTCTCTGGTGGCAGGACAGACCACTGTATCAACAAGGCACTCAGCAACAGTGGACCATGGACATCAACATGGTCTCCCGGGGACACCAACTTAGCTCCTGACAACAAGGCTCATGGATACCAACATGGCTTCAGGTAGCAACACAGACCATGAATATTAGCATAGCTTTCAGTGGTACCATAGGCCACAGACATCAACACATCCTCCCCCCCCACAAACACACACACACACACACACACACACACACACACACACACAGACGTAAGCCTGCTACAGTAGGACCACAAATCCCAACATGGCCTCAGGTGACAGCACAGGAGACTCACATCAACATGGCTCCAAGAAGCTATATAGCCCACGGACATCAACATGGATTTAGGAAGGAGCACAGACCTTGGACATCCTCATAACCTTTGGTGGTAGATAACACAGGCTTTTGAGAGTCTTAAAGGGAGTTTACTTCTAAATGTACTTTATTCAAGAGATAGGCAGATCAAGTTGGCAACACCCTTATCGAAATCCTCCGAGGAAACATACTATGTGGCTATTTCTATGAATATTCATTCCCTCCACCTTGAGAGGCACTTTGTCTTCAAACTGAAATTGAAAAGATAATCCCTGTTTAAACTGAAGAGGCGTTAAGATTGCATTGTAGTGTTCTGAGGCCGTTGCTGAAGTTGAACATTAGAAACTGACTGGACCAATAGCATCAGCCTGTCCCTTGCAAAAGGGATAAGGATGCTGACATTCTATTCAATCCACTGCTTGAGTATTTGAAAGAACAATGGGAAGACAAGTACATACATAGAGCAAGGATCAGGTCCTCAGCAGGGTGAGAAAGAGGAGCAATTATCCAGGTAGCAGTGGTCCAAGAAAACCTTTGTAGGTCAGCGGATAGGTGGCAACTTTGCATATTAATGTCAGGGATGAATGGAAGGGGTTCCAAGAGCCACAGGACAGGACATACTTCTAAAGATCTCTTCAGATTTCTCAGATGCAAAAAGAACATATAGAAGGAACACTAGAACAAATTTTTTACTATTATCTCATGGTAAGAAAAAATCTTAGCAGGATTATAAACACCAGAGTTCACAAACAAGAAAATAAGTTAATTTGTATAAAATTACATGCGACAGTAAAAAAAAATTAATGACTGATGAATGGCAAGCAAATGACAAACTGAGATTATGTGTTCAATGTATGAACTCCCAATGAACTGGTGGATACAGAAAAACAGCAAGGCAACAGAAAATGGATCAAGGGCAAAAAAGAAAAGAAAGGAAAAAGAAAGAAAGAAAGAAAGAAAGAAAGAAAGAAAGAGAGAGAGAGAGAGAGAGAGAGAGAAAGAAAGAAAGAAAGAAAGAAAGAGAGGCAAAATTGCTTGTACATATAATCACTGTGAGGAAATAAGCTCATTCCTTGCCACATAATAAAAGCATAATTTTTGTTTCCTAAAAATCTTGTCTAACTGTGCTGTTCTAAGCAACAGCCCTCCCTCATTTTGGACCCAGGTTTCCAATCATTAAAACCTCCTCATTCCAGGTCCAGTATCCATACAGCTTCAGTAGCATCTGTAACATCTCCGTCCGCTGGTCTCTCTCTAGTACAAGCTGGAATGGCAGTAAGAATGGAGGCAGGGCACGTTCCCTCACCATACCTCCCTGTTGTGACTGGTTCCTCAAGAAGCAAAGCTTTGGTACAGTGAAGACTATCCCTTTCTCTCTTGAATTTCTTCTTCTCCTTTCTTTTCTCCCTCTCTCCTTCTTTCCTTCCCCTTTTCCCTTTCTCTCCTTGTCCTCTTTTCTCCCTCCTTCCATCTCTCTGTTCTTCCCTCCCCCTCCATCCCTCCTTTCCGCTGTCCATCCCTTTCCCGCTGTCTCTTTACCCCTCTTACCTACTCTCCTGCGTGTCCTTGGTTTCCACAGATAGGCAAGGTGGGCAGCGCCAGCTCCTCAGTTTTCTTCATGCTCCTGTTGGATACTTTCCTACAGAGATGCTGCTCTGCCTGAGGCCTGCCTTCTCCCCACACCTCAGGTCAGCCTGGGTGATGGCTGATGGGAGGTCAGACTCCCCTGCTCTTCCTAATGAGCTACGTGCCTCTGCATCCTCCTCTTTACATTTTGGGGGACTTTTTTCAGTAAGTTTAAAAGTCCTGTTTGCTGGGATTAAGACCTTTTTCCATTTGGAAGCTTACCTCTTCTTAAAAGCAAAAACAAACAGGTCAGTAGCTCTAGGGTTTAGGATAGGAGATGTTGGAGGCCTGAAAGGGGAGGCAGCTCTCTCCCATGTGTCCTTCCACACAGCAGCTGGACCACTACCTACCCCAAGAGTAGAAAAACCTGAAAACAGAAGTTCTCTTAAGGGCTGTTCACGGCTTCTCAGTTCCTTTCCTTGCTGGTACCCAGAGTCTCTTCAGGGATCTTCCTCTGCACCATCAGGGCTTCAGACCTTCAGTTTGTGTTTAGGGACCCCTGACACAGACTTGAGCCCAAGAAAATGGAGAATCTTCACCCTTGTTCTCAACAAGTGTATTGCGTTATATTCTGGGATCGCCTGCAGCTAACTGGGCAGAGAGTTCTGCCTCAGCTCAGTTGAAGACCACTGGGTCCTCTTGCCCAGATGATCTCATGTTTCTAGTGCTGACTTATTAGTGAAGGGAACTGTTTACATTTTGGTTCATCAGTTTGACGGGTTTTGTAAAAGGCTGCATTTTCCCTGAGAACATGGTGTCCAGGAAACTGGAGGAATCTTGTTGTCTTCACCTCTACACACAACTCAGGTTCTCATTCGTGCATGACAAGCAACTTCACAGGCTAAGCCACTTCTCAAAGCCATGTCAGTCTTCTTGGCACAGTGTCTTGGAATCCCAGAGACGAGATAATTTCTTCCATCTAGAGTTACCTCTGAGCTCTATGTCCTGGCACTTCTTTACTTTCTTAGACCTTTTCCTTGAAGCAGAACCATTGTCTTGCTCCTCCAAAGCCATCTATGACTCTCGCCTTCAAGTCATGGGATATATCTTTCATCACTGTCCTTTCACTGTCTCTAATAATGACCTCACCAGCTCCCATTCCACTCACGTACAATGGCCTTGCCCTTTTCCCTTCAACCCTAACGTTCCCAGTTGGTGTGCTCAGGAAAACAGATCCACAAAGTCTCTGTACTGCCACGGACCTCGGTCTTTCAACCATCCAGACCCTACAATGAAACACAGAACATGTTCTGAGTAGGATAGGGGAGTGGTGGGAGAGCTGGCAGAAGAAAACCTGGAGAGAATAGGAATTGCATAATTAGCATACCAAACCTTTCCAGCTCTGGCTTGTTCTGGTGTCTGTTTTCTTAAGAACATCTGATGTGGAGGTTAATGGAACATCAGTGTGAAGTCTGGTTTACTACCTTTATTCAGTTACTCGATGTAGCTGTTTCAGTGTGAATGAGGCTCCATCTAGGATGGTGAAAAATAAGAAATACCTATTTCAAATAATCTCTCTGTGTTCAGTGAGTACACCTACTATTCTGTCTTCTCTAGAGTATTTTCTTTGGGTGGATGCACAGGTGTTTAATAGGGGAGTAATTGGACACGTGTAGCACACTGCTAATGAGGTTTAGATGCTGTTTCACAGACCACTCTTGGCTTGCCTGCCTGGCTATCCCTCTTGGTTCAGAATAAGATTTCTGGTCTGTATAGTGGAGCAAGCATTTAATCCCAGCACTCAGGAGGCAGGGGTAGGTGTACTTCTGTGAATTTGAGGTTAGCCAGGGTGACACGAGAGACCCTGTCTCAAAAAAAAGAGGGGGTTGAATATGAAATTATCTATGATAAACATATTATAGTCTATTCTGCCTGCATGGTCTAAAAGCTCCAATTGTTTTATACAAAACAAACCCCCAAATCTCTATCTCTACTATTTTTTTTATTGTAATCAGGAATTCTATAGTTGACAGCTATTTGATACAGCAGGCAACATCTCTGGGATAGCGGTCATATCCACTTAACAAGCCAATGTCATCCTCAAGAAGAGGAATCCATCCATTGGTAATTTTTATTGATGTGTGTGTGTGTGTGTGTGTGTGTGTGTGTGTGTGTGTGTGTGTGTGTGTGTGTGTTGTTTGTTTGGGGTTTTGTTCTTACTGTTTTGTTTTGTGGCATGATTTTATCTGAGTGTTTTCTGTGAAATAACAAACCCAGGACAAAACAGCTGAAGTGCCCATTTAACATATCAAAGAGATCTGGCCTCCAGGTTCTTCCAAGTTCCGCATTCCCAACCTGTTACAAGGTTTGTCTGGTAAACTCCATCCTCTGTCCTGAACTCTTCAGCCCAAGGGTCTGGGCTGCCCATCCCCTGGAGGCTCTTTCCTATATAATCCCCACATTTTGGTTACCAGCATCTTTTTTGTGCCTTTGCCCTCCTGGATGCTGTGTTGCTTCCCCTCTGTCCCTTTTCCTTTCTGTCCACCCTCTCATCACATGGTGCAAGGCCAAGACTGCTCCAAGGTCCCTGCCTTTGGCTATGCTCTTCCTTTTATTGTAGATAAAAGGAAGAGCATAGCCAAAGGCAGGGACATCTTGCAGAGTCATGGCCCTGACACCACAGCTTCCGTGAGAAATGGACAGTGTCTGCTAGAAGCACAGTATGTGACACAGAGTATGTGGCACGTGAGTGACACTGTCATTTCAATGTCTGTTAACCAAAACTACTTTTTAGATATTTTTCCTGTTTCCTTCACTAGATAGTTTACAGTCTTTGTTCTTTAGATGATAGGCTGTTTTTCTCCCAGTTTTATGGCTCCCTGGAGAAATCTATAAAGTTATTGAGGAATATCTCTGCTAACAGAGTCTTCCCACAGCTGTCACCTCTGTCCTCAATTTGGGAGGGAGAGTGTGCCAGGCCCAGAAGTCAACTCTAGAGAGATTGTAGCTGTCTTCTCTGTGTTGTTGCCTTAAACAAGGAACAGTCAGACAATCCTACCTTCTTCCATACATGGGCCCTTTACCAACTCTCTCAACATAGGAAAGGCAGACAGAGAGGTTGAAAAGGTTGACTGGAGATGAGAATAGTGGTAAAGAATCAAACAGAAACTTCCAGGCTACACCTGCCTTCCTGGTGTTCCTAGGTGTGATACCACACATTCTTTTAGAAGGCTAATGGCTAATGCTAATGGCTCTCTCTTCTCAGTCTTTTCCAGGCTAAAATAGTAGCCTCTACTGGAAGGGCCATTCACTATGTTCTGCCTGTTGCCAAAACCATCAACACAGACTCATCAACTCAGGTCAGCCATTTTCACAAGAATCTCCCACAGTATTATTCATAGCAGCTCAGGAGCTCATCTTTGATTCAAGAAATAAGTTGGACATTGTGGTATGCAACTGGGAGCTGAAGCTGGAGGATTGTATGTTTCTGGCCAATTCAGGCTACATGGAGAAACTGAGACACAAGAAAAAAAAAAAACCTACAGGAGTAGCAAGAGAAAGGGAAGAAAGAGAAGAAGAAGAAAAAGAGAAAGAGGGATTTTTAGATCTCTAAGAAGAAAAAAATTAATTTGTGAACTTTAAAGGAAGAAGTCAGATCAATACTAAAACTCTTTCAGAAAGTTTCCCAGTTCCTTTCAGGAGGCCGGCATCATGCCAATCCCTTGTAGGATGATGTCATCACACAGGTGAAGGCAGGTACAAAATAGAACGAGGCCTGTCATTGGATGAGAAGGCAGGAGGGGCAGGAGAAAGGTTTTAGAGAGAGGAGAAAACTGGAGCAAAGAAGAGAAGCAGCAGAGAGAATATGGAGGCAGATGTTAAGATTCTTCTCTGTACCTTTACAGTTGTTATGAATATTCTTAAGGGATGGATTTGTACAGGGCTTTGTGTATCTAGGTGGGCAATTTTATCTTATCAATTGGTTGTAAGTTAATTGTGTGGATGTATTGTACATTGAGCATTTAACACATAAATCTGTTTGTTGGGTTCCAGTCTGCAGAGTAATGATTTCACTGGGTATTGGGAGTACGAACAGAGTTTGTGACAGGAAGCCGTACTAGTCTAT
Source organism: Rattus rattus (assembly GCF_011064425.1). Taxonomy (NCBI): domain Eukaryota; kingdom Metazoa; phylum Chordata; class Mammalia; order Rodentia; family Muridae; genus Rattus; species Rattus rattus. Next base: position 130,406,558 of record NC_046159.1, read on the forward strand.
AGAAGGCTTGGGGCTAACATGGTATGGGGTCATGCTTGCATGGCCTGCGGAACCCTATGTGAGTCTCAGGTGTGGTAACAACTGCCAAGGGGATGGTGTGTGAAAGCAATAACAGAGAAACAATTAGAGTGTGCGGATCCTCAGGAGTGGGAACTTGCAGAAACCAGGCTGAGTGTCATTTTTTATAATTTTACAGCAACAATCCCTAACCAGATGGAGGCTTCGGAAGAATTATAAAACTAGGTTCAGGAACATAGGTATGAAGATAATACTATAACATAAAAACAAATAGCAAAGTGTGGGGATTATACATATAAACAAGCACAACATATTTAAGAACATAATCTAGCTCATGCCAGTTATCAGGATACATTACAGTAATGGCATAAAGGAGATTTAAAAAATCATCATCCCAGTGGAAGCAGGAAAAGCATCTGGAAATTCTAACACCCTTGACGTCATGCTCTGAGTCCCTTCAGGGGTGGGCTGTAACTTGGAGGTATAAGCAAGATAAACCCTTTCCTCCCTGAGTGTACTTTTGGTCAAAGTGTTTCTTCACAGCAACAGAATGAAACTGGAACTCCATTGATGATTAAATGTGAACATACTAGGCCTCCTTACTCTGAGAGTGAGAGTGCTGACAGCAAAGTCACAGCTGATAGCCTAATGGATGAAAGGCCGCATTAGTTTCCTACAAAGGTGAGGACAAGGAAGGCTGCAGCTGCTTTTATCAAACACCGTGCTGGAGGTATCAGTGGGTACCAACACAAAGAGAAGAACAGGAATGTGAGGGGGGGAAGTGAAGTGGGAAGATGGTCATGCTCTCAGCATAGAAAATCCTAAGGAATCTAAAAATCTATTACAATGAAGTTTAGCAATATTATAGAACAGCTGATCAGTTTATAAAAATTGGCTGCATTCCTGTACTCTAGCAGGCAATAAAGTTTCAAAAGGGAGGAAAATGCATTTCAACAAAGAAATTATCTTCTTATGTAGTAAGTACATAAGAATATAGTCGATATCATTATCCAACAGAAGGTGCAATTCAGAATCACAAGGAACCACTTCATATTCATAGGATTTGGTGCAGTGAAAATGACTTTCAATACCAGCTGTTGGTGAGGATGTAGAGAAACTTGACGGAAAGGACTGCATTGGAGCAAATTCTCAAATGTAAAGGATTAAAGCCACTTCAGGAAAACATACTAGTAATTTCTTTAGAGTGAGATATAGACATAGCATAGGGATCTGCAATTCAGTCCTGGGTTATGAGTCATAGAACGTTAACACATGTCTTCATGGCATCATTGATCGTAGCCCTGAACTGGAAGTCATTATACAGCCCAGCCTTAGGCAAATGGAGGAACAAACTACATTCTGTCTCTGTGAGGAATACTGCTCTTCCACAAAAGGAACAAAATACTTGCAATAATATGGATCGATCCCAAAACAGAATGCTAAGTAAAAGACACTAGACTTGACAACTACATATTGTGAGTGGCCCTACTTGCCCAAACTTCCTAGAAAAGGAAAGATGATGGAGACAGACAGCAGGGAATACGGATTGGCTGCAAATGAGCACGAGGGAACTTTCTAGATGACAGAAACATTCAGAAACTCAGCTATAATGGTAACACAAGTGAAAAAATGCTGTAACTGTTTGACCTGTGTGTGCTGCTGGGACATAGCTGGCAGCACTGAGTTCACTACAAAGGGAAGGATCCACTCAGCTCATCTGCTGTGCACTATAGACTCTGAGAAGTCATGCACTCATTGAACGAAGTCCATTAACGGACAATAGCCCTTGTGGAGATGTTGAAATGTTGCAGATGCAGGGCCACATACCTCTGGCTCTCTCAGCCCTTCAATTAGCCACTTGCTTCACCTTTGTGACTATTTGGTAAGTCGTTCTGGAAACTTCCACCAACAAGTTAAGAATATGACCAAATAGCACTCCTACTTCCCTGTGTACACACCAATGTATTTGGAAAAGTGTTTCGATTTCTTATTTTCTTTGTTCTGATACTCTGCAAACTTCATGAAGCTATTAGCCCATTGGCATGCAGAGTTTGGGATAAGCTAAACCCATGTTTCAGGCTATTGTCACATTCTAAATGATGTCATCGAATTGACATATCTGAATCGCCCTAATCCAACAAGGCCATTTTCAGAGCCCATTTCCCATAAGGGTCTGGCAAAGGGCAGAGGAGTGAGCTCTCTCAGATCCCAGCAGGTAACTGCAAACTGTCTGTGCTTGCTTCATTATATCTTTATGTTTGTCAAGATTACTCTGAATGTTGTCTTCATTTCAGATATTGAGGCTTCTAGAGTAATAGTTATCTTAATGAGGCTACATTATGTGGTCAATTCTATACACTTGGCATCTGTCATGTAGCCATTGGCTAAATGTGGTCCCCACAGAAAGTGTGTGAAGCCCAACTTTATTCTGGGTTTACGGCTAGCAATATGTCCACATCCTGAGTCAGTATGGCACCTCCTCATTTAAATACTCCTTTAAAAAAAAGAGAATACATGCTTCATTTTTTCTGAAGGTGGTTGAAGAGAGGATTTTAAAACCTTAAAACATTTTTTTAAAGGTATTCTCTATATGAACAACTTAATTTAAAGTGTGTTGCCAAATGCATGGACCCATGTGAAATGGCTATTTACCTGTCTGTCAAAGGAGACTTAGAATAAGGAAGATATGTTATCATAATTGCTAACTGTCTAATAATGTGAAAAATGTGTATTATCACCCTTTTGTTAAGGTCTGAAACCAGTCCCTTAAGCTTTTCACAGTCAACTATTCCACTCTTGACTAATTTCTTATAATTCTGTGGCTCAAAATTCATACCGATTTTGCTAAATTTAAAGACACAACTTCAGTTGTGGCTCTGCTGGAATTAAAGCAGACATAGGTTTATAGATATTCTGTTGCAATCGTTTTCTTATACCATTGAGCTGAGGTTGGTAATGTTGGCATTCAGGACGAGGGATCATCCATCAGCCTGCCCATGCATATCGATCCCACAGACTCTCAAAGGCCATTAATATGCTTTGTCGGTAACAGGCAAGTTTTCCCCAGGACATGCAGGAAGGTGTGACTAAGTCATCTTATGGTCATTTATACTAAGTTCATCATCTAAAATTTTATAATATAAACGTTTAAGAACACATCTATACCTCCTTCAACTGTAATTACCATGGTTGTGGAATGAAAATCTTTCTCAACGTTGACTGCACCTTTTCTTTCTACATGCAGGGAAGAGAGGAAAAGAATCTATTGATCAAAATACAATGGGAAGTTATATCTGTGTGGAGAATGCCCTTCATTCATGTATCAGCCTAAGTGGGGGAGTATCACGAGACTGTCTCAGACTTGCCAGTTGCCCAATATGACACAGACACAATTATTATTTATTATAGCCCAGGCCTTAACTTAGGCTATTTCCCAATAGCTCATATAATTTAAATACCCATTTATTGTAATCTCAATTCTGCCATGTGATCCATTCGTTACCTCTCCTTCAGTCCTAGCACCTGTTCCTTCCTCCATGTCTGGCTGGTAAATCTCCCACCTCTGACTCTTTCCCAGAGTTCCTATCTCTGCCTGGAAGTTCTTCCTATCCTCTCCTACTTTGCTATAGATTATTCAGCTCTTTACTAAAACAATAAAAAGGCGATGGAGAAGATGTTTACAAAACACCAACACTGAGACAGGTGATACTTCATAAAAACAATACCATAGTCCTGGTCTGTACTCAATCAAATGTCTGCCTGCACAGAAACCAGCATTTGAATAATACAAAGACAACCTTTACACAAGGCACGAGAGAGCATCCCAACAGGGGGATGATGTTACTGCACCAATTGAAGACAAGAGAAGACATTGAAAAAGAAATGACCATTGGTAATTTGAGGCAATGGCCTCAAAAGCTGTGTCAAATGATTATGAAAGCTATCCCTAGAGTACCGATTATGTGACTGTGAATGCTATAGTGGGCATGAAATGTCTGCTTTGGGTGACAGTGGTGGAAAGCACACAGAACCAATTTCTACCCTCATAAGTTGGAGCCAAAGGCAGAATCATAGAGCACTGCTAGGAGAGCCCAGCATAGGTCTTTTTAAAATGGCTTCTTGCCACTGGTGAAGCACCCAAAAGAGGAGTTTTCCAGGTAAAGCAGTGGTCCAAACTTTCTGTGCTATTTGTCTCGGTGTTTCTGTCTGTCTCTCATTCTCTGTCTCCCCGTGTGTGCACGTGTGTGTATGTGTGTGTGGTGGTGTGGTGTGTGTGTGTGTGTGTGTGTGTGTGTGTGTGTGTGTGTGTGTGTGTGTGTGTGTGTGTGTGTGTGTGTGTGTGGTGTGTGTGTGGTGTGTGGTGTGTGTGTTGGGGGTATGTGTGGTGTGTGTGCATGTATGTGTGTGGTGTGGTATATGTGGTGTGTGTGTGTGTGGGGTGTGTGTGTGTGTGTGTGTGTGTGCGCGCGCGCGCGCGCAGGCGCGCTCGCACACATCCCACTCTTGTTCTCTCAAGCTCTCACCTTTTAAGTGTTACTGCAAGTACAATGTAGATTTCCTGTGCCTCTCTTTTTCTTATGCCTCACCCTCTGCTTATGTCCTCCCTCACAAGAAAAATAGCACTCGCCTCTTCCCCACTCCTCCATTCAGGGCTAATCCTTTTGGAATGGGTTCTGACCTGTCTTCTAGTCTACTCTGCAAAGCTTCGAAGTTTACTTTCTGATTGAAACTAGTGTTTTTCTGCTCTCAGCTGCCTCTTGGGATGGCTGTACACCAACTATCCTTTTAGTGTTAGAGAATCTAGCAATTTGTGCAAGGGAACCATCTGCCATCTTCCAAAAGGCTAAGTAGAGGAACTAAGATAAGCAGCACCCCTCTTCAAAGATGGCCACAGTGGGTTAGAGCTGGGAGTGGAGGTGAATAAAAGATCCTGGGACCATTTAGGAGAGATCTAATTGAAAACCCAGTCCTCAGCCATTGTTGGCATAAGACCCTAAAAGAACTTCAAAGATTCTTAGCTGCATGGCTACAGCTAGAGTGTACTATATTACGTGAAGAGAAACAAGTGCTTTAAAATGCACAAGGGATGTTACATCCAGATAAGTGGGAGGTGACACCCCAGCAAGCCTGTCAATAGCTTACAATGCCTGGTTCCGTTTCTATCTTAATAGTTAGGGTTTTAACAAATATTAATGACTGCTATAATATATAATTCATAAATATCATAAATAAATTCTAGCATATCAAGAAATGGTTTCTTCACTAAGGAAAGTTAATTTGGACTGGCAAAATGGTTCAGGAGGTTAGCACACCTGCCACCAAGTGGGACAGTCTAATTTCAATCCCCAAGACCCACATTGTGGAAAGAAGAATCAAGTCCTTCAAGTTGTCCTCTGATTTCCGTGTGTGTGTTGTTTGTGGCATCTGTGTGCCACATGTACACACACACTTACATACACAAATACAAATAATAATTGTATGATTCTATGTACATAACAATCACATCTAAGGGATAGAGTCATAAGTTGCCTATCACATGTTGAACAATCATTATTAACCTTGAATCATACAGACATGAGACACACTCACACACACACACAGAGAGAGAGAGAGAGAGAGAGACAGACAGAGACAGAGAGAGAGAGAGAGAGAGAGAGAGAGAGAGAGAGAGAGAGAGACTTGCACACATTATGGTCTTGATTTACACTGCATTCTTCCTTATTCTGTTACCTCTGTCTATACAGTATACAGAGCCTCAGGCTATGTATCTTTCTTTCTTACCTCACTTGGCACGAATATTAGCTCCATTTAACTTTCTGCGTGAGATCACTAGTTCTCCTTAAGATCTTTCTCTGACTGTGTGAGGTGTCCATGCCTTTGGCTTCACACGACTGCTCAGCCTTGTGCACATGGGTTTGCCTGCAAAGTAACCAACACACCTTTTATGTTTCCATTAAACTGTGGATGAAAAAAAAAATCACTCACCATAAAAACAGTACTTAGGCAAGCAAAATAATAACAGCTTGGAGTGGAATATGGTCAGATTTGGCAGGTGTCTTCACAAAAGGAGTAAATTTAAAACAACTTTGTTGGTGCTGAGGAGACTAAAATGGCAGACGTTGTCCAGGGCCCTGCTTTTCTATAAGGACATTGCTCTGTATGTTGCCTCACTGCTTATGTGGCTGCAAATGGATCACATTGCCCAACTCTCCTTGCTCTGTATGAGTGAAGGGTGAAAAGGGAGTTTAAGCTGCCTGAATTCCCAGATGGGCTGGCTTGGCACCACAACAAGCTGCATAGGTTAATTTTCTGAGGGCAGTTGTAACGGAGTACTGTAAGCTGAGTGGTTTAGAACAACCAGAATTTATTCCGATCAGGTGCTGGCAGGGCCTGATTCCTCCAAAGACACCAAGAATGATCCCTGTTTCTTTTAGCCCCTGGCAGTGGCCCAAAATCCCTCATGCCCTTGAGCTTGTAGATGATGTATTCCAGTCACTGTCTCTCATGTCGCATAGCATTCCCTCACGTGTCCATGTGTCTTTTTTTCTGTGACAGAATGTGGTCTCTTCTTGTGAGGACACTGGTCATATTAGATTTAAGGCCCACACTAATGTACTATGACCTCATCTTAGGACGATGACATCTACAAAGATCCTATTTCCAGCATGTCTGCCTCATTATCCCCAGGGGTTTGGAATTGAATGTGCGTTTTTGAGGGACACAGTTCAACCGCCAACAATGTTTTTCTCTGTGGAATTCAAACACGAAGCATATGCAGACGGCAACTGTCTGGAGGAATTCACAGAAGAGTGATGTGATGAGCCCATGTACAAGCAGAAGCACAGAAAAGGTACAAGATCGAAGCCAAGGAAAGGAGGGAACGGGCTAGAGCAGCCAGGGAAGAAGTCAGGATGGTTCTGGAAACGGCCCTGCCCTTTTTTGCCCTTTCATCCTTCTGACTTAACCCTGCTCCTTCCCTAGGAGTAGGGCCTTTAATAAGAGTCCAGGACAAGGCTTGCTTTAGAGTTGAGCAATCAGAGGTTCTGCCTCATGCTTCTGCCTCTTTGGCCACTGTGTGTGTTATAATCTCTTGACCTCTGGGATCAGGAAGGGAGCCCAAGTACCACTTGCAGTCAGCGCCTCCCTAGAAGAGCAATTGTGACTCACAAGGCAGCAGGAGCATGCTCAGGCGTGTCCGGGAGGCAGAGGGTGAAAGAGCTGCCCTGTTAGTTCGATTTAGGGAGTCTGAGACAGGTCTTAGATAGACATGCAGGGCAGGCTAGGCTGACTGTCCTTTGTTCTACCAGCTTCGCATCCCGGTGAAAGAGAAGTTGACAGTGGGCCCGGAAAAGGCCAGAGTGACTTAGGCAAAGACTGCGCTTGAATCTTCTAACCTGCTCCCTTCCTGGCAGGGATAGCATAGACTATAAAAACTTCTCTCTCGCTACTAGCTGCAACCCAGCTCTACAGCTTCTAATCAGAAGTGGTTGGGGGGGCAACCCAGATATTCTTAGAGCTCTACCCACCTCATCCCCACCTGATTCCTGCTTTCTGTCTTTGAAGAGAAGCTTTGTGTAAGCAGAAAACAATTTGCCATCCCAGGACCCGCACAATAGGTGCTTATTTAAAATTCCCTCATAACACCGTGAAAGCTTGAGTGATTGAAAATCCATTTTGGTTTAAATTTAAATAGCAGGTTAGAGAAGAAATGCAATTTGGAAACCGGAGAAAGGGCCACTACCTCTGTTGCTCTGCAAAGCCAGGCGGCTGAGCATGGGTTGATTCACAGATCTGATTTCCTCTGGACGGCTGGGCAGTTGCTTGACCGTATAGGAGTCCGAGTGAAGGGAAGAATGCTTAAATCACTGGAGAGCTGAGCATTGTGAGAATATGAAGGAACATGCGGCCAAGTGTCTTATTTAACACCAAGGACTCCATTGAGAAGTAGTTTTAATAAAGGAGAGATTGGAGAGTCCAAAAGACAGGAAGAATCTGTGTTGTTTGAATTCCTGTTGAGCAGGAAATGACGGGAAGACCACCAGGGCTCTGCAGTTTTTGTTTTCAGCCTTCTTTATATGAGACCAGGAATTTTAGAAAACAAACATTGGCAGTACAGCTGTCAACAGAAGTATCATTTGCTAAGAGCTTACAAAGATTTGATATGAGTGCAGGAGGATGCTTATGTTAAAATATTCTACCAGAAAAGCCAGAGGCACAAATACAAATACATTATCAGCTCCGCGTCTTTAGGTCCCTTAAAACAGCAAACATAAGCAAACAATAACTGATTTTTCAAATCTGGAGATACGTATGGCAAAATATCGAAAGCAGACGTACTTACAAAAAGAGTAGTCATTCGTGTTTTTATGTTTTCTATACCAGACAATATCTCTGTTGTGCAAAACCCAACATTACAATCACTTTTAAAAAAGCAATTATTCCAGAATTTAGCCTTCAATGGGGAATGGCTTGGGCATTTCTAGAAACTGTTAGACTTCTCTCTAGTTACAGCTTGTGAAGGTTCTTTTCTGAAGCCACTGGGGAGTTGAAAGTAAAATGACATTGAGGTCACATCTACATTGTAGTAAATCCACCTTGGACATTGTACAGAATAAATTGGAATCTAAGAAATGGGAGGAGAGGGCCGTTTGTCATGTATAATGGTGTACATGATGTAGATTTTATCTCACATGGGAAGTGTGATTTGAATCTGAAAGTCTCTGACAGGCCCATGTTTTGAGCACTTGTTCTCCAGTGGGTAGTGCTGTTTGAGGAGTGTGTAGACTCTTTAAGAGGTTGGCTGAGTTGCTGCTAGGGGCTGATCTTTATACATTAGGGGAACTTGGGGCCCCTTATAAGCAGTTAAGAACCCATATATAGTAAAATTGCTTTTCTCCCCATGGCAGACAGCAACTTTCTCTAAAAGATGCATAGATGTTCTACCCACCTGTATGTGTACAAAGTTGGTTTGACCTGACATATCTTATCCGTGGTGACTGAGCTAAAATCTGTCTGCAAAAGTCCCATGGAAACTATAAAGAGCTCATCTGGGCCCCAGTGGAACAAGATTAACATTTCAGCCAGTCTGGCAACTGTGGAGGGAGGATTGAATGTTCAAGCCCTGCCTGGAGTGTAGAGTGAGTTCAAGGTCAGTCTGTGTAACTTACAGACTTGTGTAAAACAGTTCAAAAATGAAAGGCCGAGGGTTTACAGCTCAGTGATGAACCCAAGGCACAGGGATCTGGGGTCCATTCCAAGTACCGAAAAGAAAAGAAAGGAAAAAAGAGAGAAAGAGAGAAAGAGGGAGAGAGAGAGGGAGAAGGAGAGAGGGGGGGGAGGGAGAGAGAGGGAAGGCGGTTAATCCTATGCAAACAACAGGAAGCAGTTAGACCTTTGAAATACATAACGTTTAGCATTGCATTTGTATACAGTCTGTTACACTTGACATTCACTTGGAGAGAGGAATTTTATTCTAGCACCCAATAGTAATAACGGAAGTAACAATATAAGAAGACTTTAATAATATCCTTTAATCATGAGCTTAACTTACACCATGTTTGCCTGTTCCTTTAAACTGAAAAGTAGAAGAGCAGGCCCTGGCTCGATTTGAACGGTTTCCTTTCTGTGGGCTTTTGACTGTCCTAAGGGATGAAGCTGATTTGCTTGCTTCAGAATCTTCTGAAGATTGAACTTGAGTTCCGAAGAAGAAAACTAGAGTTTTTAAACTTGGGTTAGAGAAAACTGTAAACAAAAGGATGCCACTTATTTTTCTTTCTTGGCTATTTTAAGAAGCTAGGCTAAAATTATAAATTATTCAGGGTTCCTACTAGGCAGTACTTCTTTCTGTGTCCGGGAATAGACCAAAAGAGAGTATGCTAAGTCTACCAAAGGGTTGACTTTTGGTGTACGTCCTATAAGAAATCAGTTTTAAAAGCTGACTTTCCCTGTGCTTCCTTTAACAGGCCCAGACCTTGAAGTTCCTGAGACCTTAGCTCAGCTGACTTCATAATGAAGCACCACTCGTTAGCTCAGCTGACTTCATGATGAAGCGCCACTCAGGCTGAAAAACTCGGCACACAGACACCACCACTGCCAAAACTAAAACGAAGGCCTACTCCAGCAAAGCCCATAGTTCTGGGAAAGTCTCTAAACATACTAACCTTGGTTTTTGCCTTCTGTAGGTCAGCTTCTGGGTAACTCTTCTTGTTAATGGGGGTAGGACAGCCTAGTACATAATTTTTACCCTTAAAACTCACCCGAGAAAGGCTTAATGCTCCACTGGGGTCCTAAGCACCAGCTGACAGTGAAGCCTCTCTGTTGGCTTAAACCCATATGTGAGCAGTCTTCCCTAGTGAGTCCCCCACAGCTGCCTATAAGGAGACACAGAGTCTGATTTTTAATTTCTAGTCACCCACCACATGTTGCTTTGTATCAACAACATGGAAGATGCAATTTGTTTTGTTTTGTGTGTGTGTGACAGAGGGGTCATGGTTAACAAATCATTCTTTTTTTCATTTTTTAAAAATTATTTTATTTATTTACATTCCAGGTGTTGATCCTCCTCCCTGGTTCCCCCTTGCACAGTTCCTCATCCCATTCTTCCTCTCCATTGCCTCTGAGATGGTGCTTTCCCCCCCAACAGGCCTCCTCCTTCTCTGGGGCCTCAAGTTTCTCAATGATTGGAGTGTCTTCTCCCACTGAGGCCAGACAGCCCTCTGCTGTATGTGCCTGGGGTTTTGGACCGCCCTGTGTATGCTGCCAGGTCGGTGGCTCAGTCTCTGGGACTTCTCTGAGGTCTGGGTTAGTTGACACTGTTGGTCTTCCTATGGGGTCACCCTCTTTCTCAGCTTCTCCCAGCCTTTCTCTAATTCAACCACGGGGGCCCCTGACTTCAGTCCAATGGTTGGGTGTAGGTATCTGCATCTGTCTCAGTCAGATTTTTGTTGGACTTCTGAGAGGACAGCCATGCTAGGCTCTTGTCTGTAAGCACGTCATAGCATCAGTAATAGCGTCAGGCCTTGGTGCCTGCCACCCATGAGATGGATCCCAAGTTGAGCCAGGCACTGGACCACCTTCCCTTCAGTCTCGTCTCCATTTTTGTCCCTGCAGTTCTTTTAGACAAGACTGGGTCAGAAATTTTGACTGGGTGGATAAGCCTGTTTTTCCACTTGGGGCCCTAACTAGCTACTGGAAGTGGACTCCTTTGAGTTTCGTCTCCCTAATGTTGGGCATTTTGGCTAAGGTCACCCACACTGAGTCCTGAGAGTATCTCACCTCCCAGGTCTCTGGGACTTTCTAGATTGGACCAGAAAAGATAATCCTCCCACTGCATAATAATCAAAACAAATCATTCTTAAAGATCCTCTGTAAGAGATTTCTCTTGTTGACTAAAAGCCATCAACAAAGTATTGGCAGGTCCTATGAGCCCAAACTAAAGGTGTAATATGTCTCCAAATGACTTAGGTTCCTAGTTCATTGCAAATTCAGAAAATATTTTATTGGCAACTTAAGATGCATTTTTTTTCAGACTTCTAAGTCCCAAGTTAATATTTTTTATGACTGATCGTATTCACCTGCTCAGCTTCTCTGCTTAAAATGCAGTGACCTCTAAGTGGGAACAGTTGCTGTTCTGTGACTTATGCCTGGTATACCAGTTGGTAACATCCTTTTTTTTTTTCCTCCTTCGGTAAACGTTTAAAGAATATGGAACAGATGGGTCATGCCAGCCTTCCTGTTTACAAATGTCCTATGGCACTTGCAGAAATCCAGCTTCATCCTTCTCAATTTTATACACCCCAGAAACTAGTCTGAAAATGCTTGTTATAGTGAAGAAGTCTCATCTGGCACAGCTGAAAACACCTTCTGATTGCTTTGATTAGTTCCTCGAATTGCCTGCACAGGGGCTTGGCTTTATCCAGTGCAGAACAATGCTTCTTGCCTCAAATACTCAGTTTCCACTGGGAACGGGTGTAGAACATTGCTGCTGTAGGGCAATGGGGTCACCTGTCTTTTCCTTGTCTGAAAATGTAGTTGTGTGTGTTGGTTTCTGTATGGGAAGACAGATGGGATTATGGCTGTGTCTCTTTGTCTCCCTTGCTCTGTAGCTTCAGTAAGAGTAGACTTTTTATTAAGTGACAATGTTCTGAAAGGCTATGGACCCTGCCTTAGAGCTGGTCTGGGATGAATCTCTAGTACAGGGGTGAGAAATCGACAGGTCATGCTGCTTTACCACAAAGTCCATCCTTCAGTAAACCGTTCTTCAGTGGTGGGGTGGGTTAGGAGATTGGCATTTGTCATGCAAGATGGGTGTCTTTTTGGCTACTACTTATCTCATATTAGAGTCAGGGCAGGGGTTGGGGATTTAGCTTAGTGGTAGAGCGCTTGCCTAGGAAGCGCAAGGCCCTGGGTTCGGTCCTCAGCTCTGAAAAAAAGAAAAAGAAAAAGAAAAAAAAATCCAAATATAGAGTCAGGGCAAATTTCTTACCACTCTACTGTAGAGGTTTGGTAAGGTTCATTAGAGGAAAGGAAAAAAATTACTTGCCAGAGTCATCAAGGGAGAGACAGCAGGAGATCTCCATACTCTATCTCCTCACAGAGGGATAGGGCAGGGTACCCTTTTGGATGTGTGATGGGGTCCAGCCTCGACACAGGATCGGAGTTCTCAACTGGAAGCAGGGATATCTGGAAGGCCCATAATAAATATACACAGTCTACTCTTTGGGTACAAACTGACAGGCAATTTCAAGGCTTAAAGTCTCTCTCTCTCTCTCTCTCTCTCTCTCTCTCTCTCTCTCTCTCTCGGCTTGAGGCTGCACACACTCTGCATTCTCTTCATGACTCTGCTTTTTTTTTTTTTTATTGCGGTTTTCTTTTCTCAAACAACCACACTCATGCACACCTCTGTTCATTACCCTTTCATTCTCACACACACTCTTCATACACACCTCTTACATTCTCTCTTCACTCTCTTTACATGCTCTTCCCATGCTCTCTCACTCGCTCTCTCATTCGCTCCCTCCTGCGTTTTCTCATTCACTCTCACATTCGCTCCCTCATTTGCTCTCACATTCACTGTTCACATGCTCTCTCTCATTTACTCTTCACATGTTCTCTTCATTCTCTCCAGCCTTTCCCTTGCCCCAGTCTTTTATTGATAATTCAAAAGTAGGTAGAAAAAAGCCAAATCAAATCCAAAAGAATAACTACATCCCACAAAGAACTAAGAATTATAATTATTCCCCAAAATTTCAAGCTTCCCCTATTCCTAGGCCTGTGACCAAAATAATAATAATTGTAAACTTATCATTATTTAAACTTTAACTTTTAACGTATTATACTTCAGAGCTCAGAGCTCCGAGGTCAGCTACTTGCATTTTCCTGTGAAGCTCTAATGATAAATGACATAGGCAAAACTGCCAGGCAGTGGCCAGAAAGAATCAAGTTAACCCTTACCTCATTAATTCAGCTAGCTTTCTGTTCCTTGCACACAATGACTCTCGTAAGAGCCCCAGTATTTTGACTTAGTTTACTAGTATATAATTTTATATATTCTATACTTCCTTATGCAGGAACCACTCTCAGATGTTACATAAAACTTAATTCCTAACTTCAATAACTTTTTCCTATCTTAGGGTCCCAATGTTGGCTCTAATTCATTTTCTAATAATTTCTTTAAAGCTTCTTTGCAAGTCAAGCATTAATCAGGAACTACTATTGTGCAGTTATTACATTGTTTCCAAGATGAGATACACAGCATGCACCTGGGCCATTAGGGCTGTGCTGTGCAGTGCCCCTATGCCTCAATTTCCAATTGTTTAAGACAATTGGAATAACAATTGTTAATAACAATTGATCAAGGACCATCTAGTTTCACAGAATTCACTAGAGCAGAAGGAGAAAGAAGTAGGAAAGTCAGATATAATAGAATAATTATGTACACCAAGGCCAACTGAAAGGAAGTCACACACAAATGAAATCTATACAGCCGTTGTCCAGGGCTAAGGTTAGGAGAAATGGGAATAATCAGTTTTTACAAAGAGCTGTTGTGGGCTACTGAGATGTCTCCATCCCCGTCTACTGCAGGCAGCCTCTTATTTCAGATGGTGGGTCCCCTGGAGGGATGTGTCTCCTGCTTCTCAGGGTCCCAGACGCCACCCTACTTTACAAGGAGCTGCCACGGGCTTCTGAGATGTCTCTATCCCGGCCTATTGCTGGCAGTCCCTGTCATTGTATGTTGTCCCCCGCAGATGTGTAGAGTGGGTTTATGTTCACGCGGAGGAAACTGTGCCCTTGGTACCCTTTCTTTTTGTGGGACAGATAGGAGGAAGCAGCCTGTTGCAAGCAGAGACATACAGGAAGGATGCAGTTTACAGAACCTGTCTAGGAGTGCCAGCAGTCAAGCAAATAGAAACCCTCCACCCATGGGAAGCTGAGTGAGCTAGGTAGGAGGAAGTAATATGGTCCCTTGAGCAGCTGGTATGAATATAGCATAGTATCTCTTAGTTTGAGTAAGAACATCTGCTCTCATTGTCCTGGCAACCCAGATGAGTATCTAAGACCTCATCTGGCTCTTCTGACCATTATCTATTCTTCAGGAGAGATCAGGGATCAGGGTGGATCCCATCTTTCAAGACCACATAACTAATTATCTAACAGCAAAGAGGAAGAAGTGGATAGAAGGACCAGAGAGGATAGAACAAGTTTGAGGAAGAATTTGCATATCAAAAAGTGGCTATCACTTTCTTGATTGCACAAATGAGAATTCGATGAATACCAAAAGGACTAAGTCTGCTAGCTACAAACCAGGTCATTGGCTATTTTATGATAAAGTGGCTTAAGATGAAAATCTACTCTTTTTCTTTTTCTTTTGTTGAGACAGGGTCTCTCTGTGAACCTGGAACTGTCCTGGAACTTGCTCTGTAGACCAGGCTAGTCTTGAACTCAGAGATCTGCTTGCCTCTGCCTCCTGAGTCCTGGGATTAAAAGCATAGACCACCACCATCTGGCTGGCTGAAAATTCTCTTAATTTATTGGAGAAAAAAAATAATGATTGTGCTCTTTTACCTTCACCCCTCACCAGAATCAAAGAAAAGAGGACCAGTAGTTTCAATACCAATGTGAGTTTGCCTGATAACCCTGCTGCCTTGGCACTCTAACATAATTATTTGGAACCCAGGGTCTCCAACTTCCACTCTGTGAGGTTAACAATACACCCCATCTGTTACTCATTTTGTAAGCTCAACTCTAGTGCTTCCCACAGCTTCCAGCCATGATAAAACCTAATGACTAACCCCCCACCCCGCCCCCAGGCCTGGAAGTTCCCCCTTTTCACGCGACTTCAGCCCATGCACAAGCCCTTCCAGAGCCTGGGGGTGACTTGATGGATCTAGTAAAGGCTGCATCCAACAGCTTGTTTCCGTCTTGCTCCCTTCTGCTTCCTGTTGTGCTCTGTGTGGCCTCCCAACTTCCCTCTGACCTCCCATTAGCACTCGGAACATCTCTTAATTATGTAAGTGAGTAAGTGATATACTGGTTCTGTTTCATGCAGTTTGGATTTTATCGTGTCCCCGTTGAACACACTGTGACCTCATGTCTCTCTAGTCGGGCCTGTTCTAGAGTGTAACTTTCTTGGCTTATGTTCACACTCAACAGGAATCTCATGACCAAGTTAAAACAACAAACAAAAGCAATTAAAATCATAGCTGGGATCAGCCCTGAGATTCTCCTTTATAGCACACTCTACTAAAAAGACCAATTATTAAAAATTCTTGAGGATGAGGTCATCATATTTCCAAGTAAAAAATGTCTTAAGAGTTTGGTACAAACACTATTCAACAGATGTGTAGATAAGTTTTTTTTTTTTTTACTGCAACATTTTCAGGAAGTAAAAAAGGATTAGAATATAAGTAATCCAGTTATTAACAGGGTTCTTGTTATATAAGTCACCACTAGTTTCACTAGCGGGTGGTACAGGTATAAACAAAGTATCATCCTGTGATCATACTGATGGCATTTAAAATTTTATGATTAATTTTAATATTTATCCTTAGGTAAGAGAGTAGCTGCAAGCAGTCCTCTATGTTGCCAGTCATGCAAGAAAATAGTGGAGATAGAGAGTGCATGTATGTTTGGCTTTGTACAAGCATAAAATATTTCCAGAAAGATACGAAAATATTAGGAAGAGGCATTCGGAGGTTAGGAAGAACAGAGATTTCACAGAAATGCATTTTGTGTCTCTTGAGCCAGGAGAATGTATCAACTATTCTGAAAAAAAGATTACTTAAGAACGGCATATAGAGCCATATACTTACTTTCTCTTCCAGATTAAGTCTTTCTGTGTTAGTTTCAGGCCTTTAGCTAAGATTTCTGTTGTACGGTTTCCTGGATTCCTGTTTGCAGAGTGGCAGAGGGTGCTTATAAATGTCGTGGAGAACAGGCTTTGGAAGCGGGCTAGATGAGAGCCATCTTCCAGTGGTCTGGCTACAAGGAGGGACTGGCCAGCTACTTGACTTTACAAAGTGGGCTAGTGAGATCATGCCCCTTTTTCTGTTTGGTTGATTTCAGTTCAATAGCATCCTCTAGTTCAATCTGTCTATTCTGAATGCTGCCTGCCTTCTAGGGTAGAATGATATTCCTTCCTGCGAATGTGTATTACAGTTGTTTTGATTCATCCAGCCATCAGTGGGTGTTTAGATCACCTTGTATTTACCTTCTGTGAATGGTAGCTACTGCAAGAAAACCTAGGAGCACAGGTATCTGAGGTTAATCAAATGTTACAGACATTTGCATATCTGTGTGGAAGAGTTTTGGATTGTGTAGTAGTTTGACATTTAGTTATTTTAAGGGGAGAAGAGACCTCATATTATTTATTTTTTGTGATATCTGCACTAATTTTCAATCCCACCAATGATATATATGTTTCTGTTTTCTCTACATCTTTGCCAGGATTTGCTTCTTGATGTTAGTCATTCAAGATATGCCACATTGATCCTATGTCTCTTTCTTTGTGGATTTGATGAAATTAATACTTTTCATTATTCATATGGTATCTTTGAAAAAATGTCAATTTAAGTTCTTTTTCAATTACTTAACTTGGCTTTTTGTTGGCTTTGTTACTGAATTTCATGTCCTTGTGATTTTGGGATTTACCTCCCTATCAGACACTAGTTTGCAAATGTTCTGGCCCATTTCCTATGTTGCTTTTGTGCACAGTTTGTTGTTCAGGGTGTTTTTCTTTGCTCATGCACCCCCCTCCCCACCCCACTCACCTTTACTTTTAATGCTGCACTTCTAGGGTACAAAATCTTGCCACTAAACCATGTCAGGGGTTGCCCTCTGGATTTATAATTCAAGTTTACATTAAAGATTTCAGCTCATTTCAAGTTCATTTGTGCATGTGGTATAAGAGAAGCATCCAGATTCTTTCTCTTAAGTGCGGACATTCATTTTCCAGCCTGGTTTATACAAAAGGCTGTTTTGTCTCCACTGTGAATTCTTGCTGCCTTTGTCTAACAACATTATCTGACCATGTGTGTAGATTTTCTTCAGCCTCTCTCTTCCACTAATCTATATGTCAGTTTATGCTAATATCACATGACTTTAACTGTTGTAATTTTGCTATATAATTTGAAAAGAGGTGGTTTGTCCTGGCTTTATTATTTTTTATGGTTGTTTTGATATTTGGGAACAAGTTATAATTCCATTTTTAAATTTTTGCTCTCTATTTTGTCTAGTACTATGCATGGAAATACATATCAATTATTTATCAATGATAACTACATTTTAAAACAATCCTTTAATAGCCATATAGTTTTAGCACTTACCAAAGATGTAATCAAATTTTCACACTAACGAGATGGAATGCTTGCTTGTTCCTCCATTAAAGAATTAAAACGTTGCTGAATATTTGATGCTTTGGGGTAAAGAACACCTTTGGCATTTTGAGAACTGATTGATATTTTGATTTTATAATAATGTTGATGAAGCCACTTTGCATTAATACATAGCACAAAATGACAGAACTATGTTTGGGGCTATTTCAGACATCATTGGAAATTCTGTCTTAATCCCAAGTCAAACTTCTTTTAATGATTTTTAAAAATAAAAATAAAGCTCTCTGGCAACCCAAACACTACTTCTCATCATGAAACAATTCTACGACAACACAATCTGTGCTGGAAAATGTTATCTTTCAGATGTACTAAAGTATGTAGACCATGAATGTTTAATGAGAGGGCTACATTTACACAGCTATGACAAAGTCACCATACATGCTGGGGCTTGACTTCCCTGTGGTGTGGCTGCTCTGAGATCACCCTTGGCCTGACCCTGGAACTAACTTTCATGCATGTTCTATAATTAAGACCAACAAATTCCTTGGTCCTCTCAGTTAGACTTCGGTGGAATTACACTTTGCTTCACCATAAGGGTCATATAAGGAAGGGGTAGACATTTGTTTACATCTCCCCGTGGAAGGAAGTCTCACAATATTCTCTGAGATTGTTTTGTGGGGAAAAGGTCATAATGCTATTTTAACTTTTTAATTTTTGGACAGCTTCATATATATGCACAGTGTTGTGGTTCTAATATCACCTTTCCTTGCGGGTTTCCCCCTGCTCCCCACTCTAAGCCATCTTTTTCCTACCTTGACTTCCAGTGGCTCTGTTATTAGAGAAAATGACTTCCCCCCTCCCAGCACCCAAAGTCACTTCAGTTTTTCATAGGTGCAATAGTAATGCCACATTTGGACATGACCATTTTGTGACATTCTTCTCCACCCTCTGACTCTTAAATTCTTTCCACCCCCTCTTCTGTAATGTTCCTGATACAGAGGTCCAACCTGCTTAAAGCCGCATGCTCACCAGTCAGTTTTTCTAGGCACTTCGACCAGATGTGAGTCTCAGCATAACTGTCACTCTGTGCAGAGGGGAGTAGAAATGTAGGAAGAGACCGTAATATAATATCTATGGGCGTGACATGGATATAACATTTATGAGGCTGCATTAGAGTAGAGCTACTATTCCGTGTGGTTGGCGAGAAGCTCATGACACCCTGCTCTACTCAGGGGAACTAAAGCAGTTGGGGACTGTTGGAAGAGGGGAAGCCATTGTGTTCAGAAATGCAGCTACCGGCAGGTTACTCATGCTCCAGTAGATAACCTTACACCCACATCCACATGAGTGGTCCAGGTTAAACTTAGTGGGTCACAAAAACAAACAAACAACAAATACAAAAACCAAAAAAAAAACCAGCCCAAAGACAGCATGGATGCGGACTGGGGAGGAAGGCGAAAAATGGGAGGAAGAGAAGAAAGTGGAAGGATGTGTGTGACAGAATGAACTACATACAACTATGAAAACCTTGAGAAAATTGCCATAAAAGAAGAAAATAGATGGGACCTTTACACTGCAATTATCTATGGACTACAGGGACATAAGCTTGCTCCCTGTGTCACATGGAGACTTTGTATACATTTTTCTAGTGCAGGCAACAACAGTATGGCATCTTAGAAAGCAGAAATGGAGACCTCACCATACACTAAACCTACCAATGTCTCAATCTTAAATTTCCAACTCTAATGCTGTGAAAAATTCATCTTTGCTGATAAAACACTCTGTCTCAAACATGTTGTTTTATCAAAGAGAACAGAGGTAGGCATGGAGGTTTATCTACAGATAAACATGGACACATTTGGTTAAACCAGCATTTGTTTGTTTAGTATAATAATTTTGTCAGGTATTATTTTCATTAAATACTTCATCTTGGGATAACTATAGACTGATTATGGCCCTAAGAACTATTATAGCAGGAGAGGAATTGCAATCCTCTTCCCCTCACCAACATCTACCGTAATCTTGTCTTACTGAAAATCATCACACAGTGTGATAGTCAAACAAGTGCCATCAATGTGGTCAAGGTTCAAGCCACAGCCTTAGCCATGGGGACCTCTACACACAGGGGTGTGTGTGTGTGTGTGTGTGTGTGTGTGTGTGTGTGTGTGTGTGTGTGTGACATTTCCTCCTGCTTCCATTCCTCCTTCACCAGGGAAGAATTGTATAGAAAGCTAACCTGTTGTCCATTTTTAAAATTTTGTCATTTTTAAGAATGTTAGATAAATAGAATTATATGGCTTTTAGCTTGGACAAATGTGAGATAGCAATCAAAGCATATATGTACCTTCAGTGAACTATAAAACGGAGTAGGAAGTATAGGGAAATGTGCGCTCCAAAGATGAATACCAGACCATATAATGCTATCTAAAAAAATTTCATGGGAAGCTGTTTAAAACTTTTAATTATCGGAATAATAATTTCAGAGTATGGTTGCAAAAGCTGTCATTGGCAGAATGCAGTGGATGAACCTGGACTAGAAGCAGGAAGACCAACCAGGACATTATCTCAACAGTGCATGGAAGCAGTTACCAGGGGATGTTCAGTGCAGTGTCAGTAAGAGAAAAATGAACCACATAGAGGAAGTAGGAAAGAGAAGCATGGGATAGAGGGCAGAAGGCCATGGTCTTGGTGACTATGCAGCAGGGCACCTACCAGACAAATTGAT
This sequence comes from Rattus rattus, assembly GCF_011064425.1. NCBI lineage: Eukaryota > Metazoa > Chordata > Mammalia > Rodentia > Muridae > Rattus > Rattus rattus. The sequence continues at coordinate 130,427,132 of NC_046159.1, forward strand.
GATGACGGACAAATTCATAGTGACAATGATGAGTGCAGTGCCTAACTCACCATTTCGAGGAATATAGGGATGGCTGATGGACAGTGCCAAAGAGGAGAGGCAGGGCTAAAGCTCTACAGAAGTGGGAGTCTAAGCTCTCCACAGAAAAGAAGTCAGGGCATGGTGAGGGGAGTGTTCCAACCAGAGGACACCGCTTTTAGCCAGGGCCTGTCTCACCCACGCTGGTTCTGCCTCTCTGGAGCTCTGAAGTCTCTTTCTCCACCCGGCTCCTACTAAGTTCCCATGGCTGGCTGTTGCCACGCATGCCCCGTGCTTCCGAATTCCCGTGGCTGATTGGGATGCCCTCTTGCACACCACGCTTTGCTGCCATACCTTTCTCTGGAACCAGTTGAGTCGCTGCCTGAAGGAAAACATCATACAGTCTTAGTTTACAATCAACAGGTAACACAATTGCCAGACACAGAACCTAGCATCCTAATTTTACAAACTATTCTATGTTAGAAATCCTGCGGCGGTGGATCCTGGTGGATCAGCCACTCGGACCAACAACCTCCAGCTACCTACATTCTGTCTGCCTCCCTTGCTCTTGCCATGGTAAAGGGCCATTCCTTTCTCCTGCCTTCCCCTTCCTCTTACCGACTCGGAAGTCCCACCTACTCGCCCAGTGATTGATTTCCTATAATGTTTATTTATTAGGGGAAAATCCTACCATGTGTTCCCACATATCAGAGCCTAGAAGGAGACATAAAGCAGGACAATCATTGCTCATCATCAGAAAATTGGCTATAATGGCAACCACCAACCCTACATTATACTCGGGGACAGGGGGTGGAGTAAGAACTTTACAAATTCAAAGTATTGCTATTAAAACAAACACCATTCTGAAATATAGAGCTGTAAAGAAATGGCAGCAGATTTTAGCCCATTTTCCTTTCAGCAGTAAGCACTTTTGTACCACTCTCCAATTATGGCATGTTCCTATCTTAGCAGAACCCAGAGTGGCGGATGTGTAATTACAATGATATTCTGAGTGGGTGTTCGGGCATAAACAGCAGCTTCAACAGCCAGGATCGTATAATTAGGGGCAAGTTTTCAGCCACAATTAAAAAAAATAGTGGGATGTTACCAAGTGGAAGTACCAAAGAAGCAGACCCTCATTACAAACTGAGAAAGCAGCGTCTACACATACCTTTCCTTCCGCGGGGTATGGCCAATTCTGAATTTTCCATTTATTCACTGTTCTGAGTTCTTTTTGCTATACAAGGTTGATATTGGAGACATCCATGTGGGAGACAATAGTGTTACAAATCAAAAGCAGTCATTGGAAGGAAATCCTTCCTTGTCCCCCTCACCCCAGTCTCCCCGCAAGGTAACTAATTCCTCTACTGTCTTCACATCTCTTTATAGTAATGGGATGCATGGATACTATGGGGGGAAAACCACAAGAAGACATCAAAGTGGTTGAGCACATGATATACAAAGGCATTTAACTGCATACAATTTGATGTTAAGTCCTAACATTCCCTATGTATGCAAGGAATGAAGTTACACATTTCCAAAGGAGTCAAGAGGACACACTTATTTCATGAATCTTACACATTTGTATATTGGCCCGTTTCTCTTTTGTTGAAAAAAGTGTTATTGTATCCAAATTTCTCATGCCTCATTGACTGATATGTACTTTTATTTATCTAAGGAACATCCATTGGGTGCCATAAGTAAGTCACATATTAAACTCAGGATGGGGTCTGGGACTGGAGAAGAGAAGCCCTGCTCAGATACTTTATAATCTGGTGGATGCTAGTGAATGAATAAGATCTTGATTGTGGTATTATAAAAAATATTTCTACATCTTTAAAGAATTCCATGTGACCTAAGAGAATTTAAGAAATCCAAACTACATGTTCTTCAGGGTCCCCACATTTCCTCATTTTTATTACTTTGGGTAAAGCTGTCTAAAGGGAAATTTTACTTAACTTCAAAACTTTTTGGGGGAAAGTGGCTAAGGGTCCCAGATCAAAACTGAAAAAAAGAAATCTGACCAAGTACAGTAGAGAATCCTAAATATCTAGGTAATATTGCAAGGCTACATTTGCCCTGGGAAAAGGTAGTATTCATGTAGAAAGCCCTTCTTGGGCCATCCTGAAGCTTTGTGGAGTGGAATCATGAAGCTCACCAAGGCGTTAGAGCAGCAATGCTACTTCATGCTGCAACAACAAATGAGACTGGAGGCTCCATCCATCTCTCATTTCCCTTACTGAACTTTATCCGTATTGAGAAAAAGCTTTTTGCAGATTATATCCTCTTGGAGTGGCTAAGAAAAGTCCCTGTGTGAGACCGCAGAGCATGAGTGACTATATTATTCAGTAGAGGTGGATAGAGGAGACTTTGAAAGCTGCTGTTGGAACTCAGTAAAAACAAGGCAGATCCTTTGCCCATCCAGAAAAGAGAATAATGGTACTGGGTGTGGCAAAGGAAAGAACACAAGTTCTCCTTTGCCTGGATATATGGCTTCTAATTATTTCCATAACCATAATAGATTTTCAAAGGATGGCTAACTCTTCATCTGTCCAGTGATTAAAGTGAGATGGAATCCTAGCCAGTTTAATTAATCCCATTTTCAACAAAGAATTATCATATGCCTGCTGCTATGCAGTGGGTTTTCAGGGAGCTGGAGGAGTGGCACAGAAAAGCATTTCATCATCTGGGTCAGAATGAGACATTAGATGATAGTTCAGTGGCAGTCCTCTTTGCTTCCAGATTCACATATTCAACACTGGACTTGACCTCTGGTCCACAAGGTGTGTGTCACTGTGTGTGACAAAGGACATAAATTCTCAACTTCCTAGCCACTCAGCCATGGCATCCTTATTTGGTATTCCCATTGGATCACTTATTGCCTATAATATAAACCTAACAATGAGAAGGGTTTAGGACCCAGATACTTACTATCTAAGGCTTGAGGGTCACTACTTTTCAGATCACTACTGCTTTGCTAACAGGCTTTGGTATGTCGCTTCCCAGCGTTGGCTTACAGACCCTCATCTCTACATCATATCCAACCAAGAGAGGAGTCTTCGGACATCACTACTCTAATATCTGTCACTTGTGCCTGTGCTGTGAAGCAATGACCCTTCGCCTGTCAACTCTGTCAAGGAAGACGTACATCCAGCATACTCCACAAACACAACACTTAGTCCTACTGGACTTATTCTTGTGTGGAGAGCTTGTCTTTCAGAATTCAGAATAAGCACAGCTTCTGACTCACGTGTGAGTCTAGTCACATATGGAGGCTAGAGATGGAGAGGTTAATGCCTTGACTCATGCTTGTACACAGACTGATTGGAACCAACTTGAGACTGAACTCTAAGTTGGGTCATATGAGAAACGTTATTTTATCATCTCCAATTGGCTACTTCTAGTTGTGGCCATTATTTTGGTATAATACAGTACTCATAATCTTGAGAGGAATCTACTTCCAATAAGCTTTCATCTCTATATTAAATTTCCATTCTATGTCTCTCTAAAATTTACAGTCACTAATATAATTTTCATCTGCATACATTTGTTATGTCTCTGTACAAAGTATTTGGTATCGTATATTATCATATAGAATCATTAGTCTTTGTACGTAAGATAATGTATTAAAAATGTAAAGTTATTGTCATTGGTGAACATCTTTGTGTAGTATCATGTAAGAGACAAGACCAATGAGGCAAAGCTTCCCCAGTTTGTGCCCTTCCTCTTGGTGACAGGTAATGAGTGTGACTTGTTCTGAGCTGTGCGTGTCACTTCTTTCCTTCTCTTCCTCATTTAATAACTTAGGACACCAGGGTGGGGGCAGGCATCTGCAAGAGAGTGTGGGTGGACACAGTGTCCTGAAGGTCTGTGAACTGAATCGAAGGCACAGGCAGTGTCTGGGGAAACTTCTCTATGTTGGAAAGATTCAGATTCTTCAGGCACTTGGACATCCCGGGGAATTCAGACACAGATTCATAGATTAAAAAAAGGCATCATGCACAGCTAACAAATGCATGCGGATTAGAACTGTATTAGTGTGACTGCAAATTCTAGAGAGACCTGGAATGGAGATATAAACTAGATGAAAGCTTGCTGGAAGCAGACTCCTCTCATGACCATGAGAACAGTGCCTTTGGCAGTCTGCACTGTCATTGCTGCCAAAAAAAGAAGGAAAACCCTGGGGGGAAATTCAATGTCTGTGACAAGCTGTCAGGCAGTCATTAGTATTCCCTTGACCACTGAGTAGCTCAGATTTGAAGGTCTTGCCTGATCAAACACGCATTCTCAGTAATGAAGTATTGAGCCAAGCCTTGGAATAAAAGCCTTGTGAGTAACACAAGGAATCACACTGCCATGTGGAATGTGGTCATCTCTGCTTGTGGGCATAGCCCCATAGGGTCCATTTTTTTTTCCTGAGACTTCAGTCATTAACATGGATGAGAATGATTTGAAGAACTATCAGACAGGTAGCTCACCTGTATTTCTTACCTAAGCTGGCTAGAAAATCTGATCTTCTAATGTTGTTAATATAACTGATCCGGTGCTAAAACAGGTCCTAGAAATGGGACCCATTGTTCTTGTTCCTAATAAGCCTCTGTTGGTTATTTATATATGTATTTTACATATACTTTAACTGAATTTGCTTTTTATTTAAGAAATATAAACCTTTTCTACTTGTTTGAACTTTAGAAAGGATATTCTCCTCATTACATATTGATGTCAACAAGTAATACCAAATTTCCTAGAGGAATCATCTATTGTCTGCAAATCTGTCCTGTGTCCACACTTAACACACTGATAAATGCAGAACTTAAGTAAAGAAGTTTAAATCTATAAAACATCCTTGACCTGGGAATTAGAATCACTCAGATGTCATCCCCTACCCCGGAGTGTGTAATTAAGTCTCTATAATTTGCTGAGTGTGCAGCTTTAGAATTAAAGTGTTTGTTAAGAAGCCGGCATGGTGACCAGCATTGCTGGGGATAATTTTTGCTCCCTCATCTGGCTGCTAAGTTGGTTTTCAGAAGGCCATACCCAAATCCTAAGAGTTCAAGGAGAATGAAATCAGTACCTATACAACCGCGTTTGCTGGGATGAGTGTAACACTGGGCTCACAGGCGTAGAGGGTGATAGCATGGTTCTTCTTCCCCCAAAATATTAGCTTCCTGAAATCGCTCAATGAAATACCATTAGAGGGAAACATACTTAGTTTATCATGGCCAAATCACTGAGAAGTAGTGGGAAAGACATGTTAGGATATATTTTAAGCATGTGTCTTCCTCAAGGTAGACTGTGTTCTATCTGTTGGAAGTGTATTCTGCTTCAAATAACAAGGGACACCTTGCTCTCGCTTCCATTGGGATTCTTATTCCTGCATCCTTCACTTCCTTCCCTCCCTGGTCTCTTTCAGACATTCAGTTGTCTTCTTCATGACTCTACGATAGTCACATCACAAGCATCAGGACCACTAAAAAGGTAAGAAGGAAAGTATTTGAGCAAATATCCTTCTCTTTTCAGGTTTTGTTGCTCAGGATAGACCACCTCTGGGATGTTTGCCCATGTCTCAGTGGCATTGTATCACACACTTAGCTGAAAGGATCTGGGAAGGTCAACTTCAGAATTACTGATATTGTCCAAGAGGAAAACTGTGAATTTTGTTAAGAACAATAGGGAAGCAAAACCCAACAGCTAGTGTATTTGCAAGTCTGTGTGTGTGTGTGTGTGTGTGTGTGTGTGTGTGTGTGTGTGTGTGTGTGCGCGTGTACAGGTCTTGGTACCTGTGTGTGTATGTGGAAGTCAACATCTTGTATCATTATCTTTTACTCTGGACTTTATTTTTTCCTGCAAAAATCTGTCATTCAATGTAGAGCTCATGAATTGGCTAGACTGGCTGGTGAAGGAGTTTTTTGAGTACATACTTCATGTTTTGAAGCCATTATGTTTAATGGGGTTGGGGGGTATCTTTCAGTATACTTTATACTAAGTAAAATGTCCTGGTAATAGTAAATAACTGTGTTCTGGCCACCCATGCTTCCTTAGATTAATTCTTCAATAAACAATGTTGATTTTCATAGCATATGCAGACAAAGGATAAACTTTACATGTTAAAACTCAACTCTGGCATTTTTCTGGTTGTAAAAAAAGCAGACTTGTATTTTCATGACTTTTCAAAGCAACATGCCAGAGATGTTAATTGAACTTATACTATAACCAACACATGCTTCGTTAGTTTTCAATTTATAAACATTTTGACTTTTCCCCTTATGTCTAGTAGGAGGAGAGAAAAAAGTCACTTTTAGCTCAGTCTGGATAAAATTTTAATTTAAACTAATAATCCCTCCAGATAATGCTCAGTACAAAAAAAAAGTTCTTCTATGTTTCTTTTTTCCCTTTCTTCTTTTGTTTTTTTTTGTTGTTGTTGTTTTTTGTTTTTGAGACAGGATCTCTCTATGTAGTCCTGGATGTTCTAAAACTTACTATGTTGATAAATCTGGCCTTAAGTCACAGAGATCCTCCTGCCTTCTGCCTTCTGAGTGTTGGGATTAAAGGGATAGGCCTGCCTCTGTGAGGATTTTACTTGCTGGACCACCTCATCAGCCTCCCATTCTGTAATTTCTTATCTTAGATTTTTCTAGGCTTCAAATGTTTTAAGTGATTTATTTTTATTTTATGTATATGAGTATTTTGGCCTGCATATATGTGTGTGTTCCCTGTGAGTGCCCAGTACACACAGAAGTAAGACGAGAATTTCTAGTCCCCTGGAACTGGCCTTAGAGGTAGTTGTGACCTCTGTCTGGGTGCTGGCAGTGGACTCTGGATCCTCTGAAAGAGCAACAAATGCTCTTAGCCACTGAGCCATGTATCCAACCCCTTGACAATTATGATGACTTCTTTGGCCATGGGAAACTGTTGTAGCTTTCATGACTCCTGGGCTACAGAGACTGTATTGGCTGGGTTAGAGAGATGTTTTTGGCAAGCGGCCTTTAGTAGTAGAGGACCTGATGCTTGCTATCTCATTCCATGGCCATTGTGAACTGTATAAGCCATACGTACAGGATTTCCTTCCTTCTGTATCTATGTTTAACTTCTTTTCATATTTTTCTAGATCTCTTTTTCTGTTTCACTATGAATAATTAAAGCCCTGAGCACTGTTTTTATAGTGTTCATGTGGTGACAGCAAGCGCTCATCTAAAGCACTCTGTGGAGATGCTGTCATCTTGTCTCTTCTTGGCTGGTTTAGCCCATCAGGTTCCTTGAGGGTTCTTGACACTTGATTCAGAGGCCTGATGACCTGTCCTATAGCCACTTGTACTTTGAAAACTATTATAGCAACCCCAGTGGGGGACACTTCCCACCAGAGCCTAGTGGCTGTAGGATCACTGTATACCCCATGTGGAAACTAAAGCCACTGAAGAAGCCACAATCTCTTGATAACCTTTTACATTACTCTATGACATGGATTCTTCAAGCTGATGCAGGACAGTTTTCCATATGATCCTTCCCAGAGTTCCCAATGGAGATTAGGGAGGGAAAGTTTTTGTCTCTCTACTTCTGCATTTAATCCTATGAGTGGGTCTGAGGCAGTGTGGTTAATGCCTAAGGACAGTAGGTTAGCCTTTTCTGGCCCTCCTTCCCCAACCTGTCTTTCTTCATAGGAGCAGAGGTAATGTTTTCTTTTGTTTGAGGAAACACACTCCAGAAGTTCTTGGAGCTTGGTCATCAAGGTAGCAAGGGTTTCTTCTTTTCTAGACTGTGAGAGAACTCCATGAGTTGAATCCTAGGACTTGGGCAGGGATACACTAAATAGAGCAAAGAATATTTTGGAACCTAACTCCCAGTGACACTGCTTGAGTTCAAGTCCTTTTCTTCTTTCTGTACAACACTATTTGACATGCTAGAGTTACATAATATGGGTTGGGTTTGTTTTCTTACTGCAAATACTAATGTATACCTATGCCTTCAGTTAGGCATCACAGAGAGTTAGAGAAAGGATGCTTTGTTAGACAGGTTAAAAAAGAGGAACACTCTTTTTTTTTTTTTTTTTTTCCCAGTTACCTATTTTTTTTTATTAGATATTTTTTACATTTGGAATTTTCCAAATTTTCCCATTTTCCCCACCAAACCACCCACCTCTTCCCACCTCCATGCCCTGACATTTCCCTACACTGGAGGAGGCCCAGCCTTGGCAGGACCAAGTGCTTCTCCTCCCACTGGTGCCCAACAAGGCCATCGTCTGGTACATATGCAGCTGGAGCCATGGGTCTGCCCATGTGTACTCTCTGGATGGTGGTTTAGTCCCTGGAAGCTCTGGGTGGTTGGTATAGTTGTTCTTACGGGTTGCAAGCTCTTCAGATCCTTCAATCCTTTCTCTAATTCCTGCAATGGGGACCCTGTACTCAGTTCAATAGCAGCCTGCAAGCATTTGGGTCTGTATGTGTCCTACTCTGGCAAAGCCTCAAAGGAGACAGCTATATCAGGCTCCTGTCAACATGCACTTCTTGGCATCAGCAATATTGCCTGGGGTTGGTGGCTGTATGTATATGGGTTAGATCCCCAGGTAGGGCAGTCTCTGAATGGTGATTCCTTCAGTCTCTGCTTCATATCCCCTCCTATGAATATTTTTGTTCCCCCTTTTAAGAAGGACTGAAGCATCTGCACTTCGGTCATTCTTCTTCATGAGCTTCATGTGATCGTAGGATTGTATCTTGGGTAATTCAAGCTTTTGAACTATTAACTACTTATCAGTGAGTGCATACCATGTGAGGTTTTTATGTGAGATTGGGTTACCTCATTTGGGATGATGTTTTCAAGTTCCATCCATTTGCCTATGAATTTCATGAAGTCATTGTTTTTAATAGCTGAGTAGTACACCACTGTGCAAATGTACCACCTTTTCTATATCCATTTTTCTGTTGAAGGACATCTGGGTTCTTTCCAGCTTCTGGCCATTATAAATAAGGCTGCTATAAACATAGTGGAGCATGTGTCATTGTTATATGTTGGAGCATCTTTTGGGTATATGCCCAGGAGAAGGATAGTTGGGTCCTCAGGTAGTACTATGTCCAATTTTCTAAGGAACTTTCAGGCTGATTTCCAGAGTGGTTGTACCAGCTTGCAATCCCACCAACAATGGAAGACTGTTCCTCTTTCTCCACATCCTCACTTGAGTTTTTTATCTTAGCCATTTTGACTGGTGTGAGGTGGAATCTCAGGGTTGTTTTGATTTGCATTTCCCTGATGACTAAGGGTATTGAACATTTTTTTTAGGTACTTCTCAGTCATTCAATATTCCTCAGCTGAGAATTCTTGTTTAGCTCTGTACCTCATTTGTTAATAGTGTTATTTGATTCTCTGGAGTTCACCTATTGAATATTAGCCAACAATCAGATATGGGAATGGAAAAGATCTTTTCCATTCTGTTGGTTGTTTGTCTAATAACAGTATCCTTTGCCTTACAGGCTTTGCAATTTTAAAGTCCCATTTGTCAATTGTTGATCTAAGAGCATAAGCCATTGGTGTTCTGTTCAGAAAATTTCCCCAGTGCCCATGTGTTTGAGGTTCTTACTTTTTCTTCTATTAGTTTGGGTGTATCTGGTTTTGATGTGGAGGTCCTTGATCCACTTGGACTTAAGCTTTGTAGGGTGAAGAATGGATCCAATTTGCATTCTTCTACATGTTGACCTACAGTTAGACCAGCACCATATGTTAAAATGCTATCTTTTTTGAGCACCTTTGTCAAAGATAAAGTGATCATAGGTGTGTGGGTTCATTTCTGGGTCTTCAATTCTATTCCATTGATCTACCTGCCTTTCTTTGTACCAATACCACACCAATAGTGTTTTTATCACTATTGCTCTGTAATACAGCTTGAGGTCAGGGGTGGTGATTTCCCAGAAGTTCTTTTATTGTTGAGGATGGTTTTTGGTATCCTGTTTTGTTTTGTTTTTTTTTTGTTTTTGTTTTGTTTTTTGTTTTTTTTTTTTGTTATTCCAAATGAATTTACCGTTCCTCTTTCTAACTCTGAAAAAATTGAGTGAATTTTGATAAAGTTGCATTGAATTGCAAATTGCCTTTTGTAAATAATCCTGCCAATCCATGAGCATGGAGATATTTCCATCTTGTGAGTTCTTTAATTTCTTCAGAGACTTGAAGTTCTTGACATAGAGATCATTTACTTGCTTGGTTGGAGTCACACGGGTATTTTTATATTATTTGTGACTATCATGAAGGTTGTCATTTTAATTTTCTTTTCTCAGATTTTGTTCCAGGTTACTGATTTGTTTGAGTTAATTTTATACTCAGGCACTTTGCTGAAGTTGTTTATAAGACTTAGTTCTCTGGTGGAACTTTTGGTGTCATAAGTATACTATCATATTATCTGCAAATAGTGATATTTTGAATTCTTTCTTTCTAATTTGTATCCTTTGACATTTTGTCTGATTCTCTGGCTAGGACTCCAGACACTATATTCAATAGGTATGAGTATGCAGCCTTGTCTGGATCCCTGATTTTAGTGGGATTGCCAAGTTTCTCTCCATTTGGAGTTTGATGTTAGCTACTGGTTTACTATATATTGCTTTTACTATGTTTAGGTATGGGCATTTAATTCCATATATTTCAAGGACTTTTAACATGAAGGGGTATTGAATTTTGTCAAATGCTTTCTCAGCATCTAATGAGATGATCATGGATCATTTTTCTTTTTATTTTTTTTTTTATTATTAAAGTATTTCTTATATACAAATGTTATTCCCTTTCGGTTTCGACAAACATCCCCTCCCTCCCTTCCTTATGGGTGTTCCTCCCAACCAAAAGGAACACTCTTAATGTTCATGATTATTATAAAACGTGTTGCTCCAGGAAGTCCCTGCATCTCTGTATGAAGATGGACCGTGGGCAAGTAACCAATTCCTTTATTAAAAATAATCACAGAGTGAGGCAAAGCTTTCATTCTTTTGGAATTTTTGTTTTCTATAAAACCAAGTATATTCTGTAGACAAACCTCAGGGAGCATTGCATTAGACCGGAGTACACAAATAGCTATTCCTTTTAAAACAGAATATAGACAGTGAAGCTTGACGGTTCACCAAACACAGCAGAGGACCCTCAGTACAAACTGACCCACGCATCGCCCATGTTACCTTGTGTTTCAAAAGCAATCTAGGATGAGATTGCTTACATTCTATGGTCTGCAAGATCCTTTCACAGTTAACTGAACCCGTTCACGAGTGAATTGATCTACATTGTCTCCCTCAGACACTGCCCGCAGTTGACTTCAGCCATTCATGTGGTAAGGCTCATCGGGCTGAATGCTCCTGTAAGGAGAAAATGGGGTTATTTCTGAAATGTGCTTCCTAGAGATTCTGGCTTTTCCTTTAACTCTTCAAACAGATCTCATCATCTCTGGTGCATTTATTTCCAACACAAATTGTAAAAAGCATTTTCAATACTTTTCCATTGTCCTTCAAATAAGGTTTCTTCTCTTTGGCATATGATTTTGTCACTTTTTTTTTTAAAGCTAGAGACTTTCAAGGCACACAAACTCACACACCCTTAGGGGTTTGTTATGATCAAGTCTCTCCATATTACATATATAAATAGAATGTCCACTTGGATGTAAAAATCACATCAGAGTTTCAATATCTGAGATAACAGGGCTCACAAGTTACTTTGCTGTTGGGAAATTCCATCTCCGTCTAATGTACAAAAGAAACTAGATGAAACTTTCTGGGTTTATTTTATCTTTATGGCACAACAACAAAAAAATAGCAAAGGCATTGGATTTTACTATGGAATTAACAACATATTAACAGGAAATGGCTAATTAATTAAGCAAACATATTAGACTACTGATATATCTACACATGTATGACAAAATTATCCATGGCATCTAGAGTGGAAAATCCTTTCTGGAAAGTTTTGACTTAGCTTGTCTCACTGGTGATGATGCCTTATAAGCAATGTTCTTAAGTATGGAATTATTTCTTAATCTACAGAATGGATTTTGTGTTAACATGTCTAAAAATCACATGTGTCTTCCTGTATCCTTCTGTTGCTGTAAACTTATTAAAAAATGGCTGTCTTTTACCACACTAGGTTCAGCACCATAGTACCCCAAGATATCTGGTAGACATCTTCATCCCAGTCAGCAAAGCGTCTGCTCTATCCCGTATCACACCTGCCCATGACTTCTCTATGAGCCTGGCAACAATCTCTCTACCCATCTAGTTCCCAAGGCAGGTTACCACCATGCCCGACATACACACGTCTCCAGTCACCACATATTCTCTTGAATTTAAGTCGTTCCAGTCTCCTCCTCCCTCTAAAACTTTTCTCCTGCCCACCCTTCCTTCTGGTCCAATGAGAGGCCTCGTTCTATCTTGTACCTGCCTTCACCTGTATGACATCATCCTCCATCCTTCCTTCAAAACTCCTGGCTAATCAGTGAACATATTTTGAAAGCAGTCTTTCTTTGAGCAGAATCTCTCCACAGGAATCTTGAAGTAGTCAGTAAGCCATGTTATGAACACATGAGTTTTATAGCTCATAGGAACAGATTTAATATAATTTTATTGTCTGTTTGTGTGGGAGAAATGGCAGGCTTCACTGAAAAGGCAGTGGCCACCTCCACATAAACATCAATAAAACGCTAGTGGAGCTGTGCTGTGGAGGCAACGTCCACCTGAGGGCCAAACTGAAGCCTGTCTTACAGTCTAGAGATTGGCGATGCAGACAATGACAACCAATCAGGAACTGCCACTTGGAGGACATACTTGCTTGGCCCCAATGGGACAAGGGTAGAGGATATAATGGGCACTCCCCAAGAATTAACATATGAGCTTGCTGCCTCATTCTCACCTGCCCCCAGAGTCTGAGCTGTTGATTTTGCACCGTCTCTTCCTCAGACCTAAAGGGTGAGTATGGTAGGGTCACAGGCAGTCCAGGGTGTAAAACAACATACAAGAACCTTGAAAGAACAAATGAGTGTTGGCTTCAGTGCAAATGCCAGTTGCATCGCCCTCTAGGGAGAGGCAGGTTCTTTTGAAGCTTTGATGCCAGGCACTGATTGGGTTCTATCTCGCCATGAAAATCCAGCATGTTTCCTTCTCCTAATGTAAGGAGAATGTTCACATATCCTGGAGGTTCTGTTGTTTGTGCGGTCACTTCCATCTGGAACCTTAGCTGCATCTCCTGAATTACTCACAAGCAAAACGTTTCCCACTTCAATCGGGATTATTATATAACGCAAGTGGCCTTCCTCCCTCCTGCCCCAGGAACAAATATCTGCCAAGGTAAGGCTATATTTCTGTAGTGTCCTCACTGGCCAGTCTTCATAAAACTGAGAAGTAAGCTGGGGTAAGCTGAAGCTGATTTGGTTTTGTATTCAGATTGTTATTTTTTTTTCTCATATTGGCACTAAAGCTATTTTGCTTTCTTATCATTTGGGGTTCCCTGGAGTAACACTTTTAATTTCCTTCAACACTCTTTCCTTATATTTACAACTCAGCTTTTTGCCTCAAGAGATATCTATTTCATCTTTGAAGTGCCTTCTTCCCTAAGCATAGATTTTTATTTAAAGGGAGTGATGTACAACTCTTTTCTCATTTGAACATTTAGAGGCTATTAGTGGGTCTGATTTTAATATTTTCTCATGTCTAGGGATAAAGAGGCCCAAGGAAAGGGAGAGAGCTAGAAGGTGAGTTAGCCTGAAGTATTTAGAAAACAAGGTATTTATAAATAAAGTTTATCATCAAAATATTGGCATCTGTTAATTATGTGTAATGGATTTCATTATGACATTTTAATACATGTAAATTATTTTGAAAACATCATTGTAATAAATCACTCTCTCCTATGGTTCATCTTTTGTTTTTAGTCTCTTTCTTCCTTAGTCTCTTCTTTCCTTCTCTCTGTTTAATCAGCAAGCTTAATTAGGGTAACTTATAGGAACCTGGGTAATGGGCATTTCCAGAAGCATGGGCAAGCTACCTATTAGCAATATCACTGAGGAAGACATCTCTCTCTGGCATCCATTGACTGTTTATAAGATGTCTGGAGTGGCTTCATAAGCACCCCCACTACTTGAGGCTGAAAGGTTAAATTCCCAATATCATACAGGTCTTATATAGGGAACCTTGAGTGCTAAGAATTCAAGAGTATAATGGGCATGTCATGACTGCCCGACTGGATGACACAATTCTGCAACACACCACCCATTCTCCCACACTCAGATCATTCCACCCCTTATTCTATGATAGTCCTTAAGACTTTGATATCAATGTCATTTTCAGGGATCAGTAACTCAACCATCTCTTTTCCTTGGCACTGCAGTCTATAGTGATTGTTACCTATAACAAAAAGAAGCATCTTTGAGCAAAGCTGATAGTATCACGAATCTATGAAGATAAACAGAACTTTTTAGAATATAATTTGATAGGCACATCATGTCTGTTTGGCCAAAAAAACCCAAAAAACAAACAAACAAACAAAAACAACAACAGCAACAAAAACAAAAACAAAAAACCAAAAATGATAGTTACCCAAGTAGGGACTATGGTTTTCACCTGGTTTTGGCCAGGTTTACAACTCTGTATATATATTTTCTCTATAGAATGGTGCCTAAATTCAATCAAGAAACAAACAGATGGTTACCCTCATAACCGTCTTGCTATTATTGCAACAGTATACATATCTTACCTGAAAGGTCAGTATATAGCCTGCAGAATCCATAGCTGAGTAAGAGTGTTGATGACATTTCTCTCCTAGCAGCCTGCAGGGGTGGCACCTTTCAATACTAGAAAAGCTAGCTTTCAGGAAGGAAATTTCCAGTCCAATTCCAGCTTAACTTTTCTATATCCTGCAACTCAACATATGATATCATCATCAATATACTTTGCTGTTCTACAAGCATGCTTGGCTGTTAATCTTTATTGTCAATGTAACTCTGTCAAGAGTCACCTAGAAGAAACTTTTAGGTACCAGAGAGAATTTCCTGAGGAAATATCTGTAAAAACATTCTAGGAAAAAATATAAAGGGGAAGGATAAAGACTCATCTTGAGTGCAGGTAGCACAATATCATTGTATGGTCTTAGACTGAGAAAGGAGAAAGCCAGATGAGTGCTAACATAACCCTTTTCTTGTTTTCTTCTCAGTGGAAACATAATCAAGCAACCCCAGCCTCCTTCTGTCACAATTGTAAGCCACACCAACTCCTCTGTCTCTTACAGACTCAGACTCTTCAAACAGAATATACATTTCTCTTTTACATTGCTTTCTGTCAGCTATTTATGTTTTCAAATATATGCTTGGCACTCAGTGAGAATTTTTTCACATAAGAAGTATTTGTGTAGTAGAGTATTGTCACCATGCAAATCTCTCTATAAACACCCAAGGCCATCTGAAAAGTATCAAACAGTTGACAGAACTAAGAGCAAGATTTGCAATGTCAAGCTTAATAGAGAGTTCTTTTCCTAATACAAATTTTACTTAATATTTAAACAAATGTTTAGCTATACTCATCAAAATCAAACACCTTTGCGACAGGAACTCTTACTTAAAATTCTACTGGTTTTCCATTCATGGTGTTTCTCAAACCATGGCTTATAATGTTTCTAGTTCCTCAGTAATCCTATCCTGTGTGTGCCTCAGGACTTTCCTCCTAGCTTGTCGTCAATGTTGATCTAGTTGATTGAGTATGTCTTAATGAACACACAGAGAAGCAGGAAGGTAATTTTAATCTGCTGTAGAATCACATTACATGTACCTTCTGTTTATGTGCTCTTTACCCTTGACTTCTTCCAGGAAGACTTAAGGATGATGTGTTCTCAGAGAGTCCTGGCCCATGATCAGTAAGCTTACTCATATAGCAAATGCTTTAGTCTTATACTTTTAGCAGCTAGGGCTTCACTTATTAGAAATAAATTTAGAGAACAAGTAATGGTAAGGCCCAACTTTAACCATTCCACTGATCCTTAATCCCCAGTGAACTAGACAGCTGGGGGGAGGGCGGCAATGGGGGGAGGATGGGGAGGGGAACACCCATAAGGAAGGGGAGGGGGGAGGGGGATGTTTGCCCGGAAACCAGGAAAGGGAATAACACTCGAAATGTATATAAGAAATATTCAAGTTAATAAAAATAAAATAAATAAAAGGGATACTGTGAGAAATAACAAGGCCCAAGCAGTTCAGAGTTGCCAGATGTCGGCAATATCACTGCTCAAAATTAGTCATGGTGCATATCATTGGTTCCCCTGAACTGGAAGGGAAGAAGCCCCTTCCCATAGGTAGAAGATTCCTCGGAACACTACCACTCATGCTATGACTCAGAAATCCAACTGTTATTGCCTCCATCTTGGGTTCTGTACCATGTCCTGGATAGTGTAAGAGATGTAAAAATATATCTCCCTGCCTTCTGAGAAATTCAATTTATGTATGAAAATAGATTTGTTAAGTGGAGAAAAAACCAACAACCTTTGTTTAAATAAGTGCAACATGAACACAATGTAAAGTCCAGAACCGTGCGGCCAGCTCTCCTGAAAGCATGGGGTTAAGCCTGAAGAGAAGCAGGAGGACTTGGGCAATGAAGAAAGAGGCTGTGAGAAGTCACAATGAAAACAGACTGTCCTAAAAGGCTCTAGAAATCCCAGCACAGTCATGGGGAAGAGGAGGCCAACTGCCAGGCTGTCATGAGGCACAGGGCTGGTTCCCTCCATGAGGGAAGCAAAGGAATGATCAGAGACCTGACACTCAGTTGCCCTCTATAGAAATAAAATAACCCAGAAGTGGAGTAATGGAGTATTGGGTTGTTAATTTCCTACAATCTCCTCCAAATATAGCTTTAATTCTGAGTTTTATAGGAGAAATGTTCCAATTTTAGTGTTGGATAGAGGACTAGATTTAAGAAAATTCATGTTCTTTGTATGAGGATGCTTTATCCCTCAGGCGAAAAATAAGCCCTTGCTAGGTTGGAGCAGCTACAGGAAAGTGAAATCAGCTGGTTTGTTTATTAGCTGGTTTCCAGTTGATAAAACTTGTCCTAGGGTAAGATTCATTACTGTGGTGACTTTTATGTCTTCATACATTTAATGAGCTGCTGATTCTTGTCATAGAATGTCAAATTGGGATCTGAAGAAGGTGAAGGGGAAAAAACCCAAAAGGGTCAGAAATTCTGTGCCATGATGTATCATCATGGCAAATGCATATTTAATGTAATGTGACTGGGCTATAATTATGTGTTACCCTGACGTTTGGAAGGATGCAGATTCTAATTTTGTAAAGAGACCCGTTGGTTCTTCCTTTACTAAAAAAATCACAATACACTGTCTGTTGGTGGTAAAACACTTGTGTCTTGTTTAATCTTCATGGAGTAGACATATTTAGGGAGAATTTGAAAAATATATCAGGGACCTTTGAGGTGACCCTGTAAGAATGTGCATGGGTTTAGGCTTAAGGAACATGGTTTAATCCTGTAACCTTTAGAAATGCACTTGACTAGTCAGTGTTTGCGGTTCAGTCTGAGAGAATGAGATAGAAGAATATTCCAGGCTGCCCCCCAAAAAACAGGTTCCCAGTGTGTCAATTACCTCATGGATGATCGAGGATCCTACAGTTGATGTCAGTCATCCTCTACTGACGCGACCAAAGCTAATGCTGCAGGCTCTGCCTAGGGCAATAACTGGAGGAGACCTGGTAGTGTTCCTCATGAGGATCACATGACTTTCTATGCATGGGGCCACTTCCAAACAAATTATCAGAGGTAATGCTAGGGTTAGGATGATGATAAAGATGCTTGAAGTGGGAAATCTGGGGATTTTAGACAAAGAGATTATGTTATTACAATATCTAACTTACTAATATATGTTCTGGTAAGTGGAATTAATGTGTGAAACTTCAAGAGCTTCTCTCCTATGATCATCTAATCATTTTCAATCAATATAAACATTGAGTACTTGGTGCTTTATCTACTTCCTTTCTTACCCCTCCACATGTACTCATATTCTCTAAATCATTTATCAATGTGAGTTTTACAAACTTTTTTCTGCCTTGAACAAGAAGCTGGTAGACATGTTTCTCAAGACTCTCTTTGTGATTTCTGGTAGGTTTAATGCTATTAATCCCACAGGAACTGTGCCATGAAGATGTGTTTCCATTGGTTTGGTTCATAGTACCATAGAGTAGGAAGTAGCTTCGTCTTCTGGACTAGGTGAGCTGATAACAGTGCTATGTAGATTTCATGTAGAAAACAGTGATTTATGAAAAACAAACCCAGTCAGCCCATCTTTTCAGCATGTGTTAGCCTTTCATTTAGAGTCTTACCCCTTGGCTACTGATAACAGTTGCTTGTCCTAGATCATCCTCTCTCTTCCCTATCCAGGGAGTGGCATTGCATCTTCTACTTTCTTTTTTAAAAAGATATATTTTATTTTTAATTATATCTATATGTGTGTGTAAGTGTCAGTATGTGCACATGAGGGCATATGAGCATAGAGGCCAGAAGAGGAGATAAGATTCCACGGGAGCTAGAGTCATATGTAGTTGTGGGTCTTTTGACTTAGGTTCTGGAAACTGAATCAAAAATTTGGGAAGAGCAAAAAGTTCTCAGAACCATTGAGCTATCTCTCTGGTCCCTTTTCTGTTTCTTATGGTGGAAAAAGTTCCCAGAAAACACCTTAGTTGTGGTAATCTCCTTATGTGGTTTGGCTAAAAGTGTGTCAATGGCTGACTCTAGCCAGAAACAGAACCTGTAGGACAGGTTTATATGGAAATTGCCCAACATGTAGTAGTAGTTCAATTTCAGATTATATTGTCTTTATGGTAGCATAAAAATGGCATGTATTCAGTAAAACCATTGTTATTTTTCTATTTCCTTCCTTCCTTCCTTCCTTCCTTCCTTCCTTTATTTATATTTGTATGCCCACGTATGTGTGCCAAGGTCACTTGCTGGATTCTGTTTTCCTCTTCTAATATGTAGGTTCTGGGGATTAACTCAAAGCATAAGGCTTGGTGAAAAGTGTCTTAACCCATTGAGCAATTTTGCCAGCCCCGATAGAAACCAGTCTTCATCTTTTAGCTTGCGGAAAGCTGGGAATACTGTATGATACTCTCTTGTGGTGCCGAGCAGCAGCAGGGAGCAGCAGCTTTAGTCACGTGATCATAAACATGAGCCTTCCGTATGCTGCATTGCACTGAGCTTCCTCATCAAATAGCAATTACATCCAGTTCAGTGCTTTGACCATTCTTCAGGTCCAGTGAACCTGCAACTGTGGCGCAGATCGGGAGATGCTATCGAGGCTCTGTAAAGACTACAGAGTCCTACAATCTACATTCTGGGAGCTGGAGGCCCAGGAAAGCTACTGCTGTAATTTGAAGCAAAGGGCTGAGAACCAGGCGTGGGTGCAAATTGGGTGAAGCAAAGGTCAAGGATTAGAAGAGTTGAAAAGAGAGGTTTCCATGAAGAGGTACGGCTAGAAATCAAGTGAATTCTTGCTTCTTCCTATTGATTTAACTTTTCAGTCAGGCCCTGGGGAGCCTGTAGTGTACCCCCTTAGGGAAGGTAATCTCTCCTTTAGTAAGCTTTCTGAGTCAAACGCACATCCTTCTCCAAGCAAGCCAGGCGTTCTTCTTTAAGATCTTGCATTTTTAAACTGGAAAGACTTAAACAAATGTTTTTCATCCTAGACAGGGTGGGGATAATAACCCAAAGAAATGATTATGGCCAAGTCAAGCATGATGAATCCATGGGTTTCTTAGAGATGTAGGGGACTTTGGCAGTTGTGTTCCTGAAAAGCCCAACTGCATGGTTGGTGACTCACTAAAGCTACAGGCAATTCCATAGAAGAGTCCCCTCCCCCACTCAATTGTTTATAGAACCTCAGGAGGGTCCTTTTGGCACTTGTAACTTTCTGGTGAATTTCATGAGCTTTCTCCTTTCCCTCCAGGAGGGACTACTTCAATTCCAAGGAAATAACTATACAGCCTGAGTAATGCTGAGTGGATGTTGGAGGACTGCAGAGATGGCATGGTTCTTGAACCACTGCTGAGGGATACCAATGGTTTCTGGGTCATACTTTTGGACATTATCTGGTTACAACACAACCATCCACGGGTCCTTAAAAGTTCCAGATACCTTGATATCATTGATTTAGGTTGAGGCTCAGCATAGGAACTTTTAATTAATTAATTAATTAGAATTTTTCTCTTAGGTAGGTGACTCAGTTACAAAACTGGAATAGGACATTTTCATGTCCAAAAGAAACCCAGGATAAATGGCTAACTGTGGTGTCCATTAGCATACCAAAGTGCATGGGGGCCTCCAGGATCCCTCAGCATCACAGAATGTTACAGACTCTAGACTACTAGCATCCCCATTCCTCTTGGCTCTTCTTACCCTTTGCCCTACCCTAAACTCCTCCAGGCCATGGACTTCCCTTCCCTCAGCTTCTCATTCCTATATAACCCTGCTATTTCTTGCCCATCTCTTGGTGCCCCCAGTTCCTTCTGCTATGCATAGTGTACAACTTTCTTTCCTTGCTGTAGATTCTTCCAACTGTGTCTGGCTTTACTCTTCTTCATATCTATAATAAGAACCTTGTCCTCAATCATACCTTATAGTGATCATGTCCTCACCTCATACAACCAAAATCAATTTCTCCTAATATCAGTTGGAAGACCACAGGAATGCTATTAGGATTATCATGCTGTTTGTCACATAGGATCAGTGTTAGCTTCCAACACACAGATGTGCATATATTGTTGAAGCTCAAGACAGCACATAACAGGTGAATAAATTTGAATCAACACATTTTCTCTAATGCCAGATGACTAAAAGGACAGCTTCCAATTCCTTCCAAAGCTATGGTGTCACTCAATCTGTGAGTGTGTTTGTAGGGCAACTATACTATACTAGGTTTCTATTGCTATAGTAACAAATGATCACAATTCAGGCAGTTTAAAACACAAACTCATTAGCTTGCAGCTATCTAGGTTAGAGTTTAGGTAGATTAGGCTGATTTTTATGCTTAGCCTCACAGAGCTCTCATCAATGTTGACTAGTTTAAGCTTTTAGCCTAATCTTGAATGAAGAGTCTGACTTTAAGTTGACTCCAGCTTTTGACCAATTTCAGCCCATTGTGTTTGAGACAAGCTGGGATCCTCACCCTATTCCTAGAAGCTTCTTACATTGCTTCTCTTATGGTCTCCTCCATCTCCAAAGCCATGCAGTGAGCAAGTTTGCTTGAAGCTATAACTCTCTCTGGTTTCCTTTTAGGTTCCCAGCTGAAAAGGCTCATGTTCATGGCTCATGTGGTCAAGCTCATGTGGATAAGCTAAGATAAACTCCTTATGTTAAGGTTGCCTCCAATTTATCAACCAGCAAGACCACAGAAGTGCTGGGTCATCAAGGTCGAAGGTTCTTCAGAATATGATAAGACATCTTTGGGGATATCCTGCCCACTATAGCTCTCCATTTTCTCCCCTGTTGAGCATTCCTTTCCCCAGTGGCTCTCATGTATCCTATAGTCCTTCAGTGATCCATACCATGTTTTTTATTGTAGCTCCATGTAAATATCATAGTAAGCAGGCACCAGGACAAGAATGTAAGGCATCTTACAGTTGTCCAGAGCCGTTTTTTTATGAGTGTGTAGGCCCAAATTTCTTTAGTCTGATTTTTAATGATCATGCTGGAAAACTGCCCATATATTAAGATCAGAACACAGAGAATGTTTGAGGTGCTTGAAGAATTCGGAGTAATAATCTTCAAAAGACAAATCAAGGTGAACAAGACAGTACAGTAAATGTGCTTCTTGCCAAATCTGCTGACTACTCGAGTTTGATTCCAAGATTCACATGGAGAAAGGAAAGAACAAGATTCTGCAAATTAGCCTCACATTTCCACAAACATGTTATGTCATGCACATGGCCTCTCCCAAAGAAATGAATATATATATATTTTTTTAAAAATTGAGAAAACTAAAAAGCAAAATCCATAAAATTACAGGTATGAGGCAGAAGTTACAGGTGAACATTCCTAGTGTTTTGTGTGTGTGTGTGTGTGTGTGTGTGTGTGTGTGTGTGTGGTGGGAAGTGAACCTATCACCTCACACATGTGAAGCACTCAACTACTGTGATACATCTCCAATCATCATAAACCACTTCTTTATTATAATGCTACAAGGGACAGTGATACATGGCCCAGTACCAAACTCAAGATTATTTGTCAGCTGCTAGTACATCTATTATTGATACCTATTATTGAGTACTAATAAGGGAATTTAGTCAAAGAGAGATATTTTGCCCAAGGTCTTGGCACCTTTCTAGCCACTACTTTCCAAGGATTGAAAACTGTTAGGGCAAGAACACACAGCCTTGGCTCAAACAGAACAAAAACAAACAGCTATCTATGCTGTAGCATATCTTTGAGTTGTCAGCTGATTTGGCTTCTTCACAATCCAAGCCATCCCTCTACCCAATCCTGCTGCCTTGACATCTTTAGAGGTACCAACCCCAACCTGCCTGTGTATTCCTCTCTGGGTGGCAACAGATCCCAATAGTCTCAGCAGCTTTGAAGATAGATTATTTGACAGACATATTCACAGCAGATATGTCTCTGTTCTCAAGATACAGATGTGCTTTCTAGTGAATCTGAGAAGGAATAGTGACGAAGCAGTAGTTGGTTAATCTGCTCTAAACTCCCCAGCAGGTAGGGATGGCTGGACACTTCCATACTTCCCTGCTATTAACACACTCTCTTCCCCCCGATATTCCTGAATTATTACTTACTAAAATCTATTTTCCATCCTGGCCACCATGGATCCAGGCCTGCAGCCCTTGTGGGCCACAACCCACAACTCCTATATCTTAGCAGTGTCTCTGTCTTTCTGTTCCACACTTCTCAGACTGGGACCTTCTCTTTCCAAGCAATGGCGATTCTCTTCTTGTCTAGCATCCCTTGCCCAGGAACCTCAAAGTCCCATCTCTGTCTCCCTGTCCTGCCATTGGACCCTGGTAACTTTATTTACCAGTTAGAACCTGCTGGGGGAAGGGACATCAGCATCTCACATGCACATGTGCAAATTTCTCATATAATTTGGGAACCCAAATAACATAATATAAGCAATAAACCAAATCCACAGCATCTCATCCTTTTCATCAGTTAAAAATACCTTTCTCTCAGATATATATTAACATAGTTATAACAGTTGTAAAGTATAAAGTATGATATATACTAATAATGTCCAGTCCATTAATTCTGTCAATTTGTATACATTAGTCTAACATCATAACTTAAAGAGTTTACAATTCTATACCTGAATTATGTTCTGATTTTAACTTGCATTACCATCTGAAAAACCATCCTTTCAAATATAGATCATCTTTGTTAGTGTTTGACAACTTAAAGTTTGATTATGAGACTATAACTAGCCTTCAACCTCATCAAAGATCTGAGAATAAATTAAATATTACCTGAATATTTAACCAATTTTCAGAGACAGTCGACTACCTGGGCAGTCCCCCATTGCTTAAAACATTGTAGCGTCTGTCTTCAGCCTTCTGGCCCAGTACCATCTTATAGAATTTAAGTGAAGCAGGAACTATGAAGGACTAGCTTACCCTGTCTTGGCAAGGCTAAGCTGTTGACTATCCCATAACATGTGTCCTTTTCTGGATGATATTTTTTTGTTTGTAGATGAATTAAGGCAATTCTTGCCCAGTGGCTACCTTGTCATAACTGGAGCAGCTCCATGTGGAAGTTATAATGTTCAATATCTTCTTTGAACCATGAAGGGGGCACTGTCAGGAACTGACATGTCTCTTAGTCAAATCTAATAATAATGAAATGATTATAAATGCCATATTCTATGGATTTCTGATGTTTTTTAATACTACCTACATAAAGTATATCTGAACTGCTAAACCTTGACTATGCTTAGCTATTTCTATTTGAATAATATTGAAAATATTTCATTATAATTAAATCAGAATTTAATATAACCACGAGCTACTATCTGGCCCTTAACTTTCATTACTTAATCATATTAAACAGTTTGTAATAGCAGCTACAGAAGGACTGGGTCAAAGCCTTGTATCCTTAAGTGAGTTGTATAGGCACAACATCAATATAAGAGTAACAATATTAATTTCAAATTTTGTATCAATATACAAAGATTTATATCAATGAAAATCTGAACTCTGTATCAATATATAAAATCTTTACCAATGTAAAAAATTTATAACTTCAATTTTATGGATCAATTATAAAGATTTCTATCAATGTAAGAAATGGCTGTACAATGCTTTGTTCATGAATGAATTTAGTAATACATTCCATCTATCTCCTTGCTGTTCAGAATTTTGACCATTCCCAAATTATCCCTTAAAATGACAACCTAGCTGTAATTTATAAAATAACCATAACCAGACACCAAAAACCAAGGGATTGGGATGACAACTCTCCATAACTTCTTCCTGCTGAAGAGGGGCAATGAAAAAAATTTTTAAAGGGGTAGGAGGAATTGGAAAATTAGAAAAAATTGGTTAGACTTAAGAAAGCTAGCTTTAGCATCTGTTATTCAGTCTCTGTGTGTTTTGAAGGCTCAGGACTTTACTGAAGTTCTTACTGGATCTGTCTGAAAGGCTGGATGAATCAAGTCCACGGGGAATCAGCAGTTATTACTGAAGCTATACTGGAAGCAAGTTTTTGAAAACAACATCAAGAGGCAGGTAGTTGAAACAGCAGATCATTTCAGCATCCCTGCAGATGCATTTTGTCAGAGATGCACATTCTGTAATATATGAATCCTACAACCAAAATGTTAGTACTATTAAAATATTCCTATGGCTTGTGCAAGCAAGGTGCACAGATCAGTAAAGGATGAGTTTTTGCTCCTTGAGTGTGCAGGTGAAAGACAACAATCCTTTTGTGAGTTAATTTGTCCAATAATAAATGTAATAAATATTCATTCATGCAATGTGTAAGATGACACAATGAGTCTTTTTTTTTTTTTTTTTGGTTCTTTTTTTCGGAGCTGGGGACCGAACCCAGGGCCTTGCGCTTCCTAGGCAAGCGCTCTACCACTGGGCTAAATCCCCAACCCCGACACAATGAGTCTTAAGGATTCCATAACCAACAAGCTTTATTGTCTAATTTTAGCTGAAATATTGGCTAGAGACATTTTTATTTCTAAGCCAGTTACAGTGCTGTTCCCATGTGGAGTAATCAGTTACCTAACCCATTTGATTTTTTCTGAATGTTTCTTTTCTGTAGCCAAGATCTTCAGGTTGCCTTCCCCTGTCATATCTGATCCATATCACTGTGGAAGGGGTCCAAAGTCTTTTCTTCCTATTAACACATAAAGAGCTTCTCTCCCACAATAGCATGTCCTTGGTCCTACAGCCCAAAATCATCAAAGGTATAGACTGATTCAAATAAGCAGCCTCCTTCAGTCCTGCCCCATTTTAACCTCTCTCCCAGAGGCTTTTTAATATCATAACCAACAAACTTAAAAACCACATACATTTTGATAATTAAAATAATTCAAAGTAATTAAAGCAATCTAAACAAGTAGTACTATATGTTGAGACGGTGCTCCCCCATTATTTCCTGCCTTGTTCTTACACAAATAGTTTATAACAGTGAGATCAAGGCCTAAATTTATTTATTCATCTATGTATACTTAAATTCTCCCTTCTATAGAGATTAATATCTCTGTGGGAATATATGTCCCCTTTCTCTTACATAACTTGAATTAACACCCTTTCCTATGTATTTAACTTTAATTAAATTCCCTTCTATATTTCTGTATGAGCTTACTTATCATACCAGGCTAAGCATTCCTAGATATCTCGTACAGACCATGTTCAAAAGATCCTGAGTGCTGCCCTGGCATAGACCTTTTCAAATTTCTTTTAATGCATTTTTTTCTCATTCATTCTATTCTATCTCTGTGCTTTTGTTTCCTACATTTGAGATCAAAGGCCTAGATTTCTTTATTCCGTATATACTTAAAAACACTTAAACAATTACTATTATACTTCTTTCTATCCTTAAAAATAATTAAATCAAATTTCATTAATCTCTAACCTTAGTTTACCCGATTGTTGGAGACAATCAGCCTCTAATGTCTGCCTGTCTCTGCCTTCTGAGTAGCCTGTCTGTTTGCATAGCAGGTGCTCCAAACCCCTCTAAGTTCAAACTCTCTGAGGCAGTCAGAAGACTTTGAGAAGGGTCTGGGTAAACCTCTACCAGCCAGCTTTGTCTGAGTCAGCTTGGAGGAGTTAACTGTGTCCCAGCTCACACCATGAACCACGAGGAACCACCAAGCTCAGCTCAGAAACCAGTTCTCCCCACCTCGTAATCTCACATCAAGGAATGTGTCTTCCATTTGATAATTCTAATTAATTTTTAATAGTGAGTACAAGTCTCACATGTTGGATGCCATTGGAAGTGGGAGTGTGGTTAATCCACTCCAAAATCTCCTCAGTGGGTGTACATGTGCTCTTCACTACCAACTCAAATGTTTCGGATCCATAAATGAAAATCATGCAGCCTTCTATTTTAATATGTCTTAAACAATGCAATGGCTGGACACTTCCAATCTCCCCACTGCTAACACACTCTCTCCTCCAATATTCCTGAATTATTATTTACTAAAACCTACTTTCCATCCTGGCTCCCCGGCCTGCAGGGACACGACCCCTGACCTCTTACATATTGGCAGTGTCTCTGTCTCTCTGTCTTACACGTCTCAGGCTGGAACCTTCTCTTCCCCAGCAATGGTGACTCTCTTCATGCCTCATGTTCCTTGCCCAGGAACCTCAAAGTTCCATTTCTGTCTCCCTGCCCTGCTGTTAGGCCCTGGCAACTTTATTTACCAGTTAGAACCAGCTGGGGGCAGGGACCATCCGCATCTCACATGCAGACCTACAAATTCTCTTGTAATATGGGAACCTAATTAACATAATATAAGCACTAAACCACATTCACAATAGAGGGGAAATGGTCTGGCAGTTTTGAATGTTTAAATGAGGGAAGATTTGAAAAATCCCATCATGTACTACAATTTCAATCCTAGGAGATATCAAAAAAGAAGTGATGGAAAGTTAAAACTTCCCAGTTGATGGAAAGTTAAAAACTTCCCAGAGGCCATAAACACATCAGAGCCATTCCTTTCAGCGATACAATGAATATACTGTGTTTGGAGCACAGATGAGAGGAAGGGTAGGTTGTCAGTCATAAGTAACTATGCAAGATAACGCATTTATAAAATAATGGAACCCTTTCAAAATTTACATTAGTCACAAATAACAATTTTCCACTACCTCTAAAAAGTAATTCGAGGGAATTTTTTTCTATAATTCATATTCAAGCTTTATCTGGCCAGTGGGGTGGATAAAACTGTGACCTGAACAGGCAGTCTTGATGAATATTTACTCTTGGGACAGTTGCGTCTCTCTGTAGAGCAGCAGGGGTTCTCATTCTTGACCTCTACTCAAGATGGTTCGGAACATTAATTGGATAGTAACTGTCACATTGAATTTAGGGCGGTATCAGAAACATCCTAGGAGAGAAGCAGTGTCTAATGAATATGAATATGACAACAGGAATCCCCTGAGGAAGAAGACACATGCACACGTCTGGCTCATGATCAGAAGTGCAAGCCCATAGATATTTTCTAGGTCTTCCAAAACCCTTGATTTTTTACAGAAATTGTCATAGCCTGAGAAACACCCAGTCTTAAATAGTTAGGTCACAAGGTCACATAAGGTGACCTTAAGGTGCTCATAAGGTCACAAAGTGCTCTTAAGCATCATGAGCTATCTTGGAGCCAGTTGTAGAAGAAAGATGAGTGCAACATTTCTGGTCTTCAGTGATGCACATTTTGGATAACATTTAGACTCTACAATTCTTTAAATATAAAGTACTAAGTAAAGGCAGGTCCTCATGAGTTAAAACATTCTTTAGAATGACAAATATTTTATAAACTATTATAATTGTAAGCAAATATGGGAAACAACAGACTGCATAGCACAAATCAATGCTTCTAACCTGAGGCTTCATATTATCTCTAATAGAATCACCCAGAATGACTAACATTCCCAAACCTTACTCTAGACCTATTTGGCCTAGTATAGTATATTTTATCTCACATACAGAGTGATTCTGGGACAGGAAAACATAAGGAACACTTCCATTATAAAGGGATAAGCTTAAGGACTGGTAGAGCCTTTATAGAGAGAGCTAATCAAACCCCCTTGAGCTGTAGCTAAGACATACAGATATAAGGTTCAAGAAATGGGATGAGACATCTTTATTTGAACAAACATTTAGGACTGACTTGCCTTCATAAATGTGTGGGGAGAATATAAAGACGAATGAAACAAGTTCTTTTCCTCCATGAATCTAAAATGGCATTTAAATTTTCAACAGAATGTCATTTTTAACTTCTAATTCTCTGTTTTTTATTCTTCATGAACATTGTCTCCTGGAAGTCATTTAATGCAATGCTCATAAAATTCCAACTAGTAATTTTATTCTTGTTTTAAAATCATTTCCAAGCTCTATGCTTAAGACCAGGGTGTTGGATGGTAAACTGGAATGTTATAGGCCACTTTAACATCAAAGCTAGGCAGCTCCCTGTTCCAGAGACAGCTGCATCTTCTCGTGCAGTGCCAACCTCATCCTGCAGACAAGATGGTGAGGTTGGTGTGAACGGATTTGGCCATATTGGGTGCCTCGTTACCAGCGATGCCTTCTCTGCATCTGGCAAAGTGGAGATTGTTGCCATCAATGACCCCTTCATTGACTTCAACTACATGGTCTACATGTTCCAGTATGACTCTACACATGGCAAATTCAATGACACTATCAAGGCTGAGAATCGGAATCTTATCAACAGGAAGCCCATCATCATCTTCCAGGAGCAAGATCCCACTGACATCAAATGGGGTGATGTGAGTATGTCGTGGAATCTACTGGCATCTTCACCACCATGGAGAAGGCTCGGGCCCACTTGAAGGGTGGGGCCAAAAAGGGTCATCACCTCCACCCCTTCGGCCAATGCCCCCATGTTTGTGATGGGTGTGAACCGTGAGAAATATGACAACTTACTCAAGATTGTCAGCAATGCATCCTGTACCACCAACTGCTTAGCTGTCATCCATGACAACTTTGACATTGTGGAAGGGCTCATGACCACAGTTCATGCCATCACTGCCACTCAGAAGACTGTGGGTGGCCCCTCTGGAAAGCTGTGGCTTGATCGTTGTGGGGCAGCCCAGAACATCATCCCTGCATCCACTGGTGCTGCCAAGGCTGTGGGCAAGTTCATCCCAGAGCTGAATGGGAAGATCACTGCCATGGCCTTCCATGTTCCTACCCCAGTGTATTCACTGTGGATCTGACATGGTGCCTGGAGAAACCTACCAAGTATGATGCCATCAAGAAGGTGGTAAAGTAGGCATCTGAGGGCCCACTAAAGGGGCTACACTGAGGACCAGGTTGTCTCCTGAGACTTAAACAGCAACTCCCACTCTTCCACCTTTGATGCTGGGACTGGCATTGCTCTCAATGACAACTTTGTAAAGCTCATTTCCTGGTATGACAATGAATACGGCTACAGAATCAGGGTGGTGAACCTCATGGCTTACGTGGCCTCCAAGAAGTAAGAAACCCTGGACCACCCACACTAGTTCAGCAAGGATACTGAGAACAAGAGAGGCCCTCAGCTGCTAAGGAGTCCCCATCCCAATTTGGCCTCCAACACTGAGCACCTCCCTCACAATTTCCATCCCAGACCCCCATAATAACAGGAGGGGCCTAGGGAGCCCTCCCTACTCTCTTGAATACCATCAATAAAGTTTGCTGCACACACACACACACACACACACACACACACACACAATCAAAGCTAAACTCCTATCAAGTATGTGGCTTTAATATACAAATTGAAGTGAATATATTTACAATGTTTATGCTTGTGTTCCACATGTAGCATGCCATGCTCTACTGATTTGTTTACATGGCATTGTCCTGGTAAATTATCCGTTTCAGAGGGGTCTCTGAAACTTCAAGATTCAAGCTGAGCCTTGCTCTCTGGTCCACATTTTAAGACTGACGTTACTGACTGGGACCAGTCACAGTTTCTCTCATCTGTGGCTTTCTGTGAATTTAAGTCAGTTAAGTATGCAACTGAAGCTCTCTGTAGGACAAAGAATGAATGATATTATGCTTTCTCAGCTCCTGTGTTCTCAATTTAATTTTGGAGTCCACTGAGGTATGACTGCTTAGAGATTAAATGTATGTTTATCCTCCCTCTTAAGACCATAGAGTTCAGCGCATCCCCAATTGTCTAAAGTGTGAAGGATTTTTCCTGGGCTGAATACTAACCAAGGTAAATGAGTGTTCTCCCCATTGCAAGAATAAGAGTGGGCCTTGCTTTTACTTCATTTGTTACCATGAGGACAATTTTTTGCTGAGTTCTCTCTAATTTCACCATGAAATTGGTAAGCAAAAGTCAGATCTCGGGCTGTCAGTCATATCACTCCACGGCCACAGAACTTTGAAATGTTATGTATTATAGAAAGTACATATTACAGCCTCTGTAAGGTAGGCTATTGGTTCTTTTTTTTCTTTTCTCATCAAAAGGTTTCTGAGAAGTATAATATTCCTGCCAAAAGATATCATTTAACCCAAAATAAGATAGGAAAATACCAATGAGTACCCAAAGAAATAAAAGACAGGAAACTCAGCAATAAAAGATCCTGCTGATAACATCATTTACATGCATTCTATGATTTTATGCTTAACATTTTTTATGCTTAACATTTTTAAGGGAATAAAAATTAAGATGAACACCAGCAGAGACCTTAAGATATTTTTTGAAGTATTCAAATGGTATTTCTGTGCTTTAAAACTTAAAACAAGAAACAAATAATTCAAAAAGGACTTTACAGTAGACAAGCTTTGCCAGGAAAACTCTATGACAAGTCACTGCCTGGCCTCCCTTAGGGAGAATGAGGATTTTTTTTTTTATATTTGAATCGTTCTTTGCTTCTAAGCCCTGGCCCTAGTTGCTCGGGCTGGCTTGACATATTTAATTCTCTCCTTGAGTTGAAGGACTCATCTCTGGGCATGGAGTTCTTGGAACCTTAGCCTTCTCTCTCTTTTCAACCCCGGGAAGGGAGATATCCCGAGGACAGGAAACATTCATTTATATGGCCATAAGAACGATAACTGAAAAGCAGAGGGAAACTGAGCAAAAGATTGGTAAGAAGAACGTCAAAGAAGCAAGCCTTGCAGTATGCATCCCACACAATTGTCTCCTGGGCGTGGCTTTGCCCGACACTGAGGCCGGCAAAGTAAAGCAAATGCTTGCTAACTTGTGACGTTTGGACATTTGGGGTGGATCTTGGGTGGAATTCCTGTTGAGAGTCTGAAGAGACAGTGACACTAATACCCTGTGATGCCAACATGCCAGACCATGGGAGAAGTTAATCTTTAGTGCTTAAAAAAGAAAATGATTTAGCATACTGCCACATAACACAGAGTCTGGGGAAAAGCTTTGTCAGTTCAAAGGAAGCTCCTACTTCAAAAAAAAAATCTTATTAAAAATTGATGATCTCACTGGTGCTAACGACAGTGCTGCCGGGTGGGAGTCACTCCTAACATGTTTTGCAGACTTCTCTTTCCTTGGCTTCACTTTTTTAGTTTCAGTAGAAGCAGGAGGTTTGAGTAATTCGGCATCAAAATCTTAAATTCAGAAAAAAAAAAAAAAAAGGTAAACTTATATGTGATTTAAAAAAAAAAAGTTCCAAACATCGTCCTGGCAGAATCAGAGAACAAATTTAGAAAACTCTCCGAAAGCCTGGTGTCTGTAGACTATGGAGTTGGTAAGAATCCAAGCAAACCAATTTCTACTGCTTACCATAGAGTGAATTTATATATTAAACTACTAATTTGCATCACTGCAATGAAACTGGCTATGGGTGAAGTCATTTGTGATTGCACATTGAAATACAAGATCACAGTTTTTGATGGTGTCACACTCCCTGACTTACGTAGTTTCCACCCCAGAGAAGACTGGGTTTTGCTTTGTTTTGAAACCTCAGAGTCAGGTTAAATTTCTGTTTTGTTCTGCACCATGGCTCTCACTGATTCTCCCAGCATCTGGGTGCCAGCTTCCATGGGGCAGGGTTCTGGGAGGATTTGTCCAAGCTGACTGATTGTGTCTAAGCAGAAAAAGACACACTGACTTGAGGGCTATCTTGGTAAGGATGGTGATTTCCACACAGAAGATACCGTTTATCTCAGAAATTGCTGGTCCTATGTCTAACTTAGGCTCACTTTAAGAGGGTGATTTCCCTCATGCTTGCAACTAACTTTTCCCTTTTCCCCTTTTTATTATTGTGTGTGTGTGTGTGTGTGTGTGTGTGTGTGTGTGTGTGTGTGTGTGTGTGTGTGTGTGTGTGTGTGTGTGGTGAGCTGGGCATGGCTTTGTCAGTTCCAATGAGACACAGGCTTTATGACATTTGAATGGTATCAGATTACTGAGAGATTTTTTTTTTTCTCACAGAGAACATAAATCCAAACCATAGGGCACATTTCTTTGAAATAGCAAATGTTTTCGATGTTGGCCTCATAGGGTGAGGTCAGATTGTCAGCAGGAACGAGGGCTGGGATGAGAGGACATCTTCAGTACGCTTGGCAGGCCAATTAGCTCAGCATCGGAAGATGTGGTACCTGGTCTGTTTCTGTACTGAGACAGATGAACAGCTACTCAATTATTCGCTACTCTAGAAACAGAAGGCGAAGAAAGTCAGGAACCAACCTGATACTTGGTGACTCTCATAAGGGCGTACCTGGATTCTTTCCCCTACTCTCTGGAATGATCTGGAAAAAAATGTAACTATATTTAGGTAGAAGGGGGCAAAAATGGTTTTTCCCCAAGGCCACGCAAGCTATAGGATAAAGTTACCAGTTGAAGGTGGCCTGCCATCCTTGTGGCTGTTACCAGAAGGACAACCTGGGAGCTAGGTGAGACAGCAACATCTGGATACAAATGACACTGGGACTTTCTCAGGTCAACACTTGTGGTGGCTTCCTTTGTTAGGAATACTGGAAAGAGTTCAGGGAATGTCACAGTCTACGACATAGTCATGTATATTGCCTGCACAACATTATTCTGACTATTGTTATGAGTCTGAAAACTGTGGTATTACAGAAGAAATAGGCAGGGGAACAGCAGTTCACATATACTCTTAAAAGATGAAGTCATATACGGTGCTAAGTGTTTTCAAATACATTTTGAAAGACTAATAACATAATTTGAAAGAAATAAGGAGCCACTTTCTAAAATCTTCTCCTAAATTTCCTAAGTTTAGAAGAGAGAAAGAAAAATATAAACATACAAAATCATATATGCATGAGTAATGGATGGAAACATGAGATTTGTTTTTCTGAGATTTCCTTTCGTAACTACACTGAATTTACATGATTCCCACCCATTCCCCTTCCCCCTCCACTGCCCTAGGATTCATAACCTCTTTTTCTCTAACTACTGTTACATGCGTATAAAACCTACTGAATCCATGCTGTGTTGGCTGTTTTTAGGGCTGAGCACTTGAAACTGGCAAACCTGTCAGGGGACTCATCCCTAGAAAAGACTGGTTCTCCCTCTCTTGGCATCCACTGTCTACCCATAGGAGTGGGGCCTTGTGAAGTTTCTCCATTCTCCAGTACACTGACTGACATAATCAGTGATCAGGTTTTATTTAGGTGGCCATATTGTAATTCCTAGGTGCAAGTTCTCTGTCGTATCTAGAAGACACTATCTTGCAGCAGGCTTCCTGGTTCTTTTGGTTCTTACGATCTCTCTGTCCCTACCCCGACCATGTTTTCTAAGCTTTAGGACTAGGGGTTGTATTGTAGATGTACAAATTGGGGTTAGGTAACTTATACTCAGTTATTCTCTGCATTCTGACTAGTTGTGGATTTCTGTAGCAGCCTTCTCCTATAAAAAGAAGCTGTTTTGACGAACATTGAAGGCTATTCTTACCGAATGTGTATAGCATAGTCAGGTGTTTTACTGATTGAAAAAAAAATGGTGGTAGTTTCTTCTCTAAGATCCATGAATTCTCCAGCCCTGGGTAGGGTTTCTATCCGTTCCCCTGGCTCTCCACTGCCTTGGGATTCATGACCTTTTCTTCTCTAATTACTATTACATATGTATAAAACCTACTGAGTCCCTTTTACAGTGGCCTAGTCACATGTTTTTAGGGCTGAACACTTGGACTTGGCAAACCTATCTAGGTTACAGTACCAGGCATGAACTGTATTGAACGCTTCTAAGTTCTATTAGAACTAAGATGTTGGTTCCCCTCAGGAAACAAGCATCATTATTAACACCACTGGGGATATCTTACCTAGCTGGTCATTGTTGTGGTTCACAGGCTTAAGAGCTGGGGAAGTCTACTGATTGTTTTTTATCTTTGGCAGCTTGAATAGCACTGTTGGTGCTAAGGAAGACAGACCTCAGGAAGGAGGCTCCCAGGTCAGTACCAGCTAGATACCCCCAAGCCTTGTGTCTAGAAAGTACCTCAGCTAGAAGGTCTTAATCTTCCTTTTTTTTCTGGTCTATATTCTCTTAATATAAATATAATGGTTTTTGCCTGGAGGTGTGGTGTGTGGAAGCTCAAATCTACATATTTTGAAGTAGAAAATCTGTTTGAGGGGTCCCTGCAGTCATAAAGAAGGTCTTTGGGCTAGACAACTCCATAAATTTGAAAGAGAATAAAGTAGGGATTACACATTAGCCTCAAAACTTTCCTTAGAGTGACAGGGTCTCATAGTTTATTTCTACTCATATATATGTATGTATATTTCACATTATTTATCATACAAAATGGAAAAGAAGGTATCCAAACCCTGCCCACACAGGGCACAACATTCTCACTATATGATTTAAACACTAATCACTTAATTGGTTTTTCCCTGAGTAGTGACAAGGGAAGTCTGTGGAAGAAAGCGGTGCAATACTGAAGAGAACATCTGAAGAGAGAATGGATTCTGGAAGGACACATGTCTAAGAGTCAGCAAAGTGGGGTTTCTGGGCTGCAGAGTCAGCCAGGAAGGGCAGCCACTGTACAGCATGTTCTTCATCATTCCCTAGAGCTTGGGAGTCATGCCTCCAACTGAACCCTTTAATGGCTGCTTTCCAGACCTTTTGCAATAAGCTCTATTTATTTTCAGCTGCTGTAAAACTAACCACAGACTCGAAGACCTAAAACAACAGAAATTTGTTTGCTCACAGTTCTGGAATTCGAAAACGCGAAATTAATGTGTTGGCATGGTCACACTGTCTCCAAAAGTTCTCGATGGAATCCCATCTCCTCTGGCATCTAGTGTCTCCTCGCATTCCTTGGCTTGTGGGAGCTTATCTCCACTCTCGACTCTGTGCTCATGTGGCCTTCCCTGTTCCTCTCTATGTGACAACTGTCCTTTTCTCCTCTTTGGAAGGACATCAGAATTATCTCATCTTGAGAGCCTTAGTTAAACACTCCAGCAAATGGATGGAACTAGAAAATAGCATCCTGAGTGAGGAAATCCAGACCCAAAAGGATGCATGCATGCATGGTATATACTCACCGATAAGCGGATATTAGCCATACAGTACAGGATAACCAGGCTATAATCAACAGAACCAATGGAGCCGAACAACCAGGAGGGCCCAAGGGAGGATGGTTGAATCCTTCTCAGAAGGGGAAATAAAATAGATATCAGAAGTAAATGGGGGAGGGGACTGGATGGAGGAGGGAATGGGGGAGGATCTGGGTAAGAGGGTGCTGTGAGGAGAGGGGTTCCTGATACTTCAATGTAAAGTGAATAAATACATTTTAAAAAATGTCTGTGGCTGTTCTTCACCACAGGCAGCTATAGCACCCATGACTGAGGGCCAGGAGCTCCTTTCTCCTCTTAGGCAGTCTTTGCTTTCAAAACATAACTAAAAACAAAACAAAACAAAAACTGCAGAACATAACATGCCGATTAATCCCCTTCTAATCCTAATACATCTATGTGTGGGGGAGGGGCTCACACGTGTGTATGTGTACCTTTACGTATGTCTGAATTCTGTCGTCAACTTACTCTTTCCCTTTTAAATGTGTTATCCTTTGCTCCATGGCCTGTTAGCTTCATGTTTGCATTTTAATAGTTAACAGGCTTACATTTGTGGCTATTTTGGTAATTTTATGACCATTTATTCAGCATATTCTCTTCCTGTTTCTTGAAAGATATACTTCACAAAATTTCTAACTTCTGAAAGTTCAAAGCAATTAGGGCCTTCTTCTCCATCTTCAATTGTCTCTCTTTTTTTTAAATCAAGACTTACAATCATGTTCTGCTATCTTAATTTTGTATTGAAATAATGGGACAACCAGCACACACCCTTCATCTTTTGTCCACTCCTCGTTTTGAATGGGCGTCATCAACCAGTTTTCATCACTATGCTCCCTTACTCTTCACGCTTGCCTTTAAGTTTGGGATCCAGTTTGGCTTTCCTTGGGAGAGTGTTAGGGAGAACTCTAAAGGCGTCTGTTAGCCCTCTGTCCATTCCTTCCCTCCACATATGTGACTTGGATCTGTTTGTTAGATCTCGGGCTATCTGCACTCTAGATCAACCGGCAGGTTCTCAAGAACTCTATTTTAAATATAGGTATAATATAATAAAATAGTGTTGACTACACATTTAGACTACTGGTCTACTGTTCTGTTATTGATGCATAATAGATTCTGAAACTAGTTTTAGATAATAAAATTTAGAGTTCTATTGCTTGAATTTGAATTTGAATTCTTGAACCTTGATGTCTAATTTTTTTTAAAAAAAATTATTGATCTCAAAATTTACTAAATAGATTTACTGACCCATGGGTGGCAGGGGGGGGGGATGCCAGGGAATATGTAAATTGTAACACAATTTACTTTTGAGATGGTGGCTAATTTCTTGATTTATACCCCTCTGACACAAAGGAGAGGGAAGCATTGAAAATGTTTTAAGAAAAAGCATTTCTTAGATAGACTTCACTTCCCAGTCTCGACAGCTTGGATGGAATGTTGGGTAAGCCGGAGAATCAGAATTCCCCTCTCTGGGCATCCAGAGTCAGGCTACTTCATAAGCTCATGCTTTCTTGGTGGTGTGAAGTTATGGTATAACAAGCACTGAGTGCCACAGAGGGAGAGTTTTCACAGAGTCATCACATTTATGGCTGGGTATGGGCAAGAGGGGCTCCGGGGATGCTTTTCAAGGGCCTTACTTATATTCTGTTTCTGTCTTTCCGATGCAGCATCTTGTTCTTTCAGTTCCCTGTTCATAAGTGCTTTCCAGTTAGCAAAGAAAGCACTCAGTTCTGGTCACAGAGATTCTTTACTAAGTCCCATTTCCAACTGAGGAACTCCAATAGATAAGACTATCGCCACTGGAAAGCTCTTGTCTCTCAATGAATTTCCAAGATGTTCTACTACCATTGGATGAAGAGCTCAAATGTGTCGATGACCATCACTAACTTCATTGCATTCTTAGGTCACCCGAACTTGTGGGCTTCTGCTCAACTGTTTGCAATATTCATACAAACTTTTTCTTCCGCATTCTGTGGTCATCTAGAAAACACCTTATTTTAGGCATGGCAGGCTGTAAAATCTGGGTTAAAAAGATCACCCCAGGAGGAGTCAGAAACTATTCTGTAAGATCATCTGTGAGAGACGAAACTGAAGCCATGACTAAACTCCACACAACTGAGAGTAAATTTATTTTATTTTTAAAGGATTTAGAAGAAAGTAAGTATGCACCAATTCTCTGATAGGTGAAGTAGGGCATTTTTCTGCACTGGTCACTAACAAGGCACTGGGTGCCCCTTCTAGTGTACCAAGACCAGCAGATTCTCTCAGAGAATTCTATTCACCAGGACATATGCTGTACCAGGCTGTGACTCTAGTGAAATAGCAAGAGTGAAATTTTGATGGAATATTTTATTAGTTGGTTTAGATCCTTTATGCTGACTTTCCTTTTCCTTTTTTTTTTCCCCCCGGAGCTGGGGACCGAACCCAGGGCCTTGTGCTTGTTAGGCAAGTGCTCTACCACTGAGCTAAATCCCCAACCCCGTGTGCTGACTTTCCAAGTACTAATGTACCAATGTCATATCAAAACACAGAATATGGCTGAGAAGAAAGAAACTTCTTATGACTATTGATCCTTATGACTATATGGAAGAGATCAGATTCATTTATTAAAACCCAGACAATAAAAATGGGCACAGTCATTGCATAGAACTTACCAGGAAGAAATAAAACAAAACACGCTCAACTGGCCAAGAGTTATTTTTCTGCTCTTCCTTTTTTAACCTTACAGTACATAGTAGTGATAACTGACCTATTTTATTGACGTGTTGAAATGTTGATCCTGCTCTGTCATTCATATAGACTTGGATAAATTATTTCATCTATAAACAGGTTATAACTACTGCCAAGATTATGATTATTCACTCAACAGAATAATATAGTGTAAAGTAGCCAGCACACTCACCACCTTGATATCTATAACCTAGTGTATTTAACTACCTTTAAGTTATTTTCACTTTATACCTCATAAAAAGTGAGATCTCTGAGACCAACAAAAAATTCATTTACCTATTATACAGCTCTGTGGTTTACTTGAGATAGGTACTCAAATACTTGCTAAAATGTTTGACTGGAAGCTGAATGTGTGCTATTAAATATTTGGTTAGTACGTATCAGTAAACAGTAAAGGGATATTGGTATGATCAGGCTGTTGAGGACCACAAAAATCTTAAAATACACTGAAATTCAAGAGGTGGTAACGGAGCTGGGCCTGGTGACATAAGCTTATAATTCTAGCTACTTAGGAGACTAGGACAGGAGAGCACAAATTCACACCCTGTCTAGACTACAATTTTATATATCTCACTTGCCTCCTGCTCAACATAGGGAGAGCCCATCTCAAAATTTTAAGGAGAGGTGGTTTGGGGATATAGTTCAATGGCAGGACTTATAGGTGGCAGGCTCTAGGCTCAAGCTACAGTGAAAATAAAAGTGATAGAGCAATGAACTTTGGTGTGGTGGGGTATTTTAATACTGTACTGAAACAACTTTTGTCTACAAAGGTGTTTTTCTCTCAACTGAGGTGAATTAATACACGTTTTATTTCTGTCCTTTATACCAAGAGATGTTTTACTCTGTGAAATACGTATTCTTTTCTGATTGTTTGCCAGTTCTCCAAATACTCTAAGTTGCTCCATAATGTTAGAGGTCCAAGCATCTCAAAGAGATGACAATACCCTAGTTAAAAAAAAAAAAAAAAGCTGAACCAATTTAATGGATACGTAGCTCCTAAAGACCACTGACTTTAGGCTAATACGAGATTCTGAATCTGCTTCTTTTGGGTAATTTCACATATCCCTTCCCAATGCCTTGCCTCTATAGTCCTCAATCTACCTGGGATTAAATCAGTTAAAATGCCATTTGTGATACCCAGGAGACAACCTCAGGTCTTTTGTTACCCTCCTACCCTCTATCTGAAGGAGCAAGTCATGTTTCATCTCAGCTGGGAAACAATTGCTTCTCAAAATAACAGGGTTTGAAGTCTTGTTTGCCAAAAATGGTTGTCAGCATGCCAAGGAGTGTCACCTTCCTGAGACACCTGTTACAGAACGCTAAGCACTATTTTCCACAATGGTGTGAACCTCCCCTCCAGCAGACCGGAAGATATTCAGTCTCATTGTTTCAAAACAAGTGGGAAAACATGTCTGATTATGTTACCAAGACATTATAGGCTAAGACAGTGCCAGTCCAAATCTCAAGTGCCAGTTTTGCCAAAGAAGATAGTATCGATTGTAGTTGTAAATTAAGTTTATCTCACTGGGTAGTATGAGTTTACATATAGAAATTTTACTAGCTTAGGTTTTAGAAACATTTGTGTAGGGAAGAAAAATTCTAGGTCACATTAACATGTATTTTTAGTCATCTTCTTTCAGTAACATATCGGAAATTGGCTAAGATTAACTGAGAACTGAATTTCTCTTTTAACTATCCAATAAGGTATAATTTCAAAACAGTTTTTCCAAATGTGGAAGTAAGTTATAAATAACTATTAGCAACGAGAAGACAACAATGGTGTGAGTGGAAGTGGAAATAGGCTGTGAGGTTTGACAGAGCAGAAATCAAAAGGCAAAGGGCAGAGAAATTCAACTGGGCAAGCAGTTTCTAAAAGTTATTTTATAAGCCAGAAGTCATCTCTGTGGCTAATTATTCTAAGCACATACTTTCACCTCACTGAGAAAGCTGTTTATATTCACCATAAAAAAGGCAAGAGTTTTAATGAGAAATGGAATCATTAAAACTATACCCACATTTTTGGTGGTTTGAAAGAGAATGGCCCTCATAGCTTGTATGTTTGAAGCTTTTGACCCAGTTGATGGAAATGTTAGTTAAGGATTAGGAAGGTGTGGCCTTATTGGAAGTGTGTCACGGGGAGTGGGTTCTGAAATTTCAAGACTCCTGCAAGATTCCTAGAGCTCTCTCTGTTTCTATTGTGCCAGGAAACTTTGAACCCCCAAAAGACCACCAAGGAGCCAAATCTGATGCAATCGCATTAGGGTCTCTTTATTCAAACTTGAGTTTGGGTTCCCTGCCAACCTTGGCACAGCAAGAGGGTAGAGTCCTGAGCCTAGTTTTAGGCAAGCATTTATGGGAGCAAGAAAGGGTACCACAATGGACTCTACCCCTCTGAAACTAGAAGCCAATTTACACACTTTATGAGTTAACTTGTTCATTTGTGTCAATTGCCTAGGAAAAATACTGAGTCAATTTTGATTTATATCCTAAATATACCAGATAAACCTAACATTACCAGACCTGAGCACCAGATGAATTATGACTACAAATACCAAATATCCCAGCCTATTATCACATTTCAGTGAGTTCATATAAGTGCCCAAAGCATGCTTAAGCAAATAAAGCAGCCAGTTTTTATATACCAAGAACAATGAACTTCAGAGGCATGAATGACTTCAGAAATTCACAAAATGTCCATCATTCTGGTCAAAGTTACCTTCTCAGAGCTCTCTGAGGCACTGTTCAGAAAACTGCTGTTTCATAGGGCTTTATTTTCCTAATATCACTTCCCTTGCTAAATGTTCACTCCACTGATGAATTTCCTGGCTCTAGAATGACAAACTGGATGACAGTGAGTCCTGCTTGCTACTATATTTCTAGTTGATGCTTATTGAATAAATAGATTCCTCAGTTTATGCAAAAGATAAAAATAACAAACAGGACAGCAATCTTTCTTCCCTCTCCTTGTTTTTCATTATCCTCCCTCCCTTCTCTCCCTATTCGCCTTCTCTGTAGGTCTGTAATGAGTAGCTATTCTAATTTTATATATGCATTATTCTAAGTCACATGTGGGACACTTTGTTTCCTTATATAACATATATTCTAGAACAATTATAAAAAGTTATACAAACAGAAGGTTTTGATAGAGAAAATTCCCTCAAACCCTTACAGCAGTTAAACAACACGCAGATGAAGCAATTTTTGAACATGGTAGTTTATTTTATGCAGTTGTTTGAATCAATTGTTTAAAAATTCTCAAAAGGCACTTTAAAAAACATTTAAAAATACATTTTTTCTGACTTAATGGTGATCACTTAAAATAAGCAAGTCACCAGACATTTTTAAACCCTTCATTGACACTATTACTTTAAATAATTTTTAAATTCCCAAACACAAACATTTACTGTATAATACAACACACTGCTTAGCAGTAAGATTAGTTTCCCTCTAATAATACACTTCATGTAGATCATTAATTTATAGAGCCCTGCAAAGTTACTCAAACTTAATTAATGTAACTGAAAACTTTAATGTAACTGAAAACTCAAAGGAGGTAAGGGAGTTGAAATGAAGTACATTCAACTCTGATGCTGATTTTACAGTTGCTTCTCTAAAGAGAATCTGTACAAAGTTCTCACTTCCATTGGTGTTAAAATGTCAATACAGCTGATATAGAACTGTAAATCATTTTTAATCAAGAGGTTACATTAGTGTAAAATATACCACAGCTTGTCTCCCATATTTCTCATGATGTTTCTTTAAGTCCTAATACAAAACAATAGAAATGAAGGCAATGTGTTTGCCTTTTGCTTTTAAGGGGGTGGGGGGGTAAATAACTTTGCTTTCTTAATTATAGATGTAGAATTGTTTTAGGTTGTACAAGTTCAATTAGGGCAAATAGCATGAGAGCCAGCAGACTATTGTTGGACTTTTAGTCTCATGGGAAACCTGTGCTAGGTATAAAACTATCTTAAAGGATAAACATTCTGACCACCCAAATCAACTACTCCAAGTAACTAGAAGTTAAGCATGAAGGAACTATCAAAAACAGAATGAAACTGAAAGTGCAAGAACAAAGCTAGGTAGGATCTGACAAACCAAGTGCAGATGTCTTTCAAGTATAACAGGGCCTCAATCTAGCAATACAGTTTGACAGGCTAAGAGTGTAAAAACAAAACAAAAAAACAAAGCAAACCTCAAAAAACAACTATGAACACAACCAGTTAGCAAACACTGTAATGCTCAAACCCAATTACCATATTCAAGACATAGTATGAACTGGTCAGTAATTTATTTTTGAATCCTTTTGTAGTAACAAATTGATCTGTGAAATTTAGATATGTTCAAACAGTCAAAATTCTGGGGTAAAAACCTGCTTCGTATCTATGAGCTGCTCACTAGAAAAACACAAGCATATTATTAATAGATAACATAAGACTTTACTAAAAGTCTTATGTCTTCTTGAAACCACAC
Organism: Rattus rattus; assembly: GCF_011064425.1. Taxonomy (NCBI): domain Eukaryota; kingdom Metazoa; phylum Chordata; class Mammalia; order Rodentia; family Muridae; genus Rattus; species Rattus rattus. The sequence goes on from NC_046159.1 coordinate 130,470,022, forward strand.
TACAATCAATTATTCATATGACAGAGATCTTTATCTAAAAGATAGTGAATTAATCATTTCACCATAAAATCTTGTTTGATGTGCTCTATCAAATATTTGGGAGATTTTTTTTTTTTGCTTCATTAGATCACAGGATAGGTACATAGGTTTTGAAAGTGACAAAACTTACTTATACTGACAATATAAATTAGCAGAAAATACTTGGCATATTATAAAGTAGCATTTTTCTATTTCTATTGGAAATTTCAGTAACTAGTGGACATTTTTTTCATGATATTCATTTACATATGTTTTAATGAATTCATATGTACATATTAGTACTCACTGAACCCTTTCTACTCAGTGTGAAATGACTAAACTTGTAGAATTATAGTTTTTTTTTTTAAGGTCCTGGTAATAACAATTAGAGTGAAGGGAAGAATTTTGCCAAAACCAATGATGCATGGACCCATTAAACTTTATAAGATTTTTAATATAGTATGATCCTGGACTACACTGATTTAACACATATTTCAGAGTCTTTGAAAAATGCCTCTCTCCTGGGCAGAAATCCTGAGTGTGTTCCAAAGACTATTTGCACCAAAATCGTGTAGGTAAACAGGCAATGGTTCTCAACATAGGATCAGTAAAAGTAACCTTCAGAGCTTTTTCAAACCAAACTGACTTAGGTCTGAGCTGGGGTGAAGAGAAGAACAAGCTCCAACAAGCTCTCGGCAGTGCTACTTTAATAATTCTCACTAGAAGTCATCTGGTAAGAATGCATACTCTAGGGCCCCATGCTAAAAATCAAACCTTGAGATCTTCATCTCAACAAACTTATAGCTAGAGTACGAGAATCACAATTTAACAATCAGCATGCCCATTTAGCTGTCTGACCAATGTTTACTAGTGCTGGCCAAAAGTTCCAGAAGTTACGTACTATTCATACGTGTATGTGTGTGTAATTATTCCACATACTCATGTGACTAACCCTAAGGCTAACAGAATACAAACAACACACAGGTTTTGATTACAGATCCCAGCCTTCTCACTTACTAGCTTTGTGACAGTGGAAACATTACTTGAATTCCTTGAGCCTCAGTCTCCTCACCTATACTATGGGACTAACACCCAATTATGAGGATTAACACAAACATACAGAATAAGACCAGCATCTGGCACACAGCAGGTACTAGATGAATACTACATATTACATACTGTAAGAAATGTGCAAACCATTTCTTCAGATCTCAGTTGATAATTTCATCCATCTAAATCAAATTACTTACACTCCAAGGTAACAGAATAAAACTGTATACTTAAAGTCATGCCCTTTTCTCAGCCAGTGTTCTAATACCTTATGTATATTCATTTATATGATCCTCATTAAAATCCTGTGAGGTAGGTAGTATCATTATCCCTAATCTATAGATGAGGAAATGGAGGCACACAGAAATTAAGTAATTGTTCAAGGTTACATAAATAGTGATGGAGGAGGAACTTAAAAGCCAGGCTGCCTGGTTTTGCAGCCCAGGATTCATTGCAGCGTTCACTTGCTATGAATGAATGCTAAGAATTTTGGATGATTATGATAAATCATTTACTCTGCTAGTAAAGAAGAGTAGCCCATATGGAATACAGACAAATTCATATCCAAACCATGGTAAAGAGCTGTGCAAAAAACAATCTAGGAAGTAGGATACTGGTAGATGGCACCACCATAAGAACAACGTAAACCAAATTAAATCTGGAAGTTGGACTTTGTAGTTTCATTACAGGGATGGAGTAATCCATAACTAGCCAATGAAATACATATCCTGCCAAGCAGATCACCTATAAAGGTTATGATTTTGGCACCATAAGTATAAATTATATTTATTATTTAGCCAAGATATAGACTCAGTGGTGTATTGATCAGGCAAAATTAGCATGAGGAAATGTAAATCATTAACAGTTAAAAACAATCTTATGGGAAATCTGTAAAATATTCTGCTCTACATTCAGTGTTGATGATGACACAAACAAGTTAAGGTTCTATCCTGTCAGAAGTTCTTTAAGCAGCCAGTCAATCTGGAGTGGTACAGACTGCCTGACGGCAGACTGAACGGGGCTGACTCTGCTCGCTCTGATGGAGTTACTGCTGGCAGGACCTATCCCCAAATCAGAAGTCAGAGGGAAATATGTCCGGATTTCTAAACAAAGCACTCGACGTTTTAGCTTCTCTAAGTACCCTTTACTTGCTCATGTTTTAGATTAATTCTGGCCAAAAGCTGCAATTAAAAATTTTTGACGGTGTTACCTGCCACATCAGACATAAAAATTAATTTTAAAAGTGCTTTAAACAAGTTATGAAAGGCACAAACAAGTCTCATCTCCACAGGGTGAAAATAAAAGAAACAATTATGTAGTTGGGAAAGACTTCTAAATAATCAATAGTTCCTGAGAGTGGTGCCAATACAAGAAAAGTTTGTCCAAGCAGCATTAAATTCAACTGCTACCTACAATTAACAATGGATGAATCTGGGAACAAAATATTTAAAAATGCATTATTTTACAGAATGCTGCCAATGCTTTGAATAAATAAGTATTAATAGTGAAAATGGTATTCAAGAGTCAAACATTTCAAAAAGAGACAATGGGGACTTGGTGTAAGATTGATTATATAGAGAACTAAGTATGGAATGTAGTCAAGGCCCATAATAATCAGAAATGTGGTTCATTAGTGCACTTTGGGGTAAGTGCCATTTTTATTCTATTTTTTCTTGAGGAAACATTGCCAATTATAAGTTTTCATTCGGCAACTGGAAGGCTGGTTTGTAGCATATACATATTAGCTGAGAAACAATACTGAGCAACAGTATTTCTTTCTTTTTTAAGGCAGATCTGTTCAGCACTGTGTTCTAACTTGTGTGGTACAGAAGGTGATTACAAACTAACCACTCCAACTTTAGTGAAAACCACATACACTGTCAGGAACAGTCAGTCTTTCTATCTCTTCTGTCACCATTTAAAAACACAAATTCTTCATATAGATTTATTTATATTTATATATTACTGTATCAAAACACATTTTAGCAAACTTCACAGCTCTTTAAATGCTTCAGTTTATAGTCATCCATTTGAAAACTTTCTATACGGAATGTCCACTTCAGATGAGTTCCTCACTGGGATTTCAGTGTTCCGTCACAAAGGCAGGAGTCCTTCAGTGCAATGTAGACCATTTGACCACAGTCCACTCATGGTCTGCTTTCAGGGGTTGCCTAATTTTATTTTTGTATCTTCCTTTTTGTTTACTTGATTAATTTCTTTTAGTATATTCTCAGGTAAGGCAGGTTGATATCTATATAAATAACCATATGGACGAAGATGATAAACGAGGTATTCTAATTCATACATAGTTGTAGAATCAACATAGTGAAAAGAAACTGCAATATCAGAACAGCAACCAGGACCCTAAAAAACAACAGAAGGGGACATTGTTAATGAGTGGCACACAGCCCACATTTTGCATATTCACACTAGTTTTAAAATACGAAGCCATCACAGCTTGAGGAGAAGGCCGAGGTATCTAACCCATGAGATGGTGTAAGAAGCCAATAGTTCTTTCAGGTCCTAGGTATTTAAACCAAACCTGCAGCCGCCAAAGCAACAGCAACTGGAGCTGTATTTTCTTACAAAAATTCTTTATTGCTCAACCATGAAAGATTTTGATTTCCTGCACCCAGAGCCAGGGCTGTCCTACAGCCCTTGAACACTTCTCTTCCAGGAGCGCTCTCCCTCCTAAGCACACAGCCCACAGGTGGACCCCACTTTTTCTTCACTGACTGTCCAAGGAGAAATACACCAGGAGCACTCTAGGCTCAGGAGTTGCAGGGCGGCCTAGGACAGGATCCTTCCAGTCTCCATCTGCATCCAAAGGTGAGGCTTGGGCACAGCTCTAAGACCTAAAACCTGCCCTGAGAGACCTGGTCTCCCAGGAGCCCTCTCACTCCTAAGATCACAGACTCAAAGGAAGGACAAGCTCCAGTCAGAGACAGCAAGGCCAACTAACATCACAGAGAAGCAGATGGCAAGAGGCAAGCACAAGAACCTAAGCAAGAGAAACCAAGATTACTTGGCATTATCAGAACCCAGTTCTCCGACCAAAGCAAATACTGGATATGCCAACACACAGGAAATGCAAGGTTTGGATTTAAAATCACGTTTCATGAAGATGACCAAAGGACTTTAACAAGGACATAAATAAGTACCCTAAAGAAATACAGAACACAGGTAAACAAGTAGAAGCCCTTAAAGAGGAAACACAAAAATCCCTTAAAGAATTACAGGAAAACACAAACAAACGGGTAAAGGAATTGAACTACACCATCCAGGATTTAAAAATGGAAAGAGAAACAATAAAGAAATCACAAAGAGAGACAACTTTGGAGATAGAAAACCTAGGAAAGCAATCAGGAGACACAGACGCAAACATCACCAACAGAATACAAGAGATTGAAGAACGTATCTCAGGAGTAAGAGATACCATGGAAAACATTGACACAATAGTCAAAAAAAATGCAAAAAGCAAAAATCTCCTAACCCAAAACATCCAGGAAATTCAATGAGAAGACCAAACGTAAGAATAATAGGTATAGAAGAGAGCAAAGATTCCCAACTTAAAGGGCCAGTAAATATCTTCAACAAAATTATAGAAGAAAACTTTTCTACCTAAAGAAAGAGATGCCCAAGAGCATACAAGAAGCCTACAGAACTGCAAACAGATTGGACCAGAAAAGAAATTCCTCCTGTCAAATAATAGTAAAAACACCAAATACACAAAGCAAAGAAGGAATATTAAAAGCAGTAAGGGGAAATGGTCAAGTGACATATAAAGGCAGACCTACTACAACTATACCAAATTTCTCACCAGCTATACCACTCCTGGGCATATACCCAAAGAATGCTCCAATGTATAACAAGGTCACATGCTCCACTATGTTCATCGCAGCCTTATTTATAATAGCCAGAAGCTGGAAAGAATCCAGATGCCCTTCAACAGAGGAATGGATACAGAAAATGTGGTACATTTACACAATGGAGTACTATTCAGCTACCGACTACATGAAATTCTTAGGCAAATGGATGGACCTAGAAAATATGATCCTGAGTGAGGGAACCCAGTCACAAAAGAACACAGATGGTGTGCACTCACTGATAAGTAGATATTAGCCCAAAAGCTTCAAATACCTAAAAGAAATTCACAGATCATATGAAGCTCAAGAAGAAGACCAAAATGTGGATGTTCAGTCCTTCTTAGTAAGGAGAATAAAATACTCACAGTGGGAAATACAGGGACAAAGAGTGAAGCAGGAACTAAAGAAAAGGTCACCCAGAGATTTCCATACCTGGGGATCCATCCCATATGTAGCCACCAAACTCAGTCACTATTGGTGATGCCAAGAAGTGCTTGCTGACAGGAGCCAGATATGGGTGTATCGAGAGCCTTACTGATACAGATGAGGATGCGCAGCTAACCATTGGACTGAACAAAGGGACCACAGTGGAGGAGCTACAGAAAGGACTGAAGGAGCTGAAAGGATTTGCAACCCCATAAGAAGACAACAATATCAACCAACCAGACCCCATCAGAGCTCCCAGGGACTAAACCACCAGCCAATGAGTATATATGGAGGGACCCATGACTCCAGCCACATATATAGCAGAGGATGGCATTGTCCAGTGTCAATAGGAGGAAAAACCCTTGGTCCTGTGAAGGCTTGTTTCCCCAATGTAATGGAATGCCAGGATGTTGATGTGGGAGTGGGAATATCCTCATAGAAGCAGGGGAAGAGGGAGGGGATATGGGAGAGGTGGGGAAAGGGATAACGTTTGAAATATAAGTACATAAAATATCCAAGAAAAATAAAATAAAATAAATTGATTTCCTCACATTAAATGAGATGCTATTACAAAGAATTAGGTTTTATTTGTCTGACATTTTGGTGAACACCTAAGCATTATAAATCAAACACACTCACTAAACAAGAACTACAGTTGTTGGGAAGAAAACAAAGCAGCTCTTTGTGGGTGACTTCGCATTACTAGAAGTTTCAAGTGAAAACAAAATCATCTGATATAAACAAATCGGACTGTTAAAACCATTCTAACAGTCAGATGCAAAGTTACATTTAAAAGTTCTCAAAGGGCTGGGATATAGCACACTGGCATCCGTGAGGCCTTAGGTTCAGTACTGAAAACTTACTATCTGTATTCTCACATATGTCAGTTAAATAAGAAGATTAAAAGTTCAAGCAAGATAGTAACAAAGGGAATACTTAAGATATACTGTAACTGGATACGGAAATATGGCTCGGCATTGAAAGCACTTGTTTCTCTTGAGAGGCCCCAGGGTTTAGTTCTAAGCACCTACACACACGGTGGTTCACAGCCACCTGTAACTTCAGTATGGGGATCCGACACCCCAGGCACCAGGCACACACAGGCAAAACAGTCACACAAACACAACGTAAAATAATTAAATAAAAAACCATAAACAATAACATACAATGATCTGAGGGAAACTATAAAATTTCACCAAGGACTCTAAAACCTTCTTGGGTAAAGATAGCATTTTCACTAAACTAATAAGTTATACATGAAAATAGGAGACACAACAGTTGCCAAAACACTTTGAGAAAAAAAAGGAAGGAGAACAATACATCCTTATCAGTTTAAAAATTTTAATGGTAACAGGTTCAAAACAATGTTGGACAAATCCAAAGAGAAGAACCACACAGTTAAAATCCCAGATCCCGACCTTCCTATAGGTAATGCTCTATGGTATACAATGAAGTTGTACTATAATCTAAGCATGGATACTACAATGATTTGAAAATATCTCCATCTGAACTATGCATTGTCTCAGACGGACCAAAATTAATGTACAAAACTGAAATGAAGAATAAATTAGATTCTGTCATTCTGAACTACACAACTCTGATCATTCTGACTATCTAATACCCTAACTCGCTAGCTAAACAATTTTGTCATCAGGTGTAATAGTACACGGCACTCAGAAATCAGAGGATCACTGGAGGTCCAAGGGCAGCCTCTTGTCTCACAAAGAAGAACAAAGATCAGAACAAGACCAAGCTCTATAGTCTTTGTGATGATTACAGAGAAAAATATGTAAATTTAGAAGCTAAGACAATAATTCGTACAATGATAACTGAATAATGGAATTCTGGCGTCATGCTGGGTGCTTTAAAACCTTCTGAAAAAGAATGGGTGATTTTAAAGACTTGCACACCTTCCACACTTTCAGTCTTAGAACCTTCACCCTATTGGAATACACTTTTGTAAGGCCAACAAAATTTTGCCATCCATTTAAGATTCAAGTGGAAGATACTTTGTCTATTTTATTATAAAGTATGTTGCTAAGTACAACCTTTTTTGTAAAGTACTCTCAAAAAGAAGGAAAGATAGTTCAGTGCTTATAAAATGGTAAGCATCTTTTTGCTATTGTTGTACAAGTATGGACTATCTTACACTCTTTATAAAATATTCTATGTATCTGGGTATATCCATTACATGATTTATAATGATGAATTTGAATATATTTTTATATGGGAAGGGGTTCGGAACTTAAGAAAAAACATCCAAGTCTTTTATACTAGACGGAAAACGTTCTACGCCATTTGGAAGTACTGGCTTGGAGTGGTACCCTGAAGAGCATTATAAGTATGTTAGAGCCAGAAAAAAGCAGCGTAAAGAACTAGAAACTTGCCTGAAAGCACTACTAATCAATAACAGAGTCTGAAAAGCTATGTTTTATAATCCTTTGAGTAATTCACTGTAGTGGTGCTTATAATAGGCATATAGATTTTCTTCAATCAACAAAATGAATTATAGCATATTCATATATTAAATTATTGCTTAGAACTCAGATGAATGAAGCAGAGAAATGTTATCAATTTTAATAAAATTCAAATATATCAATGTTAATAAAATTCAATGTGTAAAAATAGAAATTTGTAAGATGTCTAAGGTATAATTTGATCTTAAAATCTGCAAAACAATGCTGACTTATTTATACACATGTCAACATGTAGGGAAAACAAAAGCTTGCAATGGTAATGAATAACATTTAATTCCTGGAAGTGGTGGTTGGAGAAAAAAGATAAGAGAACTAGATACAAGGGCACACAGGCCTTGACTGTCTACAATACTTTCATTCTGAAAATATTTGAGGCAAATGTGGCGATAGTTTTAGACGTGGGAAAGTTAGATGCATACTTTTGAGATAGATCATAGATATCAGTTCTGATTTAATGTACATTAAGATACAAACTAGAGTCAAGTTTGTCATTAAATACTGTCCTGGACTAGACTACACCGTAATTACAAGTAGATGAGAGACAGATCATATCCATTTTACAAATGAGAAGCTGAGGTTCAAAGATAAGCCAGATCTTGCACATTAAGATCATCCAACTACGAAATGGAAGAACAGTATTTGAATCTAGTCTTTCTGAACCTTATTTTTGTCCCGATAACTATAAAAATCATTGTCTAGATCTTACACAGCTTTCTAGCCTTACCCAAAGTTTTATTCAATGTCACCTCCTTAATCACCAAAACCATGGTAGCCTACTCCACCTCAAGTCACACTGTTTCATTGGTTTTCTTTAGAACAATGGTTCTCCTTCTTGATGCCGTACTTTTTAATACAGTTCCTCATGTTGTGGTGTGGTTCTCCCCGCCCTCATGGATCATTTGGCTGACACAGTCCACATGGGCAAAGGGAGCAGAGATGATGATGAAGGGTGAACGAGTGGAGGGGAGTTTGGAAGTCCTGTGAGTATGTATGGTGAATAACATACCAGGACTAGCTGCAGGGAGTCATATCAATTTTACTTTGGGTGATTCAAGTCTTATGAAGTTTGGGAGGTGGGTAGAAACATCCAGGATAGGGTACCAAAATGCCTCATTACCATGGGGAAGCATTTCAGGATTCTCAGATGCTACCTGAACAGTTTTGTATCAGGAGACAGGAAGTTGATCTATAATCTACCTGAGGCTATAGTAACATTCCTCAGGTAGAGGCATGTGTTGGAGCTTAGGATTCCCCAGACAAGGTCAGAGAAGGAAAGTCCGACTAACGAAGGACGTCTACCATTATGTGCTGAGCCTCAGAGTCTATCTATCTGGTCAGTGGTGGAGTTCACCCTTAATTAGCAGAGTTTTACCACATTTGATCCCTAAGCCTAAAATTATTTTGGTTGCTAATTCCTAACTGTAATTTTGCTAGTTATGAATCATAATGTAAATATTTTTGCAGTTAGAAGTTTGCCAAAGCAGTCATGACCACTGGTTTAGAGCAGCTACCATACTCTAGTCACTTCTTCATATATGCTTATTTATCCTGTGCCTCCTTATGTAGAACATAAAGAAACTCTAAGTTGACTGTATTAGCTTCTTTATGTCAGTGACAGTATGCTAGTGGCTGGCCTACAGAGGTATCAACTGATAGCTACTAAATGACTGGCTGGGGCCTCTGTTCTCATCTGCTTTGTTAAACTGTCAGGCTATACATTAAAAAGAAGAAGAAAGAAAAAGCTCTGGTCATTGGTACTAATGAAACATACACATATTAACGATTTTTTTTTAAAATTTTCAGGTAAACAAAAGTCAGTCCCAAGTAACTTCTAGACTTACCTCTACGGGAGGATAGTAGTTGTAATTCCAGTACCAAAATGTTTTCGGCAGATAGCCTTTGATTAAGTGGTGTTCTGGTACAAAGGGGTGGAAGGTTTCCTTCCCAGTGGTATCTCTGGAATCTCCAGCTTCTACCTTTATAATCTCCATGCACCTTCCCAGGGCTAAGTCTTCAATGGAGGAACTATGCGTACATTTTTCTGTTTTAAATGCATCAACAAATCTTCTCAAGGCTTCCTTGCTTAGGACATATCCTGCTCCTCCACTCATGTATCCCTGCTTCACGTAGGGCTTAAATCTTCTCCCAAAGTAAATGGGCTGTTCAGGGTTATACTTTGATAGAAGCCATCTCAGATTGTCCAGTATGACATAGGTGTCATCGTCTGCTTTCATAAACCAGTCAGCATCTTCTAAGTAATGGTCATGTACGTACTGAAACGCTTTAATTGTTTTCCAGTACAGTTGCTCTCTGCCTTCTTTGGTTTTCAGCCCCACAGTAGGGAAGTCTTTATTTTCTTGTGAACTCATAAATAACACTTTATTACAACGCTGGGCCCATGTAGCTTTGACGTGTTTGGCCTTTTTGTCTAGATTTTGAGGGCTTGTCATAACCCAACAAAGAACTTTAACTTTCTGATAGAGGTTCTCAGCAACGTCTGTGTTCTCATCTATCAAACAAACATTTTTACAAGTTACCTTTACAGATGTAAAGCCCAAATAAATCACACCAAAGAAACTTTTTATAAATAACTTCCAAGACTTGATTTACCCATCATCATTAATGACTTTTAGAAAAGGGAACAAGTTAATACGACTTGACACTCTAATTTCCTGTCACAGATCTTTAAATCATCGCCAGCTCCTAAGTGCTTACTACTTGAACTGACTCAAAGTATCAAGAGCATCTGGAAATCTGTTAGCACTGAGGTGTACTAAAGGTCCCACCTCAGACCTCGTAATTCAGATTCACATCCCACCTTACATTGTCTCTCCTTGCTACTTAATACTACAAAGAAAGCAGTAATTCCCAATATCCCTGGGAATTTCACTGTTGTGAAATGTTTCTAAAAGACAGAAGAATAAAAAGGAAAACAAATCAGGAAAACCATGCTGCTAAGTCCAATTCGTTATTTTTGAAGCCCAGAAGCCAATTGTTGTAAATTTGTACAAATACTCTAAGGTGTTCTTGAAGACTTTCACAATAACATCAGTTCAAGTTCAAAGCAAAAGAGTTAATGTAGACTTCAGAGTGCTTGGACAAAACTATATTCCTCATTCCAAAATGCAAACCCAGCAGTTAGAAACAGAACAGAGCAATGGGTAGAGGTTGGATTCCTGAGATTCTCTAGAACAATGCTTCTGTAAACTATCAGTTTGTAAAGAAATAGGAGGCTCATGTCAGAATATAGAGCAGAATACCACTGTCATCAAACCAGACTTAATGAAAATGCTTACTAAACACAATAGTAAGCTTAGGATCTGAAACCTGGTCCAAAAGCTTTTTACCTGGGTGGAAACAATTCTCAAGCTATCAGGCACACAATGTGAACAGCACTGGTTTAGATGAAGTGTACAACTAGAAGATCTAGATTAGTGCTTTTTAAAAACATAGTTTTTCTTCTCTGAAAGATGTATACATTTATATAATATATGTTGATCATACCTTACTCTGTCCTTCCAATTCCCCCTAGTGTTACAGCTTCATAACTTCATGCCCTCTTTTTTCCCCTAAAAGCAGGGCTTCATTTTGTGTCCCTTGCTGTCCTGGAACTTGCTCTATAGACCAGGTTGACCTCAAACTTGGAGATCCACCTGCCTCAGCTTCCTGAATGCTGTCGTTAAAGGTGTGTGCCACCACTTGACTGGATTCTCTTCTGTACTTTTATTGTCATTAATAACGTAAGTCCAATTAGTACTGCTCATGTGTTATTAATGTGTGGTCATATGCCAAAGCTTTCCAAATTATATGTGGTGAAGGAGCATTCTTTATTTTCAATCGCTAGAGGCCTACCTATACTTCTATAAATCATTACGAAGCACTCAGCTTTAGAAGATATACAAGCCCTGCATCTCTATTTTTATATCTATACAAAATTACTTTGTAAATTAGTGTTCTACTCCTGATTTCAACTTACTCAATTACAGAACAATATAATCTATAAGCAATACTTGATAAGAAAGCTCTAGTTGATCCTAAAGTACAACACTTTTAAAATTAACAGTCAACTAGTTGTTGAAGCCTGTAAGAGATTAACAATGAGGTACAGTTAACAAGTTAACCGACTGACAGAAGACAGAAGAAAAGGTGATGAAGGGCATGAAAGAATTTTCAAGCCATGGAGTAGCAGGAACACAGTCTTCTCAGAGAGAAGAGCTACAGTCTGTAGTTAGGGAGCATCCACTGCTCATGGAATTAAGGAATCCATCTTAGCCACGCAGACACAGCAAACCCTGGACAAACAGCAAAACACGGTGTAGTACATGGAGGAAGGTAAGACAGCTTTATCCTCTCAGTTGGGGTCTGATAGATCCTCTCACTGTATGCACATATATTTGATAAATATGTGTTACCTTTATGGACCACAAGATGTGCATAATGCTAAAAATTACTCACCCCACTCTCAAAATGTATTCATTGAATTCCTTTTTTCCCCCACTCTCAGAACATTACTTTCCTTGTTTTCTCATTTTATTTAGCTTTCATTTATTAGTTACTTGGTACTAGTTATGTGCTAGCACAGGAGTGGAAATATGAACAGACACATTTCTTACTAGAACAAAATCTAGTTTAGCAGGGAACTTCACTAGTAAACCAGGAATTATTGCATAGTAAGAAGTACTGCGACAGAAGGACTTTTACAATAGATATATTATTTATTTCAAGTGTATGGGTGTTTAGTGTGCATATGAACCACATGGCATGCAGAGTCCAGAGGCTCTGGAACTGGGGTGCCTGCTGTAGGCCATGATGTGGGTCCTCTGGAAAAACAGCTAGTGCCTTTAAGTACTGAGCCATTTCCCCATCCAGCCTGGCAGGTGAATGTTGAAAGGGGTGAATGTTGAAAGAGTTCTGTATGCTGAAGAAAAAGCAAGTGTGGGAACTATTAAATGAGAGGCCCAAGAACTTGGGCAGAACAGAGAAGGGAGAAATGTAGGCACTAGAAAGATGATGTAAGACAAGGGTCTCCAGGAAAAGCTCACTACAAGAAAGGGCAAGAGAAGACATGGGCAAATGTAATAGAATGTAGGTATGTGCAGGCAGCTGCAAGCCTGACTTAGGGAAAACATATTTGAGAGCGAAAGATCTTGGAAGACAGTGATGTAGAATTGTTAAAATTCAGTAGCAATTGTAATGTAAAAAGACACGTCCCCAGTTTCATAGTTGTTGGATAAAATGAGAAAATAATGTTCTGGGAATGGGGAGAAAAAGGAGTTTGATTAATTTAGGCATTTTGAGAGTGGGGTAATTTTTAGCATGACTCAAATGTGGTTCATGACGGTAACAAATATTTACCAGCTATGCGTGCATACAGTGAGGTGCAAAGCAGCTTCCCAGTGATGCAGACATTTGGAGCTGTGCAGTAGCGTACCTCCTGGGAAGTGAACTGCTCTGTAAGAGCACAAAGCACCACTGAGCCGCTGTGCATAAACTGTCATGAACACGACAATTGGCTACACTGCAAAAGTGTGTGCTAGTCGATAACACATAATCGGATTCGGATACCCTAACCCTCCATCTCTGTGTAAGAGGTAAGAAAGAAACAATTTACTACTAGGAAGATAAAGCAATCAACTCTTAATTGGAGAAGCTTTTCCATTTTGCAATTTCAATTATTTCTAGGCTACATGTGTTCTGTTCTGCCAAATCATTTTGCAGAGATGTGTGCCTGTGTTAATAAATGCCTTCTCTCAATGTTCAGAAATGCGCGGAAGATAAACTCAGTAAGGAAAGTGCACAAGTCAAAGCTTAAGACTTGGTGCTATCACACAGCCAAAGGTAAAGGCTGAAACTCAGAGAAACCAACATGCAAGGGATACACGGAAGACGACGATGCCACTGAAACAAGTCTGGTTTCAGTGATAAGAAAGAAATGAAGTCATTTTCAGGAGAAAATGAAGTCATTGTAACACACACTTACTTTTGTTACCTCTGAACCTCCTTGACCCTCAAGAAGAAAAATGATTAATCACTGACAAAAATGCAAATTAAAACTTAAATATACATCTTAATGTTTCTCTATGGCAGCAGAACTAAACAAAAATAAACAGCCTATATAAATCATAACAAAACTGACCCTAGAGAAAAATTTCCTCAAGCCTGTGCCTTTCTCCGAGTCATGGTTTATGAATCATTTCCATTTACAACTAATTTTAAATTTAACTTCTTAAACAAATCATGGGTTTTTCTCCCAAAGCAAATCACTACTCATCATTATGTCTTACCACACAGGTGCCATTTTAGTCTACTGGTAATATCTATCACCACAGTCCATACCTTTATGTTGGCTGGTATCCGCGTTGAAGTCCATCTGTCCTTTGAGGTGGTGGTGTCCACTGTCGTCTGCGTGTCCGGCATGAGGATCATTATGAAGCATGCTAGGCTGGACATCAGCCTGTTCTCGCAACAAAATACTCAAGAGTTGAGAACATAAAAAAAATCCTATTGCTGATCCACAGAGGAAAGTTAAAAAATTCAGCCAAGATTTAGAGGCCATTTCCTGGGAATGTATTTCTGTTAAAAAAAGAAAAAAGAAAAGAAAAATAGTAATAATTATAAAATAAGTAACAATAAAAGAAATAATAATTTTAAAATTAGTACCTGGTTATTAAATTATTAAGTGTCTACATTATCAAGAAGAAATATTCTGAGGTTTAATTTCCATGGCAAGTTGATCCCTCCCTCTGTAAGATAATATGTCTAACAGTAGTAACCTCTCATCTATAACTTTACCTCTTTATGTGTTGTTTTAAAGGCCCTTTGTGGACAATTATAAGCAAGTACAAGGTGGAGTCGTTATTACTGGCCCAGAGCCTGGGATCCTCCTCTCCCCGGGATCCTCCATGAACCAAGCTTGTTTGCTGAGGTAGTTTTCATTCTTGGCTGTCAACTCTAGTGCCTTCACCTCTGTATCAATCATCACGTACTCTATTCCTCAGTATGGGGTGAGCAAACTCTGAGAAGAACTGGAAATAAAGTGCTTCAGGCTTTGTGAGCTACAGAGCATCTCTGTTCTTTAAAGTGTAAAGCCATATCTCTCTCTCTCTCTCTCTCTCTCTCTCTCTCTCTCTCTCTCTCTCTCTCTCTCTCTCTCTCTCTCTCTCTCTCTCTCTCTCTCTCTGAGTTGGAGAGCCTGGACACTGGCGCCAGCTCCATCCAAGAAGCTGGTGGGGCTATGGGAAGAGAGAGGAGACTGAAGAGGATCTGTACTTCTGAGAGAAGATTACAGAACACCATGGCTATTCCTGAAGAAACGACATGAGGATGAGCTCAAGCAGCAGGAAAAGCAGACGGAGCGTTTGCTCAACCATAAGATGAAAAACCTAAGACAGGGTAATTGAGTGCATGCAGCCCCCCAGAGAATGGCCTGCGCCACTGCCTACTTCAATGAAAACACAATTAACACTTGGTGTGTGTGCTACGGACAGATAACAACTTATCTACAGAAATATATATGTAGCAGAACTTCCCTCTAATTGATTAAAATAATAAAGATAAGAAGCCAATCACTGGGGGAGAAGAGGGCCTGAGAGAGGAAGAGAGAAGGCAGGAAGAGGGGACGTCCTTTTGGATACTGGGAGCAAGGTGAACAAGATGTAGGCCGGGGGCTATTAGTTAGGGTGGGGGAATCCACCAGGATCCGGACCTGAAGATTTCTAACACAGAATAGTTGATGAACTTAGGAGGCTAGGTTCCGCCCCAGCGATTGTGTTATCTGTCGATTCTAAACAAAAACTGTCTGGTGTTTTCCATCTTTCTGCGACTCAGCTGAGCTCCAGGGAAAGGTAACCACCACAGAATGAGTGAGCCATAGGTAGCAGCTGAAATTTGGGAGTGCTGAGTGGGTTTGGCAGCAGCCAGCTGCCAGGAGGAGAGAGCTATCTCAGAGCTCTGGAGAGGCAGAGCCAGTGTTGGTGGGAGAGGCCTTGGCAAGGGAAAACATGTGGTCTTGGGCTTGGTACCATGCTGGAAACAGACAGAGACCGGCTGGTGTCTAGCCAACGATTAATATTACACGCTATATATAAAGATAGAGGTAGGTAGGTAGGTAGGTAGGTAGGTAGGTAGGTAGGTAGATAGATAGATAGATAGATAGATAGATAGATAGATAGATAGATAGATAGATAGATAGAGTGAGCGCCAGGGAAGGGTAGGGAATGGGCAGAGTCTTGGGATATAGGTTCCTGTTTTTGCAAATGTAGTTTTATTTTAAAACGTCCATGTTTATTCCTGTGTATGATGACTGTGGCTGGTTCCAAATCAGAGCTGAATAACTACAACAGAAGTAACATGTCCGACGAAGCTTCGCCTAGCCCTTTCATAGACATTCGCTAGCTCCTACTCCAAATCCCTGTTTTGTAACGTGGCTGGACGTAGACTCTGCATGCTCAAGGCTCTCACTGCAAACATCCTGGCTCACAAAGCCCATGCATCTGTCTAGCATCAGATTTAGTATGGTACCTGGAACAGTGGGGCTCCAAGAATACTTACGGCCTACTTCACAACCAAGTTAATCTCTTTTTAACATTTGTTAACAATCAACTACATGGCAGTTATAAACTATATGAGAGTGGCCCGAAGTATACTTTCTCATTCTCTAAGAGAAGTTCCAAAATGCTAACCATCTGCCACATTGCTAGTTCACTTTCCATTCTCATAATGTGCGTTTTACAAACAAGAAAACAGAAAGTTTAAAATGTCAAGCTGGGGAAATAGTTCATTGTGAAGATCAAAATTTAGACACTAGCACCCATGTAACGTTACATACAAGTACCTTTCCATTTTCTATAGAAGATTTTGCCATCTGTGGATTTAGATATTCTGGAGAAACCTAGAACCAATTTTCCACCAACAAGCTGGCAATTTTGACCACAAACACCTATAATTCTGACTGTGAGGAGTCTGATAGCCTTTCCTGGCCTTCATGCATGCATACTCTGTATGTGTATGTGCACACACATGTGTGTGCACAAACACACACGCGTGTGCACAAACACACACGCGTGTGCACAAACACACACACACACAATAAATCTTTAAGTCAACAGGTAATACAGACTTTCCCTTGATACTATTTCCAATACAATATAGTTTAACTTTATTAGGCAGTATAAGTAACAATACAATGGAAAGGTATTTGCATATAACATCTAACATCTTCCCATGTTGTGTAAATGGTTAACACAATTACAAAGCAGAGATGTGCACTCCCATCTACCTGCTTAAGAAATGTCAATGTTTTGTTCACTACATTTCTCATTCTTTCAAACAATCACCATTAATAGAAAGGACAACATACATATAGGGAGTCAGGAAGAAGTCAGTGTTCTATTAAATTAAATGCAAAAGCCAATGACCACCACTATCACGACCCCCCCCCACACACACACACAGCTCTACCACTGTTTTCATGGAATACGCACTGGGTTCACCCCCATTAGTCATCAATGCAATGAGAACAGATGAACAAAGTCTAACAGACTGTGTGAAGACAGTGGTGAAACAGAGCCAGGGATAATAGTGAGGAGGAAAAGGAAGTAGTCAGGATAGGTGAGCCAGGTATTTGGCACAACTCGACTGTGGACAGTTAAGGTTGCTCTTTGCTCTTGGTGGCAAATTGGTTCTAGGATTCCTCCAGAATAACAAATCACAGATGGCAAAAATCTTCTACAGAAAATGGAAAGGTACTTGTATGTAACTAGTCTCCTATATACATTCAGTATATTTAAAGAACCCATAATATCGAATACAATATAAATGATGTTTTTATAGATTTCATCCTGTATTGCTTAGGAAAAAAGACAAGGAAAATGATTGTATATGTTTACTACACATGCACCTTTCTAATAGCTTTACTCTATCGTTGGCTCAATTTATGGATATGGCTATAGAAGGCTGAGTTATACTGACTTAGAAAATAGACAGTTGAGGTGGCAATAACACTAAGCAAAACTCAAAGTTAGCATCTTCCTGGGGGAGGTGCAGAGAAACACTTGGTGCTGTATATAATGTGTTTCCAATTTTAAAATGCTTCAGGACCCTGACTGATGCTGCCAGCCTCACTTACTCTTCTCAGAGCCGAGTCACAGCATATGAAGGCTCTTCCCCACTGTAACCCTTCCTGTGTCGAGGACTCCTGCCTTTATGACTATTCGTGAACTCCTATTTTCTTTCCTGTTCCTACAATAAAGCGGTCACCTGTGAAGGTGGAATGTATCCCCAAAGCCGGTTGGATCTCTCATAAGAGCATGTCCACCTCTCAGATTCCTCAGTCACTGCATGCAGGAGACTAGGCTGGAAGAAGACACCACTCGGCCATGTTGTACATTAATTATGGAAACTTGCTTAGGTGGGAGAGAGTTGCCTATTTCAAGGTCCATATATATAAGAATCACTTGAGGAACATTTTAAAAATTCAGATCTGGGTTGGGGATTTGGCTCAGCGGTAGGGCGCTTGCCTAGCAAACCGCAAGGCCCTGGGTTCGGTCCCCAGCTCCAAAAAAAAAAAAAAAAAGAAAAAAGAAAAATTCAGATCTTTGGGCTTGTAAACTGTGACCTCATATGCAAAACTGAGAAAATTAAATATCATTTGGATTTTAAAGAAAGGGCTTTGTATTGTTGTTGTAAAGAAAAAATTCAACCAATAAGGATCTGTATAAAGGAGGAAACAACCCGAAGTTCACTACTCAAAAGTAATCACTATTAATATTTGGTGAGAATGGACATTTGGTAAGATCTAGAACTGTGAAGAGCAGGAGATAAGAGAAACGGTAACTATGGCAAACATGTCAGAAATACTATATAATAATTCCATACAGAGGGAAAGCAAAATGGCTTAGTGCGAAAAGGTGCGTGCAACCCATGTTTGATGCCAGAGACCTGTGTGATGGAAGAGAACTGACGCTTGCAAGTTCTCCTCTGACCCCCACAGAGAGGGCACGGTGCACATGTATGTATGAACGCACATACATAAGTAAGTGCAGAAATGTGGTAAGAGCTTTATATGGGTAAACTGATGAACTTAATTGCATTTTACAGATGAATGCAGACAGATCAGTAGCACTGTATGTCACACTAGCAAACTGAACTAGGAATTCTGACTCTTAAGTGCTTTGTTAGTTTTAAAGAATTGAGATTACACTGGTCATACAATTTCAAAGATTTAACACTGTGAATTCTATTTCTTTGAACTTATAAGAAAAAAGGAAATGAAATTAATTGAAAGAAGTTAAATATTTGGAATTATCTTTCTCTAAATGATCCTTTTTGAAGACAGAGAAATGTATCAAAAACAGTTTTGTTTTCTGTATTTGAATTATAGGCAGCATTGTTTTGCTGTGAGAAGTATGGAAATGCATATGTGCTCTATGCACACACTCTTTGTTTTATTTGGTGTTTGTTGTGAATTGAAATTGTTCCATTGCCACATCTTGGGTCTATATAAAACTGGGCTCCAAGTTCATCAGCAGTCATTTTATCAGAGCTTTTCTCACTCTTGTCACATGTCAACATCTGGAAGTTATGCCAGGGCCAACTGGTATTACAACTGGCATTCCCAAAAGCTCAAGTATGCTTGCTATTGATTCCATAGAGAAAGTACAACTTGATACAATACACTTTCTCCTCCAAATTTTGTATAATTATACCCTAGTCTTCTCATATGGGTACTACACAAGTATTTACCCCTTGTAGAAGTTTATTATCTTTGTTTTCTATAGACACAGGTGTGTATTCCTGATAAATTGAAGGCTGTGACAGTCCTGTACTAAAAAGTCTATTTTTCCAAAAGCACCTTCTCACTTTCTATCACTGTCACAATTTAGTAATGTGCCCAATTCTAGGGCACTAAAATTGCAGGAGCAGTGCTAGGAACCTAGTTGAAGGTCTCATGCATGCCAGGCAAGACTTTCACTTCTTTTGAGATAGTTTTACTAAGTAGTCCAGGCTGGCCTACAACTCAAACAGATAGGGTTACAGGCCTGACTCATTGTTACTATATATTATGGTGATCTGTAATCAGTGACCTTTGCTTTCAGTATTAGTAGTGTTTGGGACAGCATGAAACACTCTTGTTTGAGGCTGTGAACCCAATAAGGATTCTTCTTGTTCTGATTGGTTCACTAACTTCTTGTTCTCCATTCCTTCCTTTCCTAGGATACAACAATACTGAAATTATGTCAAACAAGAATCTTACAATGGATCCTACGTGTTCGAGTGAAACCAACTCTTATAGACACTTACCAGTTTAAATTAAAAGCTGGAAATCAATATACTTAGTAAGAAAGGCATGTCAAACCAGGATTCTTATACCAACTAGCTAAGTAATAAAACCAAAGTTCTTGAAGCATAATGACATTTCTACTGCTGGGTATACATGACTGACAAGAAAATTTAAGTCTTATTGCTGGTATGAAATAGTGGACTGGATAGAAGATTCACTGTGCTATTTACTAAGGCAAAACCTAACTCAGAGCAAGACCCTAACTTAATTTAATAAATGCCAGAGGTGAGTAAGGAACACAAGGAAAGCATAAAGCTAGCAGAGGTTGGTTCCTAAGGCCTAGAGATAGTATGAAATGAAGCTGAAAATGCTGATGTGGAAACTGTAACTGATCCAGATGATCTGGCCAGACAACGCTGGAGGGGGCTAAGTGACAGCATTTTCAGTGTAAATGAAACGGCCTTATACTAGAAAAAGATGTCACATGAGACTGTCATAGAGGTAGAGGAGATGACCACCCTGGCTCAAAGCTTCACAAAATAGGTCTGATTATCTTGTTAAGGCTGAATGCAGCTGATGACCCTAGGATGAAACTGGTGGCACTTAACATTCCCACAATTATTTCCCCCAAATTACCTTTAGAATTAGACCAAATGTTTTTTCCCTGTGCTGTGTAACTGAAATAACAAAACCGGGTTGGCAGTTCTTCCTTAAGCATGGCTTACTGAAACCTGCTTCTTAGGAAAAAAGCCTTCTTTTTAAAATACTACCATTCGTTGCCATGGTCCCCAGCCCCCAGGACCTGATGGAGATATATAGCGAGCTTAATGCTGTTGTCACACCCAACACAGCATGCACTCTGAAGCCTGTGGATCAATGAGGAGCTCCAGATCTGACTTAGGAAATACAGTTTTTAAAAGAATGTATCTGCTTTAGACAGTGACTTTCCTGATTTGTTTTGCCAAAGGGAACTGAAAGCCACTTGGAAAGGATCAAGGATTCAACATTCTCAATGTAAACATGAACATCTGTGCTTTGTGGAAGGCATCTTATAAAAGGCTGATTTGAGCACTCTGGGAATTCCAAGGATTTCAAGACCAGTGAGGGCAGCATCTGAAGGTAGGGCAGGAATAGCAAGAGAACTACAAGTTCGGACTGTAGTTGCTGAAATGTCATGTTAGAGCTGGAAATGCAGTCTGACTGTGTGACTAAGTGACTAGAATTTCATCATAAAACTTTGACTGAGGAGTAGTTCTTACAGAAGGACAGAGTTTCTAGTGATGGAGACTAATCCTGATGAAGGAAGACACAGGATTCCGAATATTCATCAATACAGCTGACAATGTGTGAGGCAGGGGAGCCATGGAGCTAGGGATGGCGCAGGCTCAGAGCAAGACTGGGCTGCGGTGTGTTCAAATCCCAGAAATCCAAGATCAGCAGTACTGAGTTGGTTCCCCACCCTTCCCTGGGCCTGCATAACCCAGGGCACATAGCCCTGTGCCCCCACCTTTGCCCACAGGAGGTCATATTAGTCTGGTTAAACTTCCTCTCCCCCTTATAAGGTCATGTCTGGTAGCACCAGGAATTCCTCCTTATGCAAATGTGGCATCCCCAGTACTGTGACCCCTGCCAATGACATACAGTTAGCCCAAAGCCTCTACCCAACCGCCAAAGGTTTAGGTAGCCTTTGTGAAGCTGCCTCCCAAGAATCTGTTTTCACTGTGCTCACCACCTTCTGAGGTCTCCTCAGCTGCCAATCATTTCCACCCTGCTTTCCCTTTCAGGATCCCAGATTGCTATGGAAGGCTGATCAGGCCATTACGGGCAGGAAGGGGATGGGTGGCAGAGTTTTGAGAGGGCTCAGTATAATTTTGGGAAAGTCCAATAAGCATCAAATGCTACAGCTTCCACATGACAGTGATTTTTCACAAAAGTGTCAACTGATAAGGCAACCTTCATTGTTTTTGCTTTCAGAAAGTTCTATTACCCCTCCCTAACCTTCAGCAGCCCACCCCCATCCATGGGCAGTCAAGAGGAGTCCTCCATCCACTAAGAGTATGGCTCATTGAGGTCACTGAGGGCTCAGGAGGCTATGGCTGTTTTCTAGCAATAAAGAATATTTAAATTTTTGTCATGGCATATACTTTTAAAGGAGAATGTTATCGCACATAATAGTACTATGGAAATGTAATACACATTTAGTTCCTGGGGAACCCAAACTTTTTTGATTCATTTTATGTTGTGATATTTGCTTTACTGCATTGGTCTGGAACAAAACTAACAATCTTGCTGATGTACACTTATCAATGTATATCGGCTATGCTTTGTTTTCAGTTACATCAGCAAGTTACTTTCACCAAGACATCAGTGACTACTTTCCAGTGAGAGCAAGACCTTATCCAATTCTCAGGCTTTCAGAATCCCTCTGCAGTTCATAACAAAGACCTTCCGATTTGTCTTTTGTTCCTTCAAGTATCTTGCAAAAGTTTCACTTCGGTATTTAAACTTTTGCTCTGAATTATTATACTTATGTGCTGTATTTACATATTCACAATATACTTCTCTTTCCAAATAAAATATTTCAATCTTTCAAAAACCCTTTTATACTTAAGTATTTATTCCAGAAAGTCACATAGCAAATTCTTTTAAAAGTTTGACATCGATATTAATGGGAAAAAAACTAAAATATATAGTACAAAAAATACACTCCAAACTTCAGCCTCCAAAACATACTACGAGCAAAGAAAATGCAGAATTCACAATAATTATTTTAAGTTATGCCTCCTAGAAGAAAAACTCAAGCTAAGGTATATGGATGAAAGTGATTTATTGAAAAGAATGGACAATTTAAATTAAAAAGATATGAAGTTATCTTACTGAGGTATCTCAAAATACTAGGTCAAGAGGATGTGAGAGACCAGGTTTTAATCACATCCACCCGCCAAATAAACTTTTAAGAAAAACCAAATGAGAAAAACAAAACAAAACATTTTTCCCCAAATAAATTTTGGGCATTATCCAGCGTCTCCGTTCTGTAGTTTAAATAGTGAGATCTAAAGTCTCATCTGAGTGAAGCATGCCAAGGAAGAACTCTTTCTTGAGAGTTCCTTTCTGTTGCCTGCTTGAATGGGTACTGCACAGGGCACTTGCTACCTAGTGAAGGGAGGACCAGCCTTGAAACTCCCAACTGCACTCCCAAGGGCTGAGGGTGCGTGTAGCAACCATACCCCAACATTTGTTTTGTTTCTCACCCATCTCCCTTGTTTTTTGTTTTTGTTTCTTTTTAATTTTTAATTTTCTTTAAATTATCTAATTTCTTCAGGACAGTGTTTCTATGCCAGCTCAAAACTTCTGGCAAACAACTGACATAATTCCTCCACCTATGTGGGATTTTGTCTTTAAAACTTGTTTGAATTTCTATGACCTACGATAACATTTCAGTCTGTGTTAACTCTTTCTTAACCATTTTGTATTCTAATTTCTCTTAAGAGTCAATCAAAATATTCTCTGGAAAAAACTTTTAAGAAAGCTAAGGGCCACATGGAGGGCCATTTAATTCCCCAAGGCAGCACCTGATCACTTCTTGGAATCAGCCTTAGGAAGAGTGTGTGCTAGCAACTTCTACAGCACATAACAGTGGCAATTCAGCTGCAGACACAGGGAGGGCAGCTACATTCCACACAATACAGGAGGAACCAGACATTGGGACTGAGCATCAGGAGCAAAGATCAGAGCAAAGTAGACCTTAGCAGGCCTTTGAACAAAGCTGCCAAGTTTCATCTGCTACCATGATTCTGGGATAGTGAATGGTTGAAAAGCTAACTAGTTTGGATTTGTACTGTGGAACTACCACAGAGAATGGCACATTAGATCATCTTACAATTGAGGCTCATTAGTGATTAGGCCCAACTGTCCAGAGGTTACAATTAATTTTTAGCACCACTGTAAGTTATGAAGACAGCTAAGGATTAGCTGACATTTTAAGGAAGGCTCTACATAACTAATGAACCTAAGGATCGCCACAAGTCAACAGTTCACATTAGGAGCAAGCCATTAAGCAGCACAGCCCCATGACCTCAGCATTAGTTCCTGCCCTGCCTGCCTTCAACCACGAACAGTGGTAGGAAAGAGTGAGTGAAACAGACTCTTTCCTTCCCAAACTGCTTTTGTTCATGCTTCACCACAGCAACAGAAACCCTAAGGCAGGTGTTCAACTTATGATGGACTTATAGTCCAATAAACCCACTATAAGTTAAAACTATTCGAGTAAGGAGAAAATTTATTTAATACCCTGATAAACACATCATAAAATTTGAAAAACCACATTGAACCATTTAAAATCCAGATGCACGGATGGCTCGGTGGGTAAAAGTGCTTGTTCACAAGCCAGACATTGAAGGACTCCCAAAGAAAAGGAAAACTGACTTCTGAAAATTGTCCTCTGGACCTCTACACATGTCCTGCTATAACTACAGGCCCATACTCACACACCACATACATACCATAATAATTTTCTTAAGTTTCTGTATTACCACTAAACATAATTCTGGTGCTCACTGACTCCCCATGAGGTTATGTTCCAATAAGCCCATCATAAAGACAAAAAGTTAGAATCCATTTGTTCGACCACAGAAACATAATCACTGGTGAATTTCTCCTGTCCAGAGTAAAGACTTCTAGAAGCACATACCAGTGCAAAAATACAAGAAAATAACAGGTATATGTATTTAAGAAGGTGTCAAAACCATCATGGTAATTGATAATTTGACCAACTGTGAAGAGTTGGAAAAACTTAAAAGAAATAATTTAAAGGTGGCTATTTGTGAAGTGAATCATATTTTATATACAGAAAATAAGTAATTATATAGAAAATAATTGTAATAGAAACCAAAAAACGCTATAGGTAACAAAGAATAACTATCACTTTAAACGTACAGACTCTACATCAAGGAAAATATAATCCCTTTATGTAATATAATATAAAGGATCAAAAATAAAAATTCAACAAATGGAAAAGCACAACACTGTGTGACATATGAGCCATCAACAACAGCTTCTGGGGAAAGGGTGCCCTAACTTAGGAATAAGTTTTCCCACTCAGACTTCACATAGACAGAACCCGATGTTAACTATTTAGAACACTGAAAAACCATCAAAGGCTCCAAATTTCCTGTGAACGACTTGGAAAGTAAGGTGAATGGTAGGTGATTCTAGTTAATTTCACTCTTAGAAGTAAATACCCACCTTTCCCTCTACTAGGTCTGCTTGGTAGGCAGCTGTTTGCAGAGCACACATTTGTGGAGCAGTTGTTTGAAGATTACGGGAGCAAAGGTGGGCAGTAAACCTGTCTTCTGAATCCCAGAAATGGCTGACTGCTGCTTCTGATCACAGAAGTAGATTCAGATGGGCAGCTACTGATGATACACGTACCCAGATAAACCCTCCCAGCCCCACCTCAGCTGTAGTGACTTCCAGGGAATTCACCCCTTTTTATTTTGTCTCCTCCACCTCAGTTTGGGAATTAGACTACAACATCCAAAAGCCACTGCATGCACCAGGGCAATTACAAGCCAGTGTATCTGACCTGATAAAACACAACCTCAGAAACACCTTGGTTATACTTATCTTTGACACAGAGACAGACTACAGCAATCAAAACAAACAACAACAACAACAACAAAACAAAAACAAAGCAACAACAAAGAAAAACACCAAACACCAAACACCAGGAATGGCACAATCTGATTTCATGATCACATTATTAAATGGAAACAGCTGGGTTTTTTGATTTTTTTTTTAAACACATGGCATACAAAAATGATTCGTTCAAAGCAACAAGGAAGTAAAACCTAACTATCTCTAAGTCAGACCTGACAGTAATCTAGTAAATCAAGACTTTGAAGAAATAGAAAACCTAAAAAAAGAAACAAAACAGAAGATAAAGCATAATGCATTGCTAACTAAGTTTAAAAATCTACTAGCAAGAATAAACCCAAATGTGAGCGGGCAGGAGAAAGAGAAACACTGAGCCTCAAGGCAGAACAACTGAAATGCCTGCGTCTGAGGAGTGGAACAAAAAGGATGAATGTGAGAGCGAGCATGTGAGGCCCGGGACACTGTGAAGGAGTCCACAAAGACTGCAGAAGTGGGAGGGAGAGAACAGCCAAAAACAATCACTAGCAATCCCCAGATTCAATTCAAGACTCCAATATCAGCACCCAAGAGGCTGACCAGACTCTAGGGAGCGTGCACTCAACACTTAGACCAAAACATGTGTCAATCAAACTGTAGGCCAAAGAGACAACTCTGAAAGCATGAAAATGTGATTCATGGCCTACAAGTGACTGTCAGTAAGATTATATTTCTCATCGGAAACTTTGGAGGACAGAAGGTAGTAGGCTGGAATATTTAAAGTGCTAAAAAGAGAAAGTGTCAACCATGAATCCTACATCTGACCATTTTTTTCCCTTAAAAGTGAAAGGGAACTTAAGACATTCTTGTGTGAACACCCCCGATGCAGTTCACTACTACAGTCCTGCTCTGCAAGAAATGCAGAGCAGTGCAGAAGTACAGTGGACAATAGAAGTAAATGAAAATTAAACACACAGGTGGACAGAACACCTTATACTATTATAACTACTTTTGTTTTTAGCTCTACACTTGGTTTCCATATAATTTAAGAGACAGGCATTAGGATAGTTTTGACACACAATGTATAAAGATGTAACTGTGTGGTAACAACAAGGGAACTGGTGGAGTTATAGAAGAAAGGCAATTTGTATGCTACGGAGATTAAATGGGTATAACTCAAGCTAGAGTACTGTAGCTTAAGGATATCAAGTATAATTCTGATAACCAACGAAAACAGCTAAACAACATACTCAAGGGAAATGAGATAGTAACACAGGAAAAGAGGGCTAGGAAACTAGGACAGGGGTCCCTCCCAGTAACTACTTTAAATTAAAATAGATTAAACTCTAACCAGGAGGCAGAGGGAGGCAGAATGAATAAACATGATCCAACTCTATTGTAACCTTAAGACTAACTTGAGACCCCAGTTGGAAAGTAGCAGTACAGAAAAGAGACACTGCCTGCACACAGCAACTGAGGGAAGAGCAACATAACACAATTACGTCTCTAATAACTGATCCCTAAACATAAAGCAAAAAATAAGTATAATGTTTCATGTTCACAGACTGTAAGACTTCACACTGTTAAAATAGTATAGTGTTCATCTCCAGTCAATATCCTTAACAAAATAATCTATAGATTCAATAAAATTTTTAGTAAAATCCCAACAATGTTTTCTAAATTGATATGGAATCTCCAGAGGCCCTAAATAGTCAATAGTATTGAATTTAGCAACCAAAACACAAAAAACATAAAACTTTTTGCATAAAAATATTTTATCAACTGTTGAAAAAATAAAAACAAGTCACAGAATGAACAAAACACAAATCATGTAAGTAATTTGGGATAAACGGGGGTGGGGTGAAGTGGGGTGGGGAGGGGATAATGTTATATGAAAAAGTCCTAAAAAAAAAAAATCAACTAAAATAAAATTAAATCCAACTCAAAATGAACATGTGATTATTCAACTATTCAAGTTCTCCAGAGGATACACAACAGTTAGTAAGCAAGTAAAACGATTCCTCATATGTCTATCATTGGTTAAATGCCAGTTCATAACTCATAATGATGGCTACTACCAACAATCAGAAGGTAACAGGTGCTGGCAAGAACATAAAGAAACTGGAATCTGTGTACACGTCAGTAGAAATGTAAAACAGTTCTACTGCTGTAGACAGTTTAGTACAGCAGGTCCTCAAAAATTAGAACTAATAATCACTGGATGTGGGGGTGTTCAATTTTAATCCCAGTGCCTGGGAGAAGCAGGCACATCTCAGCTAGCTCAAGGTCAGTCTGGTCTACATACTGAGTTCCAGACCACAGTTAGACAGTGAGACTATCCTGAAAAGGGGCCAGGGGTAATTATCACATGACCACTAATTCTACTCTGAGGTACATACTCTAAGGACTTGAAAACAAAGTCCCCAAGTGGTATTTCCCCCCCACTGGTATTCACAGCAGTATTAACATGGAGTAGGAGTGCATGTGGGACACATTATCTATTGACAGGTAAATGAATTAGTAAATATGCAAAGGATTTATTGACCAATCTTTAAAAAAAAAGTGAAGAGAATTCCAATCTGTTACAACAGATAAAAGGAGGGCATTTTGTTAAGTGAAACAAACCAATAAAAAGAAGACACTGTATGGCTTCCCTTGCTTTAAGTAAAACTCAGTAACAGGGTAGTTTTGGTTGACAGAGGTTGCAGGGAGGTAGAATGGGACTTGTTTAAATGGTACTGAGTTTCGGTTTCACAGGATGCAGGCTCTAGAGGAGGACAACGATGATAGGTACACATAATATAAATGCAACCACCACTGAACTGAACTGCATGGTTAGGATTAGCATTTTAGGTGTGTTTTATCTCACACGCACACAAATCAGATGACTGTTTTCTACAGATCAATCTGTGTGTATAATGTGATTCCAGCCCAAACATAGAGTTTTAAAAGTTAAATAAATATGTAAAAAGTATTCTAAGAGTTTTTGCGTGCCTGTGTGCCTGTGTGTGTGTGTGTGTGTGTGTGTGTGTGTGTGTGTGTGTGTGTGTGTGTGTGTGTGTGTGTGTTGTGGTAAAAATAAAAATAAAAAAGTGGTGGAACGGGTTCCCGCACGTACCCTAGTGGTCGCTAGTCCTGGCTCCAATGGGCCATTGGAACGAGTGCTAATTTATCTCAGATTAGTATCTCTCCCGGCAGCTCTCTGCTAGCCTTGTCACCCAGTAAAATCAAGACTCAACAAACTGTAACCCAACAGATTTACATGTTAAATTGTCAATCCACAACACATCCATACAGTAAACTGTTATCAATTGGTTAATTGATAACAATATAATTTGCCCATCTAGACAACACAAAATCCTATACCATCCATCCCTTAAGAATAGTCCTAACAACCTGTAATATGTGCAGAGAGGAATCTGGACATCCATGTTCTCTCCTCCTCCTCGCTCCTGCTTCCTCTGCCTCTCTAAAACTTTTCTCCCGCCCATCCTTCCTTCTCATCCAATGACAGACCTCGTTCTATTCTGTACCTTCACCTGTAAGATAATGACATCATCCTACACATATGTATGTACTGGACCACATCACTACGTACACCAGGCTGTCCTGGAACCCAGAATGTAGATAGACCAACCTGGCCTGGAAAAAGAATGAGTTCAAATTTTTTACTGGATCAATCACTATGTACCCCAGGCTGTTCTGGGCTAGAACTGTCTCATAAGTGCTGTAATTAAGGACCTATGCCACCATGCCTGACCAGAGAATGGGTAATTCTTGAATGGTGAATGGGTGAGGAGAAAATATGATGTATGTTGCATATTAAAATATTTACATCTAGGCATGGTGACACACACAAATAATCTTAGCACTTGGGAGGTGAAGACAAAGGGGTGCAAGACCTGAAGGCCAGTCTAGGGTCAGCCTGGGCTACCTTATCTCAAATACACATACACATACTTTGTCTTTTTCATAACCAAACTAAAAAACAAAACAAACAAATCAGAGGTGAACAGAAATGATTTAACAATTTAATGTTGAGACTGACAGGCCAATCACTGTGTATTTAAAAGCATGTCAATTAATGACAGAGATTAGCTGAGCAACTCTATGATTGCTACGAACTACGCTGTTTCAAATGCCATCAGTGAGACTTATCTTGCACTTCTTGCATGGATGACTGATCATTATGTGTCCAAAGCAACCTCAGTTTTCAGCGGAGTGTCAGATAAGGGACTACAGACATAACATTCCACAATCATCTTATCTCTGTGGTCTCCAAACACCAGGCCGGATGTTGAACCTTTTGACACCAGTCTCTGTACTTTTAAAACTATTAAATACTGCAACAGTAGAATTTTGCTCAACGCCACCCTTCCCCAAAACCTTACAGTACTGCTTTCTTCCCTGAGATCTGCTGTTTCCCCAGCTGTACAGTCTTCTTCACTGCAGCACAGGAATCACCCTACTCTTGTCAACCCCCAGACAGACACTGAGGCAGTTTGGAGGCCCCAGTGAGAAAGAGGCGGCGCAGATCTTCCTGGGTGCTGCCACCGCGGAGAGCCCGTGGGCAGAACCCCGCGAGCGAACTTGAGCCTCGGGACCACAGGTAAGACTAACTTATCTGCTGCAAGTGACCTGCCTGGTGAACTCAAGGCACAGGTCCACAGGAACAGCTGAAAACCTGTAGAAAGGAAAAACTACACGCCCGAAAGCAGAACACTCTGTCCCCATAACTGACTGAAAGAGAGGAAAACAGGTCTACAGCACTCCTGACACACAGGCCTATAGGACAGTTTAGCCACTGTCAGAAATAGCAGAACAAAGTAACACTAGAGATAATTTGATGGCGAGAGGCAAGCGCAGGAACCCAAGCAACAGAAACCAAGACTACATGGCACCATCAGGAGCCCAATTCTCCCATCAAAACAAACATGGAATATCCAAACACACCAGAAAAGCAAGATCTAGATTCAAAATCATATTTGACCATGATGCTGGAGAACTTCAAGAAAGACATGATGAACTACTTTAGAGAACAAGTAGAAGCCTACAGAGAGGAATCGCAAAAATGCCTGAAAGAATTCCAGGAAAACATAAATAAACAAGTAGAAGCCCATAGAGAGGAGACACAAAAATCCTGAAAGAATTCCAGGAAAACACAATCAAACAGTTGAAGGAATTAAAAATGGAAATAGAAGCAATCAAGAAAGAACACAAGGAAACAACCCTGGATATAGAAAACCAAAAGAAGAGACAAGAAGCTGTAGATACAAGCTTCACCAACAGAATAAAAGAGATGGAAGAGAGAATCTCAGGAGCAGAAGATTCCATAGAAATCATTGACTCAACTGTCAAAGATAATGTAAAGCGGAAAAAGCTACTGGTCCAAAACATACAGGAAATCCAGGACTCAATGAGAAGATCAAACCTAAGGATAATAGGTATAGAAGAG
Source organism: Rattus rattus (assembly GCF_011064425.1). Classification (NCBI taxonomy): domain Eukaryota; kingdom Metazoa; phylum Chordata; class Mammalia; order Rodentia; family Muridae; genus Rattus; species Rattus rattus. Next base: position 130,501,225 of record NC_046159.1, read on the forward strand.
AGTGAAGACTCCCAGCTCAAAGGACCAGTACATATCTTCAACAAAATCATGAAGAAAACTTCCTAACCTAAAAAAGAGATACCCATATGCATACAAAAGCCTACAGAACTCCAAATAGATTGGACCAGAAAAAAACACCTCCGTCACATAATAGTCAAAACACCAAACGCACAAAATAAAGAAAAGAATATTAAAAAGCAGTAAGGGAAAAAGGTCAAGTAACATATAAAGGCAGACCTATCAGAATCACACCAGACTTTTAACCCCAGAAACTATGAAGGCCAGAAGATCCTGGACTGATGTCATTCAGACCCTAAGAGAACACAAATGCCAGCCCAGGCTACTGTATCCTGCAAAACTCTCAATTAACATAGATGGAGAAACCAAGATATTCCATGACAAAACCAAATTTACACAATATCTTTCTACAAATCCAGCGCTACAAAGGATAATAAATGGTAAAGCCCAACATAAGGAGGCAAGCTATACCCTAGAAGAGGCAAGAAACTAATCGTCTTGGCAACAAAACAAAGAGAAGGAAAGCACACAAACATAACACATCAAGTATGAATATAACAGGAAGCAATAATCACTATTCTTAATATCTCTCAACATCAATGGCCTCAACTCCCCAATAAAAAGACATAGATTAACAAACTGGATCATGCTTTGAGGACCCTGCATTCTGCTGCCTACAGAAACACACCTCAGAGACAAAGACAGACACTACCTCAGAGTGAAAGGCTGGAAAACAACTTTCCAGGCAAATGGTCGGAAGAAGCAAGCTGGAGTAGCCATTCTAATATCAAATAAAGTCAATTTTCAACTAAAAGTCATCAAAAAAGATAAGGAAGGACACTTTATATTTATCAAAGGAAAAATCCACCAAGATGAACTCTCAATCCTAAATATCTATGCCCCAAATACAAGGGCACCTACATACGTAAAAGAAACCTTACTAAAGCTCAAAACACATATTGCACCTCACACAATAATAGTAGGAGACTTCAACACCCCACTCTCATCAATGGACAGATCATGGAAACAGAAATTAAACAGGGACGTAGAAAGACTAAGAGAAGTCATGAGCCAAATGGACTTAACGGATATTTATAGAACGTTCTACCCTAATGCAAAAGGATATACCTTTTTCTCAGCTCCTCATGGTACTTTCTCCAAAATTGACCATATAATTGGTCAAAAAACGGGCCTCAACAGGTACAGAAAGATAGAAATAATCCCATGCGTGCTATCGGACCACCACGGCCTAAAGCTGGTCTTCAATAACAATAAAGGAAGAATGCCCACATATACGTGGAAATTGAACAATGCTCTACTCAATGATAACCTGGTCAAGGAAGAAATAAAAGAAATTAAAAACTTTTTAGAATTTTAATGAAAATGAAGGTACAACATACCCAAACTTATGGGACACGATGAAAGCTGTGCTAAGAGGAAAACTCATAGCGCTGAGTGCCTGCAGAAAGAAACAGGAAAGAGCATATGTCAGCAGCTTGACAGCACACCTAAAAGCTCTAGAACAAAAAGAAGCAAATACACCCAGGAGGAGTAGAAGGCAGGAAATAATCAAACTCAGAGCTGAAATCAACCAAGTAGAAACAAAAAGGACCATAGAAAGAATCAACAGAACCAAAAGTTGGTTCTTTGAGAAAATCAACAAGATAGATAAACCCTTAGCCAGACTAACGAGAGGACACAGAGGCGTGTCCAAATTAACAAAATCAGAAATGAAAAGGGAGACATAACTACAGATTCAGAGGAAATTCAAAAAATCATCAGATCTTACTATAAAAGCCTATACTCAACAAAACTTGAAAATCTGCAGGAAATGGACAATTTCCTAGACAGATACCAGGTACCGAAGTGAAATCAGGAACAGATAAACCAGTTAAACAACCCCATAACTCCTAAGGAAATAGAAGCTGTCATTAAAGGTCTCCCAACCAAAAAGAGCCCAGGTCCAGACGGGTTTAGTGCAGAATTCTATCAGACCTTCATAGAAGACCTCGTACCAATATTATTCAAACTATTCCACAAAATTGAAACAGATGGAGCACTACCGAACTCCTTCTGAAGCCACAATTACTCTTATACCTAAACCACAAAAGACCCAACAAAGAAAAGAGAACTTCAGACCAATTTCCCTTATGAACATCGCCCTTAAAAATACTCAACAAAATTCTGGCAAACCGAATCCAAGAGCACATCAAAACAATCATCCACCATGATCAAGTGAAACTTCATCCCAGGCATGCAGGGATGGTTTAATATCTGAAAGAAAACCATCAACGTGATCCATTATATAAACAAACTGAAGAACAAAACCACATGATCATTTCATTAGATGCTGAAAGCATTTGACAAAATTCAACACCCTTCATGATAAAAGTCCTGGAAAGAATAGGAATCCAAGGCCCATACCTAAACATAGTAAAAGCCATATACAGCAAACCAGTGGCTAACATTAAACTAAATGGGAGAAACTTGAAGCAATCCCACTAAAATCAGGGACTAGACAAGGCTGCCCTCTCTCCCTACTTATTCAATATAGTTCTTGAAGTTCTAGCCAGAGCAATCAGACAACAAAAAGGAGGTCAAGGGGATACAGATCGGAAAAAAGAAGAAGTCAAAAATATCACTATTTGCAGATGATATGATAGTATATTTAAGTGATCCCAAAAAAAAGTTCCACCAGAGAACTACTAAAGCTGATAAACAACTTCAGCAAAGTGGCTGGGTATAAAATTAACTCAAATAAATCAGTAGCCTTCCTCTACAAAAAGAGAAACAAGCCGAGAAAGAAATTAGGGGAAACGACACCCTTCATAATAGACCCAAATAATATAAAAAGTACCTCGGTGTGACTTTAACCAAGCAAGTAAAGATTTGTACAACAAGAACTTCAAGACTCTGAAGAAAGAAATTGAAGAAGACCTCAGAAGATGGAAAGATCTCCCATGCTCATGATTCGGAAGGATTAATATAGTAAAAATGGACATTTTCCCAAAAACAATCTACAGAATCAATGCAATCCCCATCAAAATACCAATCCAATTCTTCAAAAAGTTAGACAGAACAATTTGCAAATTCATCTGGAATAACAAAAAACCCAGGATAGCTAAAACTATCCTCAACAATAAAAAAGGACTTCAGGGGGAATCGCTTTATCCCTGAACTCAAGCAGTATTACAGAGCAATAGTGATAAAAACTGCATGGTATTGGTACAGAGACAGACAGATAGACCAATGGAATAGAATTGAAGACCCAGAAATGAACCCCACACCTATGGTCACTTGATTTTTTTTTGACAAAGGCCCAAACCATCCAATGGAAAAAAGATAGCATTTTCAGCAAATGGTGCTGGTTCAACTGGAGGTCAACATGTAGAAGAATGCAGATCGATCCATGCTTATCACCCTGTACAAAGCTTAAGTCCAAGTGGATCAAGGACCTCCACATCAAACCAGACACACTCAAACTAATAGAAGAAAAACTAGGGAAGCATCTGGAACACATGGGCACTGGAAAAAATTTCCTGAACAAAACACCAATGGCTTATGCTCTAAGATCAAGAATCGACAAATGGGATCTCATAAAACTACAAAGCTTCTGTAAGGCAAAGGACACTGTGGTCAGGACAAAACGGCAACCAACAGATTGGGAAAAGATCTTTACCAATCCTACAACAGATAGAGGCCTTATATCCAAAATATACAAAGAACTTAAAAAGTTAGACCGCAGGGGAGACAAATAACCTATTAAAAAATGGGGTTCAGAGCTAAACAAAAGAATTCACAGCTGAGGAATGCCGAATGGCTGAGAAACACCTAAAGAAATGTTCAACATCTTTAGTCATCAGGAAATGCAAATCAAAACAACCCTGATTTCACCTCACACCAGTGAGAATGGCTAAATCAAAAACTCAGGTGACAGCAAATGCTGGCGAGGATGCGGAGAAAAGGAACACTCCTCCATTGTTGGTGGGGTTGCAGACTGGTACAACCATTCTGGAAATCAGTCTGGGGGTTTCTCAGAAAATTGGACATTGAACTGCCTGAGAATCCAGCTATACCTCTCTTGGGCATATACCCAAAAGATGCCCCAACATATAAAAAAAGACACGTGCTCCACTATGTTCATGCAGCCTTATTTATAATAGCCAGAAGCTGGAAAGAACCCAGATGCCCTTCAACAGAGGAATGGATACAGAAAATGTGGTACATCTACACAATGGAATATTACTCAGCTATCAAAAACAACGACTTTATGAAATTAGTAGGCAAATGGTTGGACCTGGAAAATATCATCCTGAGTGAGCTAACCCAATCACAGAAAGACATACATAGTATGCACTCACTGATAAGTGGCTATTAGCCCAAATGCTTGAATTACCCTAGTTGCCTAGAACAAATGAAACTCAAGACGGATGATCAAAATGTGAAGGCTTCACTCCTTCTTTAAAAGGGTAACAAGAATACCCTTGGCAGGGAAGAGAGGCAAAAGATTAAAACAGAGACTGAAGGAACACCCATTCAGAGCCTGCCCCACATGTGGCCCATACATATAGAGCCACCCAATTAGACAAGATGGATGAAGCAAGAAGTACAGACTGACAGGAGCGGATGTAGATCGATCCTGAGAGACACACCAGAATACAGCAAATACAGAGAATGCCAGCAGCAAACCACTGAACTGAGAAGCAGGACCCCCGTTGAAGGAATCAGAGAATGAACTGGAAGAGCTTGAAGGGGCTTGAGACCCCATATGTACAACAATGCCAAGCAACCAGAGCTTCCAGGGACTAAGCCACTACCTAAAAGACTATACATGGACTGACCCTGGACTCTGACCTCGTAGGTAGCAATGAATATCTAGTAAGAGCACCAGTGGAAGGGGGAAGCCCTGGGTCCTGCTAAGACTGAACCCCAGTGAACTAGACTGTCAGGGGGGAGGGCGGCAATGGGGGAGGGTGGGGAGGGGAACACCCATAAGGAAGGGGGAGGAAGGGATGTTTGCCCGAAACCGGGAAAGGGAATAACACTCGAAATGTATATAAGAAATACTCAAGTTAATTAAAAAAAAAAAAAAAAAAAAAAAAAAAAAAAAAAAAAAAAAAAAAAAAAAAAAAAAGAAAAAAAAAAAATAAAAAAAAAAAAAAAAAAAATAAAAAAAAAAAAAAAAGAAATGGTTTGTGGGGAAGAATTGCATGTGGAAATGTTAAGACACAATCCACACAGCACAGGACATCAGGAAGGGATGGCTTACTCAAGGCATAGTAGGAAAATAATTAATCCTTTGGAAAACGCAAGAGCAACCAGCTGGATCCTATGCTAATAATTAACAATTACAACTTCTACAATTTCAATATTTTAAAAACAGGCTAGGAGAAAACATCGTTTTGCATATTTTTATGGTGAACTGAGAGGTTCCTAAAACTCAGAAGCTGTGTCTACACAAGAAGGGCAAGTTCTGGAGGCAAAGCAGGTGCAAAGGAGTGTTTCTTTGTAACATGCTTTAAAATGTGTATGGGTAAAGACAAATGATTAACACCATACAAGAAACGAACACAAAAGACTCAGAGGAAAACAAACACTGTAGTCAAGGCTATTCAATTTCACCAACAATTAGGAGAGGCAAATCAAATGAAGAGTCTGTTTCTAAGCTAGCATCCTGGTAGAATGGCTGGTTTGTTAACACAATATTAACTGACACCATACAATCTTTCTTACAACATACTTTTACTGTCTTTTCAAAGAGTATTTGGCAATTATCTTAGAAGCTTAACAATAAACCCTGAACAATCATTTGATAATCAGAAATTTAACTTATGGGTAAATTCCTAGCCACCTTCCAAGATGTTCAGGACAGCCATAATCTGTTCAGCTGTTAGTTCTAGGCTGTTACAATAACCCACTGTGTGCTGAAGAAAACATTTGCACCTGTGGCTAACCTTTTTAATTGCTAATAGGTTGTTCTTAGAAGTAGAGCGTGAAAACAAACCAAACCAAAGAGAAATGAAAGGGGGACAAACCCTCAAAGGACAGAGGGAGGAAAATACTCAAAAGAGCATTAGAATTCACTACTTGCTCTTACCTAAGCTCTCCCCTACCATTATATGGAACCTGGCCCCCTCCTACCACCCTTCAGAGTGGCAGGCAGCATGGTGGGTCACACCTGTAACCCCAGCACTCACTCGGGAAGGCAGAGGTCCAAGGTCCAAGGCTGTCCAGCCCACAGGAGTCTGGTCTTAGAAAAATCAAAAGAGCACAAAATGACACCTGTCACTCCTAGTCCCTCGATGCCACCCTGCAGCAGTGCTGAAATGTAAAGGGCTCTACTCCTCTCCCTTTCATCACTACCACCTTGTTCTCCCCAACTCTGCCTCACTCGCTTTAACTGTATGAAGGACTTACTTTTAAAACAAAGCCAACATAGCACAATCTCATTGTACTTTTAAAAAGAATATATATATGCACACGTAAATTTCTCTATATGTAAAAAAAAAAGTTTTTACTTTTTCCTACAAAAATCGAAGGTATTTATCTAGAGAGAAAAATAAAAACATACGAATCCCCCTCCCATTTCATCTCTTGACCCTTAGAACTCCTTAAGATTCAAAATCACATGGACTCAAATACACCGTGACCACAGGCAACTCAAGCGCAACAGGCCCCAAAGTGAGTCAATGCCTTCCTTAAATACCTTACCTTAAATACAGGTAATTATCTGAGTTACCAGCAGTGCTCCTGTCACTAAGATTCATCCCATTATTGAAACCAGTAATAGGAAAAGAAACTAGCGTGTATGCTGGGGTTGTTGTGTCTCAAACCCAGAGCCTTATACATGCTAAGCACATGTGCTACCAGAGAAGCCCCACAGACATTCCTAATGTTATACCTACTCTCACCCACTCCCAAGTACCAACTTCTAATCCATCCTTCCCAGTCTACTCTGTCAGCTGTACGCTAGGGGATACTGAACTTGTCTCTCTCCAGATGTGCTACTCCTCAATCCATTTCTACTTTACCAGAATGATCTCTAGCATGAAAAAGTGGCCATGCCACTCCATGATCCTCACAGAATTCTATAGCCTACACTTGTGAACGGAAGCGTCCTTAATTAACAAGACATATAAGGCCTCTCTTGAATGACTGTCCTTATTCCAACCTCACTGTTCACTAACCCATTCAATAATCCTATCAATAGATTCTTAAACGTCCCAGTTGAGCCAGCTCCATATTTCTCCTGTTATCTGACTAAAATGCCCTCCTCTCTCCACTCCCTGTTCTCACCTCTGCAAGTGCTTTTAAGTCATATTTTCTTAATCTTGGTACAAGTAGCAGTGTGAGCTAGCTAGTGGCACTTTTGTGGGGGCTGTCCTATCACTCTTAAGACATTTAGAAGCTTGTATTTAGTAGACAACAGTAGCATTTCTTCTAGTGGTGGCAACCAACATTCTATTCGGACAAGGATCAAAGTCCTCTTAGAGGAGTAAATCAGCTTTAGTCAAGAACCACTCCTCCAGGAAGGGGCAAGGGGCTTAGTGAGGACCTGAGTTCAATCACCCAGATCCCATGTAAAAACAGCAAGGTTAGTAGGGAAACAGTGCCACAAGGGCTCCCACCTCCTAGGGGCCTGCTAACCAGCTAACTAACCTCCAGGTTCAGTGAGAGACCAGACTGTCTCAAATCACATGGAAAGCAATTGAGGAAGACACCTGATGTTGACCCACAATGGGAAAGGCACACCCCTTTTCTAACCTGTTGTGACATAGTTTCTCATATATATCACTTCTGAAAGATTATATCAAGACTATATTATCATCTTTAAGGAACACTGACAAGGAGGTTCCTAAGGGGAAAGCTGACGGTTTTTGCACTCACTGTTTGTCTTGTGTACTTAGCTTGTGTAGTTAGCTTGTGTCCACTGCCTCCACCCTGGTCTGAGCTGTTTTACAATTACTGAGAGCCTTCCGGCCAACACGTCTCTTCCTCCCACCCTTCGTACTTCTACTTTTGCTAGTATGCCAGAGTCATCCTATCAACTGAAACCAGACCTTGTCACCCATTTTCTCAAAAGCCTCTACCGCCTGCCTAGTCTCATTTTAAAAAGCCAAAACCTTAAGATGACCTTTGTTAAATACTGCCTAATACTGTTTCCTCTACTGTGTTTTAACTTTGGACTCTGCTTTCTTCCTTCCACTCGCCAGGGTTTTGCTGGTCTTTGCTGCAAACACTCTGCTCTCAGACATTCCTATATTTCATTCCACGGCTCTTTCAGCTCTTTCCTTACAGGGCTCTCCCCTGGGCATCCTACAAACTCCAGCTGACATTAGCATCCTAGCTGTTTTTCACTTATTTACCACCTAAAAGCAAAGCATCTGATCAGATAGCCTATCTAATACGATCTGTCACAAGCTTCCAAATCAAGAGAACTTTGAAAAATTCCATTTCCAACAAGGTCCCTGGTTGCAAAGCTACTCAGGGACAATGCCTGTGATAACCGGGGCAGAGGCTGGTGTGATAGAAAAGAAAGCAAAGGACGACCTTAGAGACAGAAGCCTAGAGTAACAGCAGATTCTAGAACCTCTGCAGCACGGCTTTGCCAACACCTCAAATGGTCCTTTGTTGGTAGCCTCAGAAAACTAACACAGCAAACAAGAATGCAAGCGACGACACAGAGCTCTATGATTTCAACCTCATAGTTAAAATGTGCTTCAGCATACAGCTTTCTCTGCAAAATAATCAGGTTTCCAAATTCAGAATTTCTCAATATTGCCTCCCCAGGCCCTTACTCACGTCACACTGCAGGTGCAAGATAATTTGTTTGAAGTTTCTTCTTGGGGTGTCTCCCACCTTCTTTCTAATGGGGCTCCCTGGTTCATAGAGAGCTGCTTCCTGTTTCACACCTAACAGATCTATCAGTTGTGACTGAGTATCCTACCCTCCCCAACCACAGTAGGGGAGTGGCATTTCAATTAGGTGCAAAAATGCAAGTATATTTTGTCATTTGTTTCTTATTGTATTGAAAGATAAAATGCTAACTAACTTCACATCTTATGGAGCAAGTCTTGTCTTTATTAAAGAACAAAGTATAATGACAAGCCGTACATGGATCTGATTACTTTGCATGTTAATTTAAAATTTTAACTTTTAAGAAGGCCTTACTCCCACCAGATTTAGTATTTAAAAATGGGTATCTTTCTTTTAGCCTTGCTGTAATTTTTAACTAGCTGTTTTACTCAAATCTCACAAAGTTTTTAAAATACTTGTACTGAAAAGCCAAAACTTTTGAATAGGTAAACAGGAGCATTAAGGTAACAATTTCTATTTACATTTGACTCATAAATACATTGTCACAAAAATTCCAACCATTACTTTCACCAAAGACTTGACTTTATATTATCATGGATAATATAATTTTCATTTCAGCGAAATCACCATGTAAGCAGTATAAAGCCAACATATGCACACACTTTTGAAAACTATTAGCCAAACATTAACTCATGATGTGTACTTTTAAACCGCTTAGAAAATTCTAAAATTGTCTTAATATTAAAGTTATTCACAATTATAGGCTGATTTGTTTTTTTAAGACCCCAAGGTGGGAGGGGGAGTTTAAGTGGGAAGTAACCACAAAGCATTTGTAAAATGCTGAGTCCTAAGTAAAAAGATACAGGAAAACATAAATTTCAAGCAAATCTGAGACACGGAATAGTTAGTTCTCCACTAATGCTGAATTTTAAGTGAGTCATACTTGCCGTCCTAAATGACTGTTTTACTTAACATATGGTGAAAAGAGTTAACTGTTTGGTAACTTGAAACTTTATATTCATTTAAACTGTACAAAAAATATATACTAAGGCTGGCAGAAATGCTACATACAATGCTTACAGTACATAATATCATGTGCATAAGGCTCACATGACATTTATCTGATAAGGGGCTGGAAAACTGTAGTTTTAAATACCTTCTAAAAACTCAAATTTCCACTTCCAAACTTACACCAGAATCAAATAACTTGTAATGTACACAGCATTTTTTCTTGGCACCCAGGCAGAGTATCTGTGGTCTATGCTCAACCTCCAGTAAATTACCAGATTTCTGTCCCTTACCCATTGCCTAATTACTCAGTCTGATGCACTGAAGTTCTAACTTTGCAACTTTTAAATTCAGAATACGCTTTTAGTCTGTATGTACTAAAAGGCAATACCGTGAATGCAAAAACCTAGATTGGAAAAAAAATTTTTTTCTTCTAGAATGTGAGGGATCTTAAAACATTCTAAGCCTCCCGCCGCTTGTAAGAAGTGTGTAGACGGAGCTCAAAAGACTTGATTCTCGAACCTCACTCTTAAATTGGTTAATTTAGTTGAGTATCTAAAGCCAAAGCAGTTTGTTTAACTAGCCAACATCTAGGAAGCCCATCACACTTTGTTACCAAAGCGGAGAGAAAAAAAAAATTTTTTTTTTCAATCCTGCCCGTAGCAAACCCCCAACACACCTGGCCAGTTCACTCAGTCAATGAAGGGCAGGGAAAGTTCCAACCATAATCAACCGGCTCCAGACAAAGCTGACGGTCCAGCGGCGGCCACAGGCACTCGGGACTAGGGCGGCCGGAAGGTGCCCGCACCTGAGTGCAGGCAGCTGGCGGCCGCTGGGCGCGCGGAGGCCGGGGCGGGGCGGCCGGCAGGACCGCTAGGCGCTGGCCCGCCTCGGGCGCCTCCGGTCGGACACGCCGGGCTGAGGAGAGCGCGAGGGCTGCCGCTCGCCCGCCGCCCGAGACACCTGTTTGGCCGCGCCGGGCGGCGTTTCCGTAGCCTCAGTCGCCCGCCGCCGGCAGCCGAGCCCTGGGACCCGAAGCCCTCGGGCGCCTCCGCCCGCCGTACCTGACATCAGCCGCGGCTCCCTCTCACCCCTCCCAGAGGCGGGGAGGAGAACGACCCCAACCCTCGACCTTCGCTGCCCTGGCCCGCCGCAGCACCGGCAGGGGCTGCTAGCCAGGGCCGCCCGCGGCCGCCCAGATCATCCCCCGGCGGCGGCGGCCGAGGCGGGCCGGCGCGCGTTCCCGCCGCTCGCTCCCGCAGCTCGCTCCGCCCCTCCCCGCCGCGCGGCCTGGCCACGGCCCGCCTACAGCGCAGCCGCCACCCAGGGGTCTCCGAGAGCTGACGTCGCGGCTGCTGCAGCGGCCCCGGGGAAGGGCGGGATCTAGGTGGAGTGGGCGGGGACAGGGCGACGTGCGGATGCGGGGATTGGCCGCCGGGAGTTCGCCCCGCCCTCCTGCGAAGGGGGCTGGGAAGTCCTGGCTTCCCCGAGATGAGTGTTTAGGTTCAGCCCCCTTCTGGTGAGATTGAGTGTTCTCTTTAATTCTCTCTGGGAAGCAGAAAGCGAAATTAGCAGGGACTACAAGTAGAACTGCCTTATAAACTGTTGTCTGTGGAACAAACCTTAACGTCACGCTGACCTCTAACCCAATTTTAGTCCCTTCATCTTTTTTTGCCGTTTGTCCTCTGACTGCATCTCTCTATCCTTAATAACAAGAAATTTGGCATAATGAAGAGTGCTGTGTAACCAGATGTGTGCCTCAGAAGAACAGAAAACTCAGAGAATGGTAACGGAAAGACTCTTGGAGGAATTCATGTATAGCACTTGACTTCAGGGCAAATACTTAAGAGCTTTGCAAACCCATCTGCCTTGCTTTGGCAAATGTCCTGTGTACCAGAAAGCTATCTTTGTGGCCATGGAAGTGGGTTGCCACCTGTTGAGGCAGCAAAGAGTGGAAGTAAGATCTAGGGACTACTGACCTTAACCATCATCTACAAGGCCAGGCCCTGAGATGGGAAAACTGTGCCCTGCTTCATAAATGTTCAAACTAGGCAGGTCTGAGCATACCACAGCATAGCTATTCAAAGTAAGAGTTTTGAAATAAGAAACTTAAGCTTTATCTGAATCTACTTTTTGCCTCTAATATTATAGATACTAAGTTATAAAGAGCAGGTATATTTTGGTTATGATTCTAGACAAGGAGCTGGGTGTGATGATATCTTCGTTTATCAAGTCCTGAACCAGCTGGAAATCGTGGCAGGAAACAGCTTATTGGAGACCTAGCCAAACTCGATTTTATAGCAGTCGCTGAATAGCCCATTTATTCATTAATCCATTAGTCACAAGAATGAATTGAGCCTTTCGGTAAGGGGAGAGTCCTAATCAACAGGTTTACTTAGCCTCGCCCCCTAATACATGATAATAGAGACCAAAGAGTCTTGGGAAAGAAACGCCACATTCCAACCATAGTAGGCTAGGATCACCTGATGACCCACCCATTGGTTGTGTAATCTTAGGAAGCTACAGAACGGCGTGTCTGATAGGAATAATAAACGCTGGCTGTTGCTGTTACTTGGCCTTCAGCTTACTTAGTTTCAGCTTTAGTGCCATTTGCTAGGACATAGACAGCACCAATATATCCAAGAAAAAATTTTCCCCAAAGGAAGTTTGAAACTTGAAACAAAGTTAGTGATTTTAGTTCAAAGGTCTCCTGTTCAGATGAGAAAATTGAGGAAAGAATGAGAAATGGATAGGACCCGGCCAGAAAAGAAGGCAGGTAGCTAAGTGCCCTTTCTCTGGTCCACGGCCCTCCCACTTTTCTCCCAGACATCCTTACCTCCATTCTTTTTTCCTCAGCTCTTGCTCAGCCTTAACACTCCGCAAAAACCATTTTGCCATGCATAAATGTAAAAAAGAACCACCTGGAAGTCCCAAGTATTCTAAATATAGAACCAACCTCGGGAGTCCTGAATTCTATTAAGAGTTATAATGGCTAAAGAATAACACTATTTTATCAAAGGTAAGAAACACCCCCAAGAATAAACTCTAAGTTTATAGTCACATTTAGCAAGATTACAGGCACAAAGGGATGGGAATAGAAACAATATTGATCAAGTGACCACTCCCTTCCTTAGTTTTTTTTAAAAGAGCCAACATTTTATGAAAACAATACATGCATACACAAACAGATTCAAAACATGTAAACCAATTCAAACAAAAAAGCAGATAAGTTGTGCAGATATAAGATGAAATCATCTCATAATCTAAATATTCTGTCTTATTTTTTTAGACTTTTCTCTAAAACTAAAACAAAAAATATCCCACAAGAGCACATACCAGTTCACATATATATTTGACACATTATTTTTTTATGAAAAGATCCATCCTAAGTCCCTACTGGTATAAACAATTCTTTGATGAACTTACCTTTGTACAACCATGCAGTTATCTCCTTGGAAGTAGAAATGATACTCATGTCAGTAACTTTCATTCCTGTTAAGTAGAAAGGATGATTACTTCTGAAAATATACTTCTTATTTGGGGCTCAAAGCTGACTGGATTGTGCTATTTAAAACACAGATAAATCCCAGCCAGTATTGTCTGTCTGATATTTAATGTCTCAAAAAAGTGTATCGATGCACGTCAAAGCTCTTTGGAATAAGAAGACAGCTACTATTAGTTGTCTGAATAATATCCTTTTTACCTTTCTAGCACAGTCTCGGTAATTTGAAGGGTGCTGATGTATCCAGCTAAATTTGTTTACTTCCTTAGACTCTTGGTCGTTATGTCCTTCCATGTGTTCCTAGGTGAGCATAAGAAAAGTTTTATGGAAGAAGTGTCCTTTAAGCACTCTGACTTACATGTATCCATTTTCTCAAACAGGGATGTTGTGATGGTAACTTTGATGATCAGCTTGATTAGATTAAGGAACACCTAAGATTCTTTCTCCCGACCTTATCCCCTCCCCTCTCCTTTTCAGGGAGGTCCTTTTCAGAACTTGGAGAAGAATCTCCTTTTCACCTGTGCTACCTGAGAATTTCCTGGAGCCACCCCTTGCCATAGAAGAGGATCTGGAGCTGTAGAGAAAAGTATCACGATTGAAGACCTCAGTGGCTGAAGGCAAGAGGAAGACAGCCCAGGAAATGGTGCAAGCAGCTGGAACAGATAAGACAGCGTGTGACATTTGTACTGCACAAGGAGGACCACACACTAGGAAATTGTCTGCAGTACTTAATCATGAAGAACCCAGAAGCGGAATTTCGCAGTTACTCTGTGGTCTATCCTTCGGAGAGCAAAATTAATTTGTGAATTCAGAGGTAGGTACACTTCCAATTGTTGAGCCATTTCAAAAGGGCCTGTTCGAGCTCTTGAATATCTGCCGGCATGTGCTTGTCAAGTTTGAGGTTGGCATAAAGGACTTGAAAGATCAAAAGGCAAGTGAAAACCAAACCCACGTTCTGGTGGCACCTGTAGGGTACAAGCAGGACCACCCTCATGATGGTGCAGAACCCACACCTAGAATTTGTGATTGCAGCTTGTTCTGTCCTACAGGAAAATATGGTTCTAGCTGTTGACCCATCACAGCTGTTGGAATCTCTGAAAGTATATTCACCTAATAAATTCTCTTTGTTTTGTTTTGTTTTGTTTTTGTTCTTTAAAGGAACACCTATGAGATTACTGAAGCATACTCCTGGGTGCATCTTTGAAGTTATTTCCTTAAGCAATGTGATACTGAGGGTGTGATTCCTTCATGGGTTCATAATATTGTGGCATTGTGGTGGTGGTGGTGGAAAGTAAGCAATAGCACCTTTTAAGGACGTGGGATGCTGGGGGGTGTCTTTGAGGGGTATAAGTCTCCTTGACCCCTTCCTATGTGCTGTACTTTTCATAGTCCAAAAAACAAAGAAGATTCTCTAATGTACAGTCCTGATGTTAAAGCACATGAGGCCAGGCGACCATGGACCAAACTCTCTAAAGTCATAAGCCAAGGTAATATTTCGTCCTTTAGGTCATTTCTGTCCTGTATTATGTCACAGCAACAACAAAGTATTCCACACAATGCAAAGACAGAGCAACCATCTTTCCAGTGCAATAATGAAAGTTACTGGCTCTATTATTGCTGTTGGAAGAATAAGGTACATGGGTTCATTTTTGCTTTGGAGAGCCACCTTTCCATGTCTGGCCTGGCTCCTTGTGGACTGTTGTTACATAAGGAAAAGCAAGCGACTCTTATAAGAGGTTTCATTAATTGGGTTTGTGTCATAAACATCGAATGCAGTTTTTACTTGATAGAATAAGATAGGTGATCGCTCATCCATCACTATAAAGAGAATTTTTGCATAGAGATAGGAGATGGAAATAAGAGACTTACAATGTAGATAAACAACAGTACAGCATTCCCTAAAGATTTACTTTTATTTTACCCCAGTGTTAAACATATTAACCTGGCCAGGTATGATGATGGCACACACACTTAATCCCAGCACTCAAGAGGCAAAGGCAGGTGGATCTCTGTGACTTCAAATCCAGCCTGACACACATAGAGAGCTCCAGGCCAGCCAGGGCTTCATAGTAAAACATTCTCTCTAAAAATAAATAAGTAAACAAAAATAGATAAATAAATAGGTATACAAATGATTTTGTAATGCTTAAGTTCACAGTTTAAGTTAACTTACATCCACTCATCAGGAAATTGTAAAATACATCCTCAAATTCTATAATGCATCTTCCACAGTTAATTCCTTTCCCCTTACAGTAGACTGTACTTAATGACTTGTGTCATGAACAGAATGGGGTTGCAGTAATGTGGTGTGACTACTTGGAGGAGTTTAAACAACGAGGGCCAGCTTTCATCCTGTTCTTTTTCTTGAAGCACTTGCTGGGGAAAGAGCCTGTCATAGGATCATTACAAGACTTCTGAGGCAACTTACTGAGAGGACACCTCAGTAAGTAATTAAGTTCTTAAGGATAGCAGTTAACAACCACACAAATCATCTTAAAAGCAGATCCACCAGCCCTAGTAAGCCTTCAAATGACCAGACACATGTGACTTAATGTTCCTGGCCAACATCTGTACTATGAGTCACCCAACTAAACTGCTCCCAAGTTTCTACCCCACAATAACTGGGATAATCCATGTTTAAATAATTGTTTTACACCAGTAAGCTGGGGTGACTTGTTATGCAACAATATGTACATAAGAGCTGGGTATAATAGGATCTCCTACAATCCCAGCATATAAGTAACTGTTTAATCCTTTGTTGTATGAAGGGCTAAACCAATGAATGATGTAGAGTAGATCTACCATACTGTAGTGTAGTCTGCACAATACAGGCACCGTCTTTGATCCCTAACATCTATGTTCTATAATGTTTTTAAAATAAACTCATAGAAATCAATTGAGAACCTCTGTGAAATCTGGTAGTCACAGTTCTTGAATATTCCATGGCAAGTAGAATGTACAATCATTGAAACTTACATGCTATTATCTGACTAATCCAACCCTTCTTAATCTCATTTTTTCCTTCTCTTTAGTTAGGGACAATAATCGGAGTCTGCATATGCTACACATACAGACAAGCAAACAGACACATAAATAAAAAAACAAAATAGTAAAATAAATTCTTTTTACAAGTTTAGATTGATCAAGTTTACTTTTTAAAAAATAAATGATCATTAAATATTATGTGTGTGAATGACATGGAGACTTTCCCTGAAGAGGAAGCATCTTACTTACTGATTCATATATATTTGTACAATTATTCATAACAAGCAGGTTGGATTTAATTGGGTGGTAGGATGATAGTTTATTATGTGGCAGACTTCATTTTATTAGCCTGTTGAAAATTTATTGTGCTTTAAAAAGAATACCTAATTATGACTGGCTGCTTTTCCTTTTGAAAAAGTTAATTTGTAACAAGGTCCTGTGTCTGCCCTTCTTTGCAGTACAGTGGTGTGTAAATATTCCTAGTTATAAACAAACATTTAACCAATCTGAAGAGTTTATTGTGGAGCAAAACTGTACCCAATAAAAGAAGAAGCATGTGTTGATGTAGTCGACTGTCCTCAGTGCTGTGATGTTGTGACAATATACTAGGGACCTGAAAACAATATCCCACACACACCAATATTTCAAATGTCTCCAGGAATCCCATGCTGGGATCAAGAAAAGCTAAAGCCCTGTGCCAGAGGAAGAATCCCCCCTCCAGAAGAGATTTCATGCCGTTCTGAGAACATCTCACCAATCAATACATGCAGGTGTCCCACCTTCTGTTCCGTGCTTCTGCGAAATCGTAACTGCTATAGGGAAAAGTAGAGAGACTCTTAAATTTTTTCCTCTGGTTTTGGGCCAAATTATAAATAAATCTGTGTTCCTACTCAAAGTTTTACTCCCTATTTTCTTTTGAGAAACAAAATGTTAAGGTGTTGGGTTTTCAGCCCCAGGTGCCTGGTGTCAGCAGGAGTAAGCTAAATCCTTCAGATATAATTCTTCTTTTGCAGTGGATTAATTCTGAAGTCTCCCTGCCTTTGTCCTATAGGTGACTCCCCTTATCAACAGGAAATAGGTTTCAAGACCTTCAGTACTCAGCAGAAATAGCACACAGGACCAAACCCTGTGTATACTATGTTTCTCCCACAAATAAACAGCCACGACAAAATTTAATTTATAAAGTAGGCATAGGAAGAGATTAATAATAACTAATAAAACGGAATAATTATAATAGCATACTATTAAAAGTTGGTCTTCATCCCCCAATCTTATAGTACCTTAGAAAACTCAGCATGCAAGTCTCTCTTCTTACTAAGAACTTTCACCTTTCATTTAAAGGAAACATATCTGGCTTTTCTTTGCTGCATCCACAGAGTTAGAATCATTATCCTGGCATTTCTGAGGCTACTATTGAATGCAAAGAGGGTCCCTTCAAGATGAGCAGTGTGTATGGTGGTGACCTGACAGACATCATAGCTATCAAGTGTATAGTGGGCAACTGGTTTGCACACTGCCGATGTGCTAGACAAAGATGGACCAGGACGGCAGGAGATTTCATCACACGAATTAGGTTGATGCACAAGCAAAACATTTTAATAACTTATTTCTGGGAATTCGCACTAGTAATTTGGGGCCATATTTGAGAAGAGGTAAGGAGGGCCCCACCACCACTGTGAAATGGAGTAAAGGAAGGCTGTTTTATACTTGTTTCTTGCCTTCTGCCTTTTAGCCATCTGTTTAACAGCAAACCTGTAAACTACTGCCTCACTAACACTGGATTGTTTGTGGCTGTGGGTGATCTCTGCCTAGGAAGGAGCATTTTAAGAAAGAGAGAACTATAGTACTCTTTTGCAATATCAAAAATAGAAATAAAAGATGAAACTAGGGGCTGGAAAGAGGGCTCAGCGGTTAAGAGCACTGACTGATCTTCTTCCGGAGGTCCTGAGTTCAATTCCTAGCAACCACATGGTGGCTCTCAACCATGTGTAATGGGATCCGATGCCCTCTTCTGGTGGGTCTGAAGAGAGGGACAGTGTATTCACATACATAAAATAAACATAATTAAAAATAAAAATATGAAACTGAGGAAACCAAGTGGCAGTGACAGAATCCTTCCAACAGAGCATCCCTTCCCCTCTGGAAAATTCTAAATGATATTTATTCCTAACAGCCATACCTTGAGAAGGGGAGGTTAGTGTACTTTCCAACTTGACTGACACAGGAAGTGTTAATATGGGGAACATGGCAGTGGACAGGAAAGACTAAGAACATGTAGAAAATACTCTCAACCCCAAGGGAAGTGACTGAGCATGACTCACACACTAGGTTGACAGCAAAGTCTGTCACGTGTGCACCAGAAACTGGTGTTCTCTCTGTGTCTGCTGCTCCTCAGGGCAGGCTCCCTGACATTATGCTGTATTGTCTAGCTTCCTGGTATAAGAACCACAGTGATCCTCAGCTGTTTTCATTGGTAGCTCACCAAAAGCAGAATACATTTGTGGTAAAGAGAACAGGTGACACTTTGGTTTCAAATCCTGTTTTGAAAGCAAAACAGTAATGTGCATACTGACTGGTTCTGTCGTCGACACAGCCTCACAAATTTCAATGCATAGCATGGGGACTGTTTTTTCTTTTCAGTATGGGTTTTTAGATATAAAGAAAGATAGCCTTTATCGCATTTATTTAATTACATCAATTTCATTTTTGCTTGTATTAGTGTGGTAACTCCCACGCACCATGTCATGTGGTAGGAGTCAGAGGACAACTTTCAAGAGTCATTTCTCTTCTTTCACTGTGAATCAGGCTTCGCAGGGAGCCCCTTTACCCACAGAGCCACTCAGCCAGCCCTGTAGTAGGCATCTTTAGGGGTTTCTGTACCTCCATTGAGAAGTACCCCATTCCTCAGCTCTTCTTCTCTATGTTTGCCTACAAGTTGGTTCCCATAGTCATGTCTGCAGAGAAGACTTTCTTCCTACTTGCACTGCCCTAGTAGGCATATATTTTAAAATTTGTTTGTTCTTGTTAAACCAATTTGAATGGATTTTTTTCCCCATTCTTCCACATATATTTTGGCAGAAACAGGAAATCACCCTGTCAGCAGGGGGACTGAGAGAGTTGGGAGCCAGTCTGGATTTTGTATGAAGATCCTAGCTCAATAGATATAAATGAGTTAAACAACAACAACAACAACAAACTGAACGGATTTTTATTAAAATGAAAATATATGTAACGATATATCTAGCACTTTATTTAGGAGGGATGTGAGTAGTTCTTTGTAACGTCTGTGAGACAAGAAGTGGAAAGCGCTGGTTTAAGGAACAATACAAGGCTTAGGAAGAGCCCGGAAGCTTAAGGGCAATCAAGCAGCACAGGAAGAAGCTCCAGGTCCTTGTCCTCCTGTAGAAACATCAGAAAACTAGGAACTGTTAAGCCAGCTCGGGGGAAGCCCTAGCAAACAGTCCAGCCTTCACAGCAACCAGCTAGGCCCCGACACAAGAGAAAGGCAGTTGAAAGCCCTAAGGACGTTTCCTGGTGATTTTGCTGCCCTCCCTTATTGCTCTCCTCCACAGGCTGAACCATTAGCAGTGAGTCAGATACAAAGAGGCAACAGTCTTAAAACTCTGGCAACTCTGCTTCAGATGACGTTCCAGAAGGGACAAAACAGACTTCCTTCTCAAGTGAATGAGTCTGTGTGGTCATTAGGAGACAGGACCTACTAACATAAGTAAACCACAAGGGGTGGGCCTTTGAAGGTTATGCCCACTCTGGTTTTTCCTATTTTTTTTCCTGTGTTTTATAATCTACCATAATGTGAGTCCTCCCTACTACATACTCCCATCCCCACAGATGGATTCTGCCGCCCTGCTCTAGCTATCACAGTGGACTGAAATTTCTCTGCCACCATGAGTCCAAATAAACCTTTCCTTTCTTACTTAGGTTGTTCCTGCTGGGCACTTGGTCGGAGTAATGATATCAATGAGTAGTACAAATACTATTCAACACTAAAAAGAAAGAAGCTGCTGAGATATGAAAAGATATAATGGAATTTTACATGCATATTATTAAGTTAAAAAAGTGATGTCAAAAGACTACATGCTATTTGATTTCAACTAGACGACTTTATAGAAAAGGAAGAACTATCCAAAGTGACCAAAGGTTGCTGGGAGTTTGGAAGGAAGGTGGCATGAATAGGAAGCATGAGTAGGAGATTTGAAGCAGGGCAGAGTATATTTATGATATTTTATATAATATGATATATATGATATATTTATATGTACATATATAATATATCTATGATATTATAATGTGAGTATGCATCATTATACGTTTCTCCAAACTCATGGAATGAACAACAGCAAAGATTCCACCTAATATAATCCAATGAACTTAGTACCTATAAAAGAGACGACAAATACAAGTGTCCCTTATGGGATATTAAGGGAAAATCCTCGACAAAGCATTGGTAAACTGGATCCAAGAGTTAAAACAGGAACAGCCTGAGCCATCAGTGGGCAAGGAACTAGAGTAGACCATTCTCCAAAAAAGAAAGATGTCCAATAAGCACAGGGAAGAGATGCAGTGTCCTTAGTCACTGATTTAATATAAATCAAAGATAAAAGGAGGTACTATTTCACACCGGAGAGATACAAGGTAAAAATATACAAAGTAGCAAGTTTAACAAGGATGTGGAGCAGCTGGAATACTTATACATCACTAGTAGGAGCATACAGTGGTCCAGACGCTGTGTAAAATGAATAAGCGCTAACACAGGACACGGCAAACATGTCAGCTACTTTTGTGTCATCTATGACAAGTTACCTGACATAACACCTTAATAGAGTCCGAAGTTATTTTGGCTCTTGGTTTCAGAGGTTTCAGTTCATCATAGGTGTGGGGCGGGGGGCAGTGGGGACTGGTGGAGAACTCACCCATGGTGGATCAGGCACAAAGATGAAGAGTGGAGTGGGAGTCAGTACAACTTTCAAGGGCTGTCCCCAGTGACTTACATCTTCCCGCTGGACCCTTCTTTTCAAAGTTGAGGATATACTTCCACTGTATCCTAAAAGTGCACTGCTAGCTGGATACTAAAACGTTCAGAACACGGCACCATGCAATCCACTAATTCTTTAAGGTGAGCATTAAAAAGTGAAAGCATTAAATGAAATTATATTAATTAATTCCTAAAAAGTGAAAGCAGAGGCAAGATGAGCTATCTGTCTATGAACGTTCACAGTGACAGGATTCATAAAAGCCTGAGATGACCTAAGCACCCAGCCAATGATAGCTAAATAAACAAAATGTAGTGTGTTGGACATTTGGTTGCTGTGATGAGATAGTGACCTGACACAAAAAAGCTCGAGGGGTGAATGATTCCTTTTGGATCATGGTGGCAGAGATTCGATTTCACACGAGGCTGGATCTGTTTTCCTGGCTCTGAGGTGAGGCAGTACACCATGACAGAAAAGCAAGGTAGAACAGGACTGCTTACTTCTAGAGCCAGGAATTCAGGAACAAAATATAGCCCTCAAGACCGCTGCCCCATCACCTTGAAAGCACGGAGCCACGGAGATGATGGTAGTGACTGTCAAGTGTTCAGCCCTGTCACCCTTGCAAAGCCTAGGGAACAGGGGACTCTGCAGAAGAAAGTTCAGAAGAACATTAGAGCCAGAGCTCAGGAAGGAGGGCTGCAAACGCCATCTTCTAGACATGATGTAGCTGTTGTACTCACAAAACTCTGCAGTCGTAATTGCCTGTACAAGATCTGCTCAAGACTGCAACCATCCTCACGCCACGTAACCTAGATGGGCCAGGAGCTCACAAGACCCCAATCCTTTCTGAGGAGCTACAGGCAGTAAATACTTTCTAGGAGACGGGAGTCATCTTCTTTAGTGGTACAACCACTAGTAAGTTGTCCTCACTCAATCCCCCACTCATGTTTATGTAGGCAATATCCGGTAAAGGAAGCAACAGTCCCACACAACCACACACAAACATTAAAACAGAAAGGGTTGTCGAGAAGAAGAGGGTTGTTTGGACTATAAGGGAGATATGAGATGATATATATATATATATATATGTGTGTGTGTATATATGTATATATATATGTGTGTGTGTATATGTATATATGTAAATGTGTATATACATGTGTGTGAAATTGTGGGAGATTTTTTTATTAAAAAGAATATTTTCTAATAATCTGTTTCTTTAGCTGGTCCTCACCTTCTAACTGGTTCTCAGTCTTCCTAACATTGTGACCCTTTATGTAATTCTCATGTCGTGGTGACCCACGTAAAATTATTTTTATTGTTCCTTTGTAACTGTAAGTTTGCTACTGTTATAAATTGTAATGTAGACATCTGTGTTTCCTGATGGTCGTAGGTGACCCCTGAGAAAAGGGTATGTCCCCAAGGGGGACACAACCCACAGATTGAGAACCACAGTTCTAGAGGTTTCGGTTCCTTCGAAAATAGCACCACCAGCTGGACACCATGCCCTAGACACATGTGCCTGTAAAGAAAAATACTACCAAGATGCTGATGTTCCAAACACACTTCTTGTTTGGATCATGTCAGTGATTTTCCTTGAAGGAGGACTGCAAGCCTGCGTAGTTCCATGAAATGACATCTTGACTGAATAGAGTAGGATGTTAATAATTCATCAGTCTTAACTACCCTCTTTTGGGAATGAGCAATTGAGACTCTAGTAGTTCCTATAATCTTATTTTTAAAATTTTGTCTATAATTTCAGATTATGTATGTGTAGCATGTAGCAAGATATATTTTTGTTGCTGTTTTGATGTTGAGACATCTGGCTACGTAGCTGGTATTACAGGTATGTGTCACAATGCCAGGCTGCAATACAGCATTCTTTTTTAAATTATATATACATATATTCATTATTTTATTTATTTACATTTAGAATGTTACCCCGTTCCAGGTTTCCCCTCCGCAAACCTCCTATCCCCTCCCCAAACTCCCTCTCCCATCCCCATCCCCCTGCTTCTATGAGGGAGACCCCTCCCCCAACTCCTGCATCACTGCCCTAGCATTCCCCTATGCTTGTCCTCCCTATGGGTCCCTACATGTGTACTCTTTGGTTGGTGGTTTAGTCCCTGGGAGCTCTTGGGGGTCTGGTTGTTTGATATTGTTGTTCTTCCTACTGGGTTAGTCCTTCCCCTAACTCCTCCATTGGAGTCCTGGTTTTCAGTATGATGGTTGGCTTCAAGCATCGCAACTGTTTTGACTCTGGTAGAACCTCTAATGGGATGGCCATACCAGGCTCCTGTCAGCAAGCACTTTTTAGCATTAGCAATAGTGTCTGGGTTTGGAGTCTGCAAAAAGGATGGATGGGTAGGTGGGGCAGCCTCTGAATGACGTTCTTAACAATTGATTTACCCGCTAATCAACTGTCACACATACGGAGGGCAGTTAATCTCAACATGCCATTCTTTCCATGTCAAACTATAGGCTGGGCTATGGCAAAACTTTTTAGAAATAGGAGCTGTTGCTTTTTTCAAGGAACTGTGTTGGTTGTACTTGGCATGTCATCTCATGGGTATACACGCACCTTTCAGAAAATCCATTCCAATGACTAATCAACACAGATTGTTGTAAAAACCAGTTCCCAACTCCCAAACTATGGTACATTTGGATTTTAAAATATTTTGAAGGTCAGCAAGATGTGTCAACAGATAAGGGTGCTTAGGAACAGGTCTGCCAACCAGAGTTCAGTTTCTGGGATCTACAGTGAAAGAAGAGAACCACCTGCCAAAATTTGTCCTCTATCCTCTACACATGTGCATTCACACATATATCACATACATACACACATACATACCTACATACATGCTAATACACACATACATGTCAACATACATACATGCTAACATGCACACATACATGCTAATATACATGCATACATACATGCTAATATACATACACACATACATACCTACACACATGCTAACATACACACATACATGGTAACATACATGCATGCTAATATACATACATACATGCTAATATACATACATACATACATGCTAACATACAAAGTAGTAAATAAAATCTAAAAAATATATTTTGATACATGGTTAGTTAAACCCATGGATATAGAACCCACAGATATTGAAGGGTTACTACATACAAATATAGCACATACATATGTGTATATAACAGGAGGTATCTCTACGAGGTATGTAGGAATCTCAAACATGGAAATTGACATGCAGACAGATTGAGAACCCTGCTCAGTCCACCTGCAACTAAGCACTAAAGCAGCAAAGTTAAGGAGCTGGAGATATGTCTCAGTAATAGAGATCCCTCACTGCTCTTCTAGAAGACCTGAGTTTGGTTCCTAGCACCCACATCAAGCTTATATATCTTCTATAGATTGTAAATACAGTTCCAGGGAATCTGACCCTCTTTGGCCTCCATAGACATATGCCTACATGTGGCCAACGTTGACTCAGGCATGCCAAAACACACACACACACACACACACACACACACACACACACACACACACACACACACGTATGCATGGAAGCACGCACAGACACACATCTCTGTACCCACAATTTTTATAATTACAAAAAAAATTTCAGCTCAGAGCTATGTCTAATGCACCTGGGAGGGTGATTTCTTATTTGCCTTCATGCAACACAAATTGTAGCATACACTCATGGAGGGCTGGGATGCAGACTTAATTAAACTAATCAGAGTCAAGTACAAGGCTCTGCAGTAAGTCACTGGAGGTTAGAGATGGCTCCTCTAGCCTCACGCTAGCCTCCCATTTAAATTTTAAATTTTCTGACTTTAGAGAAAAGATGTCATTTTAACATTCCAAAGAGTGAGTGAAGCTCTACAAATGTTCAGAGAAATACAATGATTTCACACCATTCTTCAGCTCTAGCTGGGAGAGAGTAACTGGCTTGGATATTCCAAGTTTTGTTGGAAAGCAATGTGCAATGGAGTTAATTCAATAGTAACACATGGAAACCGTTTTCAATTTATCAAGTCTTCTGAAGAGGCCTTCTGGCTGGGGCTTAGGGAATAGAGAGAGAGCAGTAGGATTCGTGCCTAAGAGGAGCACGCTGAGCATTAAGACAGTTCTCAGATGAACTGCTTCAAAGGAAGGAGAATATCGTTGATTGAAGAAATTGCTTAAAATGCACATGTCCGTAGTCTAACTAAGCGTAGATAATGAAGAAAGACAAGATTTGACAGAGGTTGGGGGAAAAAGGAAAGCAATATCAGAATATGGGAAACCCCAAGAAAGAGGCTTACTATGCTTAGAAAATAAATAAAACAAAATAACAAGAAGTCTTTCCATTCCAGAAGATGATAAACA
Organism: Rattus rattus; assembly: GCF_011064425.1. Lineage (NCBI taxonomy): Eukaryota > Metazoa > Chordata > Mammalia > Rodentia > Muridae > Rattus > Rattus rattus. The sequence goes on from NC_046159.1 coordinate 130,526,909, forward strand.
CTAAGCTAAGAGAACCAGAAGCTGCATTATATATAAGTAATCACAATCTGGATTATAGAACAGTGCCGCATCAGAGACCTCATGGACTGGATTGCTAGGCTCATGGTTTAAAACTAAGCCCATCTTCAGGTGGAGATAAAATTACAAATTGCCCCAAATGTGCTCCTAAAAACACACCGAACAACTAGAATAGTAAAAACCATAATCATAACATCCTCCAGGAAACTAACTGAAAAAAATGTCCCCATCACGTCAGAATGCTAGAAGCTTTGGCCCCGTGCCAAACCACAGACAACAGTTGAAGCTGTACAGGGCTCGCAATATAGAGTTAGCATCTAGAAAGGAAAGAGCAGTCGTGTGAGCAGTGCAGTATGGAAATTGCCAACAAATTGTTAAATCAGAGAGGACATCACTCTGAGGGTCGCAGCAACCATTGTGAGAATGTTGCTGGACAGGAAATGGCTCCAAGCCCTAAGATATCAGAGAATGAAATTTAAAAGTTCTCAACCAGACACCGAGCAACTACAGAGTGACCAGTAGAAAGTGGGATGGTTTAAGTACTCAAAAGCACCCTCGGAAAAATCCAACTAAACCTCTTTATTGTGGAAAACAGTATTGCTATTCTTTGTTATGAAAAAGAACACATGAAGAGAATTTAAAGTGAGGACTGACGTACAAGGGAAGGAAGACAACCACTAGACACTGGGAGGCAGAGGTAGGAGTTCAGAGGAGGCAGAGCTCTGAAAGTGAGTATCACTACACAGAGAGCACATCTACATCTGTATGAAGTCCATCTATTAATCAGTCACCCTATGTTGTGGTTTGCTGGTTTTTCTGCTCCCTCAAAAGGGGTGCCTGTACTCAGGTGAAATCTTAACTGGTCAGGTAAGGCTAGAGCCTGTGATTGGGCAGTGGAAGGAGGGGACCCAAACTGAAAGTTTTAGACAGCGGAAAGAGGAAGAAGAGGTGGAACTGGAAAGAGAAGATGGAGCTGACTCACGTGGTCTGTAGAAGCCGGAAGTAGCAGGGGATTTCATAGATGGGAAATAGAGTAATATAAGGTACATTTGCCCGATCTAGGTGTGCAGCTTGAATTTGTACCAATTGAGTTTTGTGTTCTTCGCGTGGGCATTTTGGGGTTGGGGATCACCTTGTATATATCAAGTCTCTGGTGTTAACATTTTACTGGACTAAGGGAATCTGAGCGAGCAGTAGCTGGCTTTCTGCAAGCTAGCCACAGGGGGGTGGATGGCCTGGGAAGTGAGAGTCCCTTAGCAGCAGCTGGCCCCTGGAAACAATGGGGACAGGCAAGACTGCCAGTGCCAGTGCTTAGCGTAGCCAGCATAGCATGGTTTGTTTTTTTAAACGACACACTACAATCCTTCCTACCTACTTTGTATTAGTGATAGGTGTGAACCTTCAAGTAGCAAAAAGTCCCCATGGTACCCCCCCCAGTCCCTCGTAAGGAAATCCCTTCGTAAATGAGCAGCACACCTGATTTTTGTTGATGCACAGTAGAAAAGGGGTTTGTGATTGCTACTTCTCAGTGACAGTGAGAGAATCACCATGGACAAGCTACCTGAATGAGCATTTCTGTTTCTCTGCTTCCTTGATGCGGATACATATTCATGTCATGATCCGGCTGCCACATCTTTCCCCACCACTGCGAGACCAAATAAACCCTTCCTAAGTTGCTTTTGTCTGATATTTGATCCCAGCAACAAAAAAGGAAACATATCCAATACAGATGTGGTAGAATAGGAAAGACATTTGCTCGACCCACCCCCAAATATAACAATGAAAACTACAGATGATAAGTGGATGCAAGAAATTAATTAATAAAAAATGTCAGGTGGAAACCGATGTAACAACATGATGTGAAAAGGTAGCAAACAATTGAAACTATCAAAGGACAGCAGTGTCTGGGGTAAACGTCAATCAGGAATTGCCATAATGTAGAACTGGACTAATTCACTGTGTTATGACATTGCTTCAGTTTCCCTTTCACTCCCAGCTGAAATACCAGGGTCTTTTATAGACCCCACCTCTTTTCTGGGTTAAGCAGAACTTTTCTCTCAGCTTCCCGAATCCCTCAAACGTTCTTTTCGATTTCTCGACCTTTTATTTATTGTTTTCAAGTAGGCAAGTGCCTCCAGAGTAAAAACAACAAGCCCTTGTTCATTCTTCTTCTGAATCCTGGCCCTATAAACCCACACTTCGTGGTTATTCAATACTTTTGCATTGTTCTTAAACAACCTACTCTACAAACATCAGGGGCCAAGGTGTTGGAAATCCATTTTAAAGAGAAGGATAAATAAATAAATCTCAAGAGGAGAAGTGACAAAGAAGATGGGGAGAGAAAGCCTGGCCTTGTGCATCTTACAGTGGAAAGGGGCAAAATGGAAGCAAAGACCGAAACAGACACCAGCCTGAGTGCCTTGTGAGATAAAATAGAGCGGCTGTACCACAGGATCACTAGTGACGTGGGAAAACACGAATCCAGCATGCTAAGGGCTGAGACATACTTGACCAAAGCTGAACACTTCAAACAAAAAACAACTCAAACGAAACCTCTGTGTGCATGTAAGCATTCAAGACCACCACTATCAAAATAAATAAATCATACTAACATCTGACTTCCTTTTCTCATAAAGCAGTGGGACAACATGCTTATGATGTTAAAGAAAACATGAAGCCATGTATTATGCATGAACTACTTAGAAGTATGAGTTACGTGGAAAGCAAAGCTGTTGTGAACATGCAACAGCACGTGGCCTGTAATTCCCTGAGAGAACTACCCTGGAGGGGATGTGAAAGAATGTTACTTTTTAGAGCAGCTTCCTTGAGAAGACTGTGGGAGAGGCTCCAGCTGAACTTCAGAGACAGAAGAGTCTGCTGACAGGTAAAAGATCTTTGAACAAATGGACAGCTAAACGAAATTATATGTGGAAGGAAGTTAATGCATTTCCAGGTACAGATAGAAAGAAAAGGAAACCGGAACATTGTCACTGACCACCACAGCATTGAGAACGTGATGTGAAAGAATGTTACTTTTTAGAGAAAAAGCTTAGATCTAATAAGAAGACAGTTTCAGAGTGTTGTAGCTAGGATGTGCACATGGTCCATGGCTGAGCCAGGAAGGTGATCTAGAGGTTTTTGGTGCTTGGTGAAGTTTGCTTTAAAAGATTATACAGTGACATTTAAGTACCATTACTCACCCCCCCCAAAAAAAACAGAAAGTCCTGTTCCTTGTATCAAATACAACATAAAATCATTTCATGTACTTAAAATTTGCCCCAACTTAGGTCTATTAGAGAAACATTAGAAATACGGTTTATTACTTATAGTCCAATGATCTAGAAAAAACTAGTAGCAATTATAAACTTATCTTCTATGACTTTTCTGTCTTTGAACAGCTATATACTCATGTTCAAAACAAAACCAGAATTATATGACATATAGGTTGGGCATGTTTTTCATTATTCATTTCTTATTTTTCATCTTTCATTATCAATAAATACTGTACTATATCACAGAGACCTCAAAACAGATTTGATATCAATAGAAACGGAGTTTTGTATGTTGCCTTGTATTTTATTGTCTTGATGCTTCTGTACCTTCATTTCATTCAAAGCATTTTTAGGTAATCCTCTCTTATCTGTCTCCGATTGGTCTTTGGATTTGGATGACATATTAGCATAAGTTTAGACTTGCCAAAATGATCAGCTGCAGTCTCTCCAAGCTTCATAATATCTGGATATAGATTTTTTTTTTTACCCTTGAGTGCAGAAGAAAGAGGAGATGCACGGGTCAGAAAGGGACCGGTGGATGCTGAGGAGATAGTAGCTATAGCAGGTGAGTGCGACATGAATGCGTTGTATACACGATGTTCTCTTCCTCTGGAGAAGAAACGTCATTTGTTCATGACTAAGGATGGAGAAGGCCCACTAGGAGCGGCCAATCCCTTATTAGGGATCTGAGCTGGCAGAGCCTTCCTCTCTCCAGTCTACATCATATCAAGCCTGTTAAAGGGCAATCATTAATCACAGAAAATACTGCTTCTGTTTCACCAAATGAAAGTTTAGCTCCAAATGACCACATGGCTTAACACAAGGCATTTAACTGTATGTGGTTATTTTTTTTCAATCCTTTGCAAATGGTCTCCACGATTTGTTTCTTTTTCAGACATCAACGTGTTTCATAGGCTTAAAATCGGTGACTACATTATCACATTAAAAGGTAAAAAATCATTGCCTGGACTCTAGAGTGTTGTTTGATAAGAAATAAAGTGATGAAAGTAGAAATTTCCTTACGGATGAGAACACTGAAAAAGAGGCTGAAGATCTACGGCATCATAGTTGAATTTCTGGTGTCATACTGTTCCGCAGCCATGACTTTCTTATTTATAAAGTAAGAATGTCAAGAGCATTGACCTTGAAGGAGTACTGTGATCAAATCATGTGACACTGCCAAGTGCTCAGTGTCAGCGTCTCCATGTTTCAGCACAGGTTAGCTGCTATGCTGGTGGGTTTATTTTTGCTATGACTGTGATCCTAGAAGAAATATGGAGGTCCCATTATTTTCTCACAGCTCTGCAGGTGACTGTACAATGGGTCTCACCAGTGTCACTCACAGATGGTGGCTTACTCTTTTCTTCTACTCTGTTCCCTGGGTGGGAAAGATTCCATTGTTTCTTCAGGGATCTTTGTGAATAGGGAAGTGTCCAGCTAGGGCTCTCTTTCCTCTTGGAACACTGGTCAGTACCATTTTGAGAGACTCTTTGACAGCTTGTGTTCTGCTCTTGCTTGGTGTCTGATAGGTGATTATCGTCATTGTTGCTGTTGTTTCTTGATAGTATTTTTGTAATCTCCAACTAAAAACTCATTGTTGTTGCACGTCAGATCCAGGCTCTCAGAACCGTTCTCAACCACATTTCTGTTATAGAAAGAGATCATCTAGTAGAATAAACAAGGTCTGGAATTTTAGGCCAATGTGAGTTCAAACCTTAGTACTTGCTGCTGGTTTTGTGACAAGGAGCTCTTACAGGACCTCTCTGTGGGGCACTCTTGTTAGCAATTGATGGATAAGATAATGCTGTCTTAGTAGGGTTGCAGTAAAACGAGAGAGGACAATTGATATGCTTGGACTAAAATTCTTCCACTTGATGGTTTTTTTTCACTTATACTTTATGTATTTAAATATGTATGTGCCTAAATTTGTATCTTTCCTTCTCTTTCTTTTATTATTCCAGTCTCAAGTTTGCATTAGAGATATACACAACAGTGATTCAAATGTGCTCTCCAGGCATCTTTGAATACAGAGCTTTTTTTTAGCTTAGGTAGGTAAGACTCTGAAAACTCATTTTTTTAAATACTCCTTAGGCAATTGCTTTCCTTGGAATAATTTGTTTCTGCGTGTTTGACCTTGGCTTTACTTTCTGATTTTATTACTTAATATAACCATTAGATTGTTTGATTACCTTTAATTAAGTTGAATTGGCACCTGAACACGGAAATACCCTTGTTTCTTGGTTGGCCAAGTTTCTCATTTGCTGATTGTGACAATTCAGCCTTCTAATTTTGCCTTTTACAAATAAATGTGGTACTTTTGTCCTGATAGAAATCTTAGAAGTTCTATAGTCATGGTTATGTATATGTGTATGTGTATGTGTATGTATATGTATGTAGGAGTTTTAAAATAGGAAATACTTTTTCAGTGAGTAAAGAACTCGCTTGCCTTAAAGTTATCAGAAACCACCATGTTTCACTTGTTACTACAAGTCTCCATCTGGTCTACCCACTCCTAAAACAGAGCTGTATAGATTATGATTATTTAAACATGCTCTTCTTGATCATCCCTTAGGCTCTTGTTTAAAAGCCAAATGTCTCGTTTGATTTATATTGTTTTGAATATACTTTCTTATACATATCACTTTGACTTTTAACACTATTTCAATCTCCCCCAGTATTAAAACAGTAAAAGATTAGTAAAGTCATTGCACGTTGAAGAAAGATTGGCAAATGAGTCAATAAGAGGAATCATAGGGGTATATACATATGAGTAAACATTCTCTGTCTCTGTGACTCTCTCCCCCCTTCTCCCTTTCACACAGACACACACACACACACACACACACACACACACACACAGGTGGACAGAGAGAGGTGGAGAGAGAGAGAGAGAGAGAGAGAGAGAGAGAGAGAGAGAGAGAGAACTGAGAAAGAGTAAAATAAAGTCTTTGTCCTTTCTAAATTCTGGGCCTTTTCATCCTCCAGGAAGCACAAATTGGCTTTTCTGAATTCTCTGAATTCTGGGCCTTTTTCAGAGGTATTGAGTTCCGTTTTCATAGAAACAGGAAGCTTCTTGTGTTCCAAAGGATATTGGTACAGGGGCCAGGGGTTTAGTGTGAGGCACAGAGTGTCAGGAGCAGTGCACAACTAAGATTACTCCTGTGACTATGGCGTTCAATACCCAGGCCTGGGCCTCTGGGACCATGGTGGAGCAGCGGGCTGTCCCATAATGCAGGTTCCCACACACTGCATGAGGAATCTTAAACTGCTGGTGTATGTTTTCTTTGGAATTCTGTGGTCTCTAGAATAGATGTCACCTAGTGGGCTTAATAGCAAACACCCTGGAGACACATGCTCATAGGAGCCACTGATTGCTTTGCAGTCATATAACCCAGGTTTATTGAGTACCCAGCCTACATGAAGTTCTTGGTTTGCAGTTAGACTTTTCAAAGTTGAAGACAAAAATCCTTTTCTTCCTAAAATTCCTGTTTCTACCTTAAAGCCAGAGGCAGCAATGTTTGTTGCTGGTTTGATGGGGGTGGAAGCAGGGGCTATTAAAGGTGATTCCAAGTCTTTTCACCTAAACAACTGGAAAGGTAAGGTTTTATTTATTAGTGGATTGGGGAACTAAGGAAAAAAAACATGTTTTGAGTAATGTCACAAATTGTTTTTAGGGTATGTTAAGTTGAGGTGTCTATTAGAGATGCTGGTTAAGATATCTGGTAGGATATGAAGCTCAAGAAGAAGGAAGACCAAAGTATGGATGCTTCAGTCCTACTTAGAAGGGGGAATAAAATAATCACGGGAGATAGAGGAAGGGAGAAAGCTGGGAGGGAGAGAGGGAGAGGAAAAAGGGTGGCAGGATCAAGTGTAGGAGGAAAGGAAAAGTACAGAGGGTCAGGGGGGAGGTGTGTAGTAGTGGGGGATGGGGAACTGGGAGTAGGAAGCAGAGGTTCCCAGGACCCAACAGGAATGACATTAGCCAAAATACACAACAAAGGGGAGATATAACCTGTAGAGACCTTATCCAGTGGTTAGGCATGGCCCAGGGTTGAGATGGGCCCCGCCCATCTCAAAAATATTAAACCAGAATTGCTCCTGTCTAAAGGAAATGCAGGGACAAAGAATGGAGCAGAGACTGAAGGAAAGACCATCCAGAGACTGCCCCACCTAGGGATTCACTCCATCATCAGACACTAAACCCAGACACTATTGCTGATGCCAAGAAGTGCAAGCTGATAGGATTCTGGTATAGCTGTCCCCTGAGAGGTTCTGCCAGAGCATGACCAATACAGATGCAGATGCTCGAAGCCAACCATCAGACTGATAACCGGGATCCCAGTGGAGGAGTTAGGAGAAGGAATGAAGGAGCTGAAGGGGTTTGCAACTCCATAGGAAGAAAAACAATATTAACCAATCAGACCCCCTAAAGCTCCCAGGGACTAAACCACCAACCAAAGAGCACACAGGGAGGGACCCATGGCTCTAGTCGCTTATGTAGCAGAGGATGGCTTATCTGGCATTAATGGAAGGGGAAGTCCTTGGTCCTGTGGAGTCTCAATGCCCCAGTAGGAGAATGCTAGGGCCATGAGGCATGAGTGGGTGTGTAGATGGGGGAGCACCCTCATAGAAGCAGTGGGGAGGAAGGATGGGATAAGGGGTTTGTGGGAAGGGGGACAACATTTGAAATGTAAATAAATAAAACAATCAATTTTTAAAAAGCCAAAAGGATATCAGGGTAGGTAGCTAAAGTTTTGACACAGATGTTTGCAGTAGAAGAATGTGTTCTAAGGGTAGAGGCTTCCCAATGAGTGATTAGATGGCAGTTACAGCTACTTGAGGGGACATGTTACAGGCAAGATCAGGACTTTGAGTATAAGGTGTTGAAGTTAAGTCCCAGTTCTGCCTCCCAGCCCCATGCTCCCAGCAATAAGACTCAGACTCAAATTATGCTTATAAATACCTTGACATAAAGCGAGGCTCCACTCTGAATAGATCATGATACCCATTTATTTTAACCTGCATTTTACCATGTGGCTGGTTACCCCAGGTCAGGTACTGTGTGTTCATGCATCTTTCTCCTCTTTTTGGGCTCCTTCCCCTACCTTCCCTGAATTCTTTCCCCACCTGAGATAGAAGGTCCAACCTCTATTTCCTGCCTAAGCTATAGCCCATAGTCTTCTTAAATAACAGGTAAAACACCATACAATACACAGAGGATTTCTCTACAGTAAGGCACCCATTTGCTATCGATATTGCTTTAATTTAGATGCATAATGAAATTTGAACACTTCCTATAAGACATATTCAGTGAAAATCCCACTGACATTTAATGTTTGTTGTGGCAAATTTAAATCCCCAAGGAACTAAGCAAAAAAATGTGGTGAGCATGATTAGAGCAGAGGAGAAAAACATCTCAGTTTTAATTGAGTGGATTGTGTGGCATGCCCACTCGGTAGGAGTAGTAGAGAATCTGTGAGCGTCTGTGAGCCTCCTGTGGACTACAATGGGCATGCGAACTGCTGCCCAGAATAGCAGTAGCTGGAACATTGGACCCAGGAGAAGCGGTTCTGAGAGAACTTGCTCAAACAGCCAATCTCTAAGTGCAAAGGAATGCGGAAGTGGTAGTTTCTGATGCTTACGGCTGATCCAGACATTAGCACGGCACCGCATTGAGCACTTCGGCAAACCCTCTCAAATCCAGACTGTGATTGTTCGTTTAATGTGACCATTACGTTTAAGGCAAATGCTCGCGGTTGGACGGCAGTAAAGTGTGCGTGTTTGTGGTTAGCGTTTTACCTGGTCTTAGACCCCCTCTTTCTCCACTTCCACTGTGCCTGCAGCCGTGTCTGCCTTGGATGTGGGTACTGGGGATCAAGCTCTGCTTCTCACAGCAATTTCCGAAGCCCCCAAACTTTCTTTCTTTTTAAATAACGAGCTTACATCACGGTTCCTACCTATCTCTCGTACTCATCCCTGGCTGAGTTCTTCTGAGGATTGCAGTCGAGAAGACACTGCAGGAGCTTTACAGACCTGAGTGGTAGGCACGATGGTACCAACCTGCCAAACCATTACAAACCAAATCCATTCTGATAGTTCTTTATCCGAAAGTCTCCTTTTTTTTTTTCTGTATCTAGTTCCATTTTTTGTGACGGTTTAAAAATGTCCCCCCAAAAGTCCATATGCTACAAATGGTCCCCAGTGCAGTGCTGTGTAGAGGTTAGGACCTAATACGGGTGCTCAGGTTAAAGACAGCACGAGGTCTTTTTGGCACAAGTCACACAATGCCTCGTGCCTTTTTTGTCATATCTCTACTCAGATGCTCTCTTATCAGGCCCCCTCATTTTCTTCAGGGTTCTTCGCCCCCACCCCTGGAGGCCTTCCCCGAATGGCTTCTCCCGAGATCTGTAAACTCCACTGGGTGTGATGGCTTTTTATGTCTTGTTTGTTGTCTGTTTCCCTCCCCAGGAATAGAAAACCCAGGAGGACAGGGACTCTGTCCTGTTTGTTGTATCTCTCCAGGCTCTGGATTATTGCCTGGTACACATTACGCATTTCGCAAATGCCTGCTGAATAGATGATTAAGGGAATAGCGTTGCTTCGCCCAGTGAAATCTAAGCAACCTTGTATTTTATTTTTCCTCCCTTTGTAAAACGCTTCTAATACTTAGGCTAAATGGTGCCTCTTCTGCCTCTTCTCTAAAGGCAGTGATTATAGTGCTGCACATTTATAACCCACAGTGCTGCATCCTTAGCAGGAAACGGGAAAAAGAGCTTTGCAGACCCCGTGGAGCCCCACTGAGCTTTGTATAGCGGATCTTCTTTTTTTTTCATTTTTTAAAAATGTATTTATTCATTTTACATAACCGCCCCCCTCTCCTTCCAGTACCTCCTCACTCAGATACTGCCCCCCCACTTTCCCCTCCCCTTATCCTCTGGGAAGGGGGAGCCCCCCTCTGGATATCACCTCCCACCCCAACCCTATCCCCATCCCTATCCCCATCCCCATCCCCATCCCCATCCCCATCCCCATCCCCATCCCCATCCCCCTCTCCATCCCCATACCCCTCCCACCCCTCCTACCCTCCTCACTCCCCACCACATCCTTCCCCAACCTCCCCATTCTCCCAACTCTCTCTACCCCCTCAACCCTCACCACCCAGCTCCACATCCCGCACATCAAGTCAGCTAGGGGAACTGAATCACAGGGGGGCGACAGATTCAGTGACAGTCCCTTGTCCAGTTGTCGGGGGACCTGCATGAAGACCAAACTACACATTTGCTAGGAATGTGCAGGGGTGGGCGGTGGGGGTTAAGTCTAACCCATGCTTGCTCTTCGGTTGGTGATTCAGTTTCTTGGACCCCCAAGGGTCCAGGTTAGTTGCCTCTGCTGGTCTTCCTGTGGCTATTCTTTTATGAAAGTCATTTTTTTTTCAAATGCGTGTATGTTTGTGAGGGGGTATTATTTCAATTTGTCTTTATTATTTGAAGAGAAAGCGTTCCTGGTTTCCTCCTGGGAAACAACGCTAGGTGGTGGTTTTCTGTTTTATATACATATATATTCTATGAATGTAATGGGCCGTGCTGGCCTCAGGAGCTTATACATTCCTCTCCCCTACACTTAGTTTAGGACAGAGGAGAAGGTCAAGCCACAGTAGAGTCAGGAAAGATGGAAGAAATTTAATTTAAGATGCATCTCTTTGTCTTTCTGCAAAAGTTATTTGCTAATTTTCTAATAAAGGCTTCATCTGTGTGCCCCAAATGTAATTATTTAAACAACCCCAGTGACCGTGCCTGGGACTCTCTCATCAGATCTCAAGCACAGCTCACTCAGTGCACCCAGCACCAGCTTCTTTTAATAAAACCCACGTCAATAGGTTTCAAGCCTTTCAGCACTCGGTGCTCAGATATTGATTTCATAACAGCATTCTTGACCCTTTGAAAGCTAGCATTAGCTCTTTAGTGCCCTGGAGTTTGTTTCCTGCCTGTCTCTCTGTCTCTCTGTCCCCCCATCCCTTTCGAAATAATTTAAATCCTTTTCTGTTCTCCTCAGTGGTAGTCCGGTTAACTTGAGATTTGCATTGTTTCACAGTTTACCTACGTTTTCTTTCTTCCTTTTCAAACCTTATAAACAACTCATATCACATCTCTTCACCTTTTATGAAAGAGAAACCCGCTGAAGTGAAATGTTTGTTCGAGCTTCCCTTGACTTGAAAATTTTGATTGTTTTTTTTCCTTTCCTAATTTAGTTTTCTTTGTATTTAAGATTTCGAAGGCAGACTTTTGTGTAGGGGACGCTTTCACCCTCAGTATAAACTTCATACTTTGCAGGACACCGAGGCCACCTTTCCAGCATCGCTTTGCCATTCTGCTTCCCTGATTTGCACGTGATTCATGTGAAGGTGCGTTGAGCACTCTTGTGTAGAAAGAGCTAAGCTCAGCACTGCGCCTGCCCTGTTCTCCCAGAGCCCCACCCCAGGCCTAGGAGAGAGGTGTTATTCTGAAACTTCTTTTGGACGAGAAAAGAGATTCAGAGAGTATACCCTCGAGGTGACACAATAGTACTTGGCAGAGCTGAAATTAAAGGTAGCCAGTGCCTCCAGGGTTGATGGTTTTAGGCAATATAGTACAAGGCTTCTTTATAATTCTACCTTGGATGGTGTTTTCTTCTTTCATATTCCAACCCTGCCTTAGCTACAGTTGGTTAAAGTCTTACTAAGAGAGCAAAGCCTGGAAACACAGGCTCTGAACCAGATGAAGTAGATCTACAGCCAGGCCCAGCACGCAGGAGATAAGGCATCTTGAGTAGAGGATATAACCCTTCATGTCTCACTGTCTTAGTGTGAAAGTGAGAATAATGGTGCCTACTCACAGGGTGGTAACACTTACATAGGCAATACAATGCTTTGTAATATTCACAGAGGTCAGTATGTACAAGGTATGTGAAACAGTCCCTGTCACATAGGAAGCATGCCACAAACAGAAAATCCTATGAATTTATTGATTCGTTGCACACAGCTACTGTCTTTTCCTTAGAGTGTTCAAGTCTGGTTAGGGGTCATAAAAGCACTCACGAGGGGCAGAGACCATGCTTAGAAAGGCAGTGTAGGTGCTGGATGGTAAACCTAAGTCTAATTAAAGAGGACATCCTTAATGAGTGGTTAAACGAAAGTTTAAAGGCAAACAGGTAGATCTTTCAAATGTGTGCTTTCCCATCAGGACAGGTCACTGCTCAAGATGGACTCCGTAATTCTTCTCTTTGTGTCCTTTTGTACTGTCACTCTCCCAGCTCTCTGCAAGAGGAGGTATCTATGTCCTATTCCTTGAATTCTAATTAACCCCTGACATTTTTAATCCACTGGAATTTGCATAACATGATACAATATGACTTGCAGCCTTAGATCTTAAAAACTATAGCAAATTCCCTTTTAATTGTGGGATCAGCCTTCAAGAAAAAAAGCAACACCTGCATTGTTGCAAGATGAGAAATGGAGTGGAGAGAGATACCTGGATAATCACTAGCTGGGGCATGTGATTGAAGTGTAGCTCCCCAGATAGTGTGATAGTATGATAGTGTGATTGTGTGTGTGTGTGTGTGTGTGTGTGTGTTAAAACAGTAAACATTTATCATCTCTGTTTATGATACACCACTACTTCCAAAGATTACAATCAAGGCATCACCCAGGAATAGGTTTTCATTTGAAGAGCTCTAGGAAAGTGACACACACACAAATGTATAGAAATTCAACCTGGTTTTGTTGTTGTCTATATTTGTATTGGTTTTAGGGCTGAACACTCTGCATTTAACAACCAATAAAGGGGCTCATCCCTTGGAGAGGATAAGTCTCCCTGTAGTCCTTAGCTACCTGTAGTTCTTTGTCTAAGGGTTGGACCCTGTAAAAAATTTCCCCTTCTGTATTAACATGTCCATTGATGTTGTCCATTGTTCTGGGTTTGTTTATGCAGCCATTTCTAGGAGAGACTGTTTGCAACAGATTTATTGGTATTTGGGCTCTTATTATTTTCCCACCATCTCTTCGGCACCATTCCCTGAAACAAAGATGCTGGAGCTATGAAGTAGATGTACGGATTGGATCTGTTATGGTTCCCAAACCATAGAGGCAGGAGCTGTGACATAGACACACTAATTGGGTCTACTAATCTCTGCATTGTGTCCATTTGTGACTTTGTGATAGTTTCCATCTGATGTAAACAGAGACTTCTTTGATGAGCTATACTTCTTTGGGAAATGTGTCTTGCATGCCTAAATTTTCTTTTTTTTTTAAAGTATAAGAAGCAAATTAAAATAATAGTGTAGTACATATGAGCTATACTAGTAACAATCTTTTATCATCGATATTAAGTACTGTGTATGATAATTATTTGTATATGTATTATGTGTATATATATGGGTTATTCACTTGAGGGGAAGGGATTCAAGAGAGGATCTGGCGGAAAAGGAGGGGACAGTTGATGTAATTCTATTTCAGTTAGAGACATAAAAAAGAATAATGTGCTGTATCACCTGTCAGCACTATATCTGCCACCTGACAGCCCCAAGTCTTCCATCCATCCACAGCTACCCTTTTGAGTAACATCCACACCTTTAAAGTCTCTAGTCCTGATCTGCATTGTATAGAAACCCAGTATCACCATCTTCCTCTTCCTTGCCTCCCTACCTCTGTAATTATCTCCAGAGAACTGAGAAAGAATGCAATGGATTAGAAGCAGCCAGGTACCCAGATTATCTCATGTTCTCACGTCCTACACATCCTGACATGGCCATTCAACATATGCCCATCTTTTTCTCTAGTGCTTCATTCTGCATATAGTCTGACCTGTTTTTCATTCTCATAAAAAGAAACTATGTTCACTGAAAGATTTTTTTCCTTTTTCACAGATTTCAGTGTGTTGGGTAGATAGCATATTCACAGAGTCCATGGTTTTTAATAAATGCAAAAGTCTATAGTACAAATTCTCATTCCCAGATCATCTGCCCCATTTTGTCCCCCTTCCTGGCTCTAAATAGTTACTTGATTAGTTTCTTGGATATTCCTCTGGGTTTACTTGCACAATATAAGACAATTGAAATAGATAAAACATTTCTTCTCTGTTGAATGTTGTTGGCAAAAACTATGAAGATATACTGCCTGGACCTACTTTCAAATCTGTGCTGTCATCTGCTCTCTGTGGCTCTCCCCAATGCACAGAAAAGTCCTTTTTTCCCTCACAGAGATGATTTCCATGGTGACAATTGTAAAAATGGGACACAAGGTCTGAGAGGTGAATCATTTTAAAATAGAGTATCAAACCACGGCATTGCCCTGGTATGTGTGGGCCAAGAATTTGTGTGGATATCCCAGCCTTCCTTAGACTGGACTAGATTTATTTTGTTTTGAGATACCAGGGTTTTGGTATTGTTTAAGTTCAAGGACAGGATTCCAGATAAAGGAAGAGCTGATAATGATTCAAACTTGACTACTCGTTGTACTGATGCAGGGGATGTGACACTGGCCATTATTCTCCCCTTGAGCTTGTTGCCATCTGACCAAGTGAGGTCCCTTCAGATTCCTTTCAACTTTTCTTCCAAGTCCTGACATTCTCTCACTGTTACTTCTTCCTTCCCACTGTGCCTTACAAACTCCTAGTCTTTTGCTTATTCTTGAAGCAATTCCATTTTGAGGGGTAACATGTGGGGCATTTCTTTGGCAATCCATGGGCTAAATGAGAGACGGATCTTGAACAGCATTTAGCCTATGCAACAAGCTATGGCATAATAATCTGCCTATGGGTGGGAAAGCAGCAGGTTGACACAACCATAATAAAGTGGTATCTCCACTCTTAGATTATCATCTAACAATCATCTCATAGTGTGTTAATGTATTTTATATTCCTATTCCCTTTAATGGCTATGGCAAACACAATTAGGGCTCCTCAGATATTCCATATGTTCCCCTACATTACCTAGACTCTCTTGCAGAATGAGCAGAATTGACACTGTGTCACTTCTGGGTGGAGGTAACTAAAAATCAATGTGCTCTCTTCTATGCCCTTTCCCCCACTGCATATGAAGTATTCCAAGTGGCATAGTTATTAGCTTTACAAGGGACTGACCCATATTAAACTATAATGTGAGTGAAAAATATAACTTTATTGTGATCAGCCACTAGCATTTTAGACATTTGTATTAATGTTTAATTACATATCTATATTACTTAAGCCAACATTCTTAAAATAGACTAATCTAATATATAAAAATAATATATACATATATATTAGGCTATGCAAATATGCCCCTATAAACTGCATCAATTATTCTTCAAATGTCTTTGTTTCTGTTTATACATTTGAAGATCCTAGGGGTGTATGAGTGAATTCCACAAAGAGTGAGTGAGAACATTAAATATAACTCTTTACTCTGTAGTCCTCTTCTTGCTGCTAAATTCTCAACATTCAGATACAGGTACACTATAGTGTCTGGTTCATTTCCAGATTTCTCTAGATCTTTATAGAAAGTTATGTAAATTTTGTTTGAGATTCGTTCTCTTTTTAAGGTAAACATAAAAATCTGTTTCTGCTGTACAGAAAGTAGACTAAGTCAAAAGCTTTATACTTGACCTGTCTATGGTTTCTAACGACACACCCAATTATCTGTCAGTTAGTACCAACGAATACCAGGCCTCTTTCTGGTTGCCTTTCCTCTCAGCAAGTTAGATGTTCTCCTACTGGGGGGCACTGGGTCATATTTCCATCTCTGTCACAGAACAGTATAACAAGTTTCCTGAGTTTCCAATAGCATACAAATGGAATGGCCTTTTGTACTACAACCTGGAGTGTGAAAGTCCCAGATAAGATGGTGGCCAGGTCATCCTGCCTCAGAAAACATGTGGAAAGAGCTATCCTGGAACCTTGTCATAGCTGGTGCTATTTCCTTAGTGTGTGGAAGCAAAACTCCAGCCTTCAGAGGGAATTCCTCTAAGCAGGGATCTGTATATAATTTCTCTTTCTTTTTTATCAGTTGTGCTGGATCAGGGGCTCCCTGTCCTCATATCGTGCTTTAACTTACTATATCTATTCCAACCACGTTTCTAAGTACAGCTGTACTCTGAGGTACCAGATCTTTAACACATAAATTTTAGGGCATATAGTTCAAGTCCTGTCAGATACCAGTGTGACCATACACTATGGTGATCAATAACAAAGAGCTAAGACTTAGGCTCATTTGTGTTGGAAGCTAAGTTTGTTTTTAAGATGGGGTCCTTCATCTTTCCTTTCCATGGAGGGATCATGTGATCCTTACTCATGTGTAATATGGTGTCACCTAGTCTGTCTCAATCTGGACTATGGCCTCAAAGAGTAAACACAAATAGTAAATGCCAAAATACCTCCACATTACAAAGTGATTTGTTTGACAAATCATGCCAGACATGTTTAAAGTATACAGAGACATCTGGGCTGGATGCAGTCCACCGTCTCTACTGATAAATTACACAATGCTTATGAGGCTACGGAATTTATTTTAGAGAAAGTTGTTTGGTTTTGCTATCCATAGGAAGAAGAGTACAGTGCTTTTCTCTCACATCAAGTCAGATGACAGAGACCTTACGGTAACCTTGAGAGACTCATGATGGAACATATGAGTATAAAAGAGTCAATATAGAAGCTGCATGTGGCTGGGAGTGGTCTAGAGAGTGGCTGCAGGGCCTTGTGTACTTTCTCGTGGATAGAAGAACATGACAGAGGTGGATTTCTTGAGCATCCAGTCAGTTAACAAGAAGAACCTAGTCTGAGGCCATTTCAAGAATTTCATTCCTCTTGAGAGGGTTTCTTGCCAAGCTGGACCTCTGCCAAAAGAAGATGGCCGTTTTACCCTCTGGTAGAGAAATGGAGGGTATTCATCTTTGGTGAACCGAGAAAGGAGTTATAGCTGGAAGGCTGAACACTAAACCTATGTTAGGCCCACCATAGAGAGAAATCAGCATCAGGAGTCCTCCATGCCCAGAGGACTCTAACCCTTGATCACACTCCGAATAGTGCAGTGATTATTATCCTCCCGGTTTTATTATTACTGGCATTCCAAGCACAGAGAATCCTGAGGCAGACCGGCAATGGAGGGAGATAATACAAAGATGGGGAAAGAAGGATTGAGGCAAAAACCTACCATGTCTAAAATGAGTGGTTACATCATCCACGCAAGACATGCCTTGAGAGTCTAAAGGGAGTTGAACTAAAGAGGGCATCTGGGATTTCAGCTGGATGAAAGCATTGTGTTATGATACTGGCTCTGGGCTGAACGTTTTAATTATAAATGTTATAGCATTTTTGAGGTGCTGAAGTAAAAAATTTTAGATGATGTCTTTCTTGGTGTCCTTCATAGAATAAGGACAATCCACTCACAACTTAAATAAGACAGGGGAAAAGAATACAGTCCTGTTACACTTTCATGTCACTGTATTCATCCTGGGAGAAAGGCAGAACTCAGTAAAAGTTGCCTTTCATTTTGTGATGACAATAATTATTGCAGTTATCATTTTGATTGAAGAAATTTATTCTATTGTTTTCTATTCTATTTACTGAAGAGATCTATTCTATCTTTTGTGTAATGGCTCCAGAGGAATAGAATTCCTCTCAGGAACTAAAGTAGGAAAAGATTTTCATTTGAAAATAGACATATTAGATTCTTGGAAAATCTAGAAGGCCAATCCCTAAACCAAGCCTCCAGCAATAGTCATAGGAGACAACCATCAAACTGGTTTGCCTAGAGCTCCAGATTGACTCTAGGGCCCTGTCTCCAGTCAACTATGGGCAATAAAATATCTATAATAGAAATGCTTGAACTTTTGGACATTCTATACGGTTGTAGTCTAAGAATGGGAAAGCTACTCTCATGCTGGAGATACTAATTGTAACTCCTCTGAAGCTAGAACAAGAAGCTGAAATGCTTTTACTTGGAGAATCTAGCACTTACTTGGCCCCACCTAGCAGCAGGGGCAAGCATTCCAGCAGAGTCTTCCTTTACAGTCAGTTTCTGTCTCACAATCTGAACATCAGCTAAGGAGGAGTCTGAGAAACCTAACCACCATAGTTAGGATTCCTATTGCTAGGATGAGACAATTATGACCCTAAATAGCTCAGGTAGGCAAGGGCTACCAGTTTGCCGTTCTCAGGCCAGACTCCATCACTGAGACAGGTCAGAGCAAGAACAAAGACAGGAACTTGGAGGCAGGGTCTGGAGCAGAGGCTATGGAGGGGAGCTGCTTATGACTTGCTCCTCTTGGATTGTTCAGTTTGTTTTCTCATGCAATTTGAGAACCACAAAACCAAGATAGGCATTGCCAAAAGTAAGTTGGGCCTTCCCAAATCAATCATCAATCGAGAAAACTTCTCCACTGTCTTGTCTACATGTCGGTCTGAGGGGAGTGTTTTCACGACTGAGGTTTGCTCTTCTCAAATGACTAGCTAGTGTCAGGTTGGCAGGAAGTCAGCCACCGTAAGAACTTTTAGCTTTTTAATTTCTTCAGGAAGAAGTAATCGCATAGATACTACAAGCCAGCACTTTGGACCTCCTATTCTGATTCCATGCACATACAAGATTGTAGTTCCCTTTATACCGGATATTGGGTTCATTTTAGCTTAAAAAACATCTTATTTGAAGAACAGTTAGACAATAAAATATGACAATTTTCAATGTATAATCTGAAAAGTTTTGACAGATGATGTATGCATAAACAGCACCACACAAGACACAAAGATTGCTAAGATATCAAGAGTTTAAGGCCAGCTAGGTAACATAGAAAGATCTAGTCTCAGAAGGGAAAACAAACAAGCAAATGTAGGATCTTTCTATCATTCCAAAAATTTCCCTGGTGCTTAGAATTCTGTTGCAGGCAATCTTTACTTCTCTGATCTACTTTCTGTCACTATCGACTCATTTCCCCTACTCTAGATTTCAATAAACAGAGCCATGCAGTGAGATACAGATGTCTTTAGTGTCTACTTGGCTGCTCTTCCTTTCTTCCTTCTTTTCTTTCTTTCTTCCTCCCTCCCTCCCTCCTTCCCTTCCTCCTCCCGCTCTTTCTTTTTTGCTTTGTTTGCCAGGAATGCAACCTGGCAGGAACAGCTCCTTAATTTGGACAAACAGTTAAGTCCCAGCTTTGCTCCCTACTAAGTTTGGCCTCGTAAAAGTTGAATGTGCTGAATTCAAATTTCTTGTCTCCATAATGATAATTTAAAGCATTAGAGGAGAAGTATGAAAGCACATAGTTGACACTTGGAGCAAGGATGACTGCATTGTTCTTGTTGATAGCCCATCCTTTCCTGTTCATGCTGTTTTTAGTCAAATTTATCTATGCTATTTCTTTCTGGAGGAGAGCTCTAGGGCTGCCTTTCCCACACAGTTGCAATAAAGGTGGCTAGAAGCTAGTCCTCAGAGCATCAGATTGTGCTTGTGGGTTCTTGCTCATACAAATTCTTGTATCTTCTTTTGCCACTAATTTCCCTTATGCAAAATGGGAGTAATGCATAGGCTGGCTGTGGGAATTGAAAGAGATAATAGACTTTATCTAGTGCTCCCTAAGGAGTAGCTATTATTAAAATTGCTATTGTTTCATACTGACACTTCCTGAAGATCTCTCAATGTGGATAAAGTGTGCATCAGCAAGTTCTCCCGCTCCTGGAGCATGCTTTTCTTTCGTGGCCAATTCATTTTCCTGTTTTAGCCACCTAGGTTCTTTGCCCTCCAACAAAATACACTTGTACCCGCTCATTGGGCCCTTCGTGCTAATCTTTGTATTATCAGTGAATCCCAGAATGCGTGGCTTATTAAATGCTTCATTTTGTGACTGGTGGGATAGATTCTCACTAAAGATGAATTGCTTTCTGAAGAGCATGTCTTTATTGGGTAGGCTAAGGGGAAATGTGGTCTCCTCTTCATCAGTTCTGCATCTAGGTCGTGATTAAAGTGCTTGACTGATTTCCTCAGCAGCTTCATAGATCAGGAGTTTGTGAGGTACACAGTACTCACTTGATTTCAAGGGAAATCTAAGCTCTTGGTCACCACCATGGCCAAATTCCTTATTCTCCAGTGTTAAAGAAATAACACTTAATTCTGTGAATGCATAATTACAGAGTTTTTCAGGAAGGTCATCTGAAGTACGTCATGAATATCACATGGTGTGAGGAGGACAGAGCAGGCCATACTGTGAGACAGGATATCCTGCCCAGACTCCTGTGAGACTTATAAATTCCTGCTCAGATGGCCTTGGTGCTACAGTGACTGGCATACATTTAAAATGGCTTTTCATGTAATCACAAAGTACACACCTTTTCTCATCAAACAAATCTTTGTGTAAATATTTTATGAGGAAATTTCAGTGATGCATTAAGTTCAATAGGATACCACCAAGAGCCTCTCACCCACGTAAGGCAAACATGACTGGATTAACAGTAAAATGCATACAAACCAGTATTGCATTGATATGCAGTGCTGAAGTTTTACAACTCCTCTAAGCCTAAGAACTGAACATATCATTCTGGACCATCATGCCCAGGCCCACTGGCTGGCTTGAACTTAGCTAGGGAATAAATAAGGAAGGTCTGGTGGGTACCCCAGGACTTCCTACACTGCTTACACAATAGGGATGGAATCACTCCCCTGTAGTATATCTCCAGAAGAAAATACCTCCCTAGTCTCAAGTATTCCAATGAGAGAGGTCAGGAATCAGGCATTTTAATCTCAGACTATAGATGTCCATGTCTATGATTTAAAAAATAGAAATGAGTTATTATTAAGGATCAAATAGAACCTCAAACATGATAGTGTCTCTGACGACTTTGTTTTACTTATTTCATTCTTCCTATTTATTCCATAGATGTTCAGATTTTCAGGACTGCACCAGTCTTATGATAAATAACAGCCATGACTTTATAGCGTGGCGTTGCCAGCAGAACGTCCTCCAAGGCTTCTGACAATCTTCCTTCTCCTTTTCACGATTCCTTCTCAACTTTTCCAAGACAGCAGAAAGAGGAAATGGACAAAGGGCCTTAATTTTTTAAGCCATTTGGAATTTCTTCCCCATACAGCTCAGCAGAACATTAGGGTATTTTGGGAATATAGATATTTAAGAAATTATTAGGCTGCTCTTAAATGCTTACTTCCTGCTATGCACTATGACGATGCCGACTCTCAAGCATGTGCTAAATTGTTATAGCTTGTGCCTTTCTCCTGAACTGGGCTTTCTATGAAAAGAATTTCCCAAAGAGTCCTTCCCAACAGGACGTTCTAAGTGGTGTGTTTCCTTCAAATAGACAGTAAGCCCAAGTGGTTACATCTCTACCGTGTTAGCAGTACCAGAAGTCTCTGTTTCTGCTCAGAAGCAGTTGAAGAGGATGCAGAAGCATCTGAAAGTCCAGAAAAGAAGGAGCAGGAGAGAATCCTAAATCACAAAATTGGGTGTGGGGATGTGGGCACTGGGGTTTCAATCAGATGTAACCAAGGCACACAGGATGATCAGGATTGCCCCTGCTGTGAGTTATGGAAAATGAGAGGTGACAATAAATACCTCATGAAATGTATTTCCCATGGACACAAAAACACATGTGAAGAGAGCAGCCTGATGATCTATGATAGCTGTGTGGAGCTGCAGAGAGCCAGCCTTCTATGCCGTACCTCAGTGCTGTGGACAGACCTGTTCGCTGCCATATAGCTCCCAAGACTGCTTTTTCAGTGGAGGGCAATCAATTTGAGCCAAAGGTATTAGCTGCCTCCCCAGCTGTTTTATGAAGTTACACGAAAAGCAAGCTACAAAAGATAAAAATACTATTATAATTATAATTATAATATTATATTATTATAATAATATAATATTATAATATTATAATTATAATAAAATACTATTTATAGGCAAGATTAGTAATAAATGATAGAGCCTTCTATTTTCTTTTTTTTAAATTTTTATTAATGACTTACTTATTTTATGTATATAAGGACACGGTCACTGTCTTCAGACACACCAGAAGAGGGCATCAGATCCCATTACAGATGGTTGTGAGCCACCATGTGGTTGCTGGGAATTACTCAGGACCTCTGGAAGAGCAGTCAGTGTGCTTAACCACTGAGCCATCTCTCTAGCCCTTTATTTTCAAATAAATGAAATCTCAGCCCTCTGGGCTGAAATTTCACCAGTCATGAGACATCTATCTGAGGCAGGAATGATACCATTCTAGATGCAAGACGTTGCTATCCATACAGTTGGCACCAGATAGCCAAAGACCCCAAGGACCAAAAGTAGGATCTCATCATTTAGAGACAAAGATGAAGCATCTTTTCTTTATGGACAAGACACGGGCCTCGCTGAAGTCATTCACTCTATTTTCCAAAGGTACCCGTGTCCATAAAATATTTTAGCCAATTTTATTATTTAAATATCTTTTTAACTAATCAAAGCTTCCTGTTGCTTGTGCTGTTTTGGTGGTAATTGGTAACTGAAATTTGAGGTTTCGTTGGGGGTTTCTGTTTGTTTGTTTTTGCTTTTCTATTTGTTTGTTTTGTTTTTTTAGATAGGATCTCACTATGCTGCCCAGGCTGTCCTAGAACTTGTTATGTAGACCAGGCTATACTTGAACTCAGAAGAAATCCACCTGCCTCTGTTTTCCAGGGAGGTGGCTAGGAGTAGTCAGAGTTCAGAAAGGAGCAACAGGAATGGAGACACCACTTCTCAAACATGAGCTTTTCTACTGAATGTTGGTGCCATGCCTGGAGTGGTAAATTAATTTCACTTCTGATCTTCAAACCATGCCTTATGTGCACACTTCTGTTTCAGTACTGTTTTATTGACTGGACCCTGGTAACAGGGTCTTGTCTATCTTCTAATGAGAGTGGGAAATGAAATGTCAGCTTTATTCTAGGAAGCCTTGCATTTGATATGGTTGGACTATTACCAAGGAAAACAAGATAAACAAATACGTTATGATCTTTGGAAGGGTTCCAAGGCAGACAAGGAACTCAACCTAGTTGCTCAATACTTTCACTTGTACTGCAACAAATAAGTTCTCCTCCACCCCTCAGACTGGGAAACCTTCCAGTAATGAGAAAGAGTCGTATGCCTTCTCAGAAATGGGTCAGGGTTGTGGCCAAGGGGTTTAAGGGTAGGAAGGTAGAAGAAGGCCAACATTTTCTTCCACCAATTTTTTTTCATGTTTTAAGTTGCATGAGGATATTGCCACTAGTGCATGTCCTTGGCCTGGCAGCTTTAGCGTAATCTGGGAGCTTGTTAAGATGCTGGCTGTGCATTTTAATGAGCTTGTGAGATGGATCCCATGTGCAGCAAAGTCTGAGAAGCATTGTTTTTGGATGCTTTTCCCTCGTCCCTCAAAACACATGTACCAGAACTTCTGTAATTGGGGCCAAATGGTTTCTCCTAGCAAGTAAATCTGAGAGAAGTCATTAGCAAGTGGTACACTGTTCTTGCAAAAAGTTAACTAGAGTTTCGTGTAGATTGGCTCTTTATCGTGTATGAAAAGTAGTTATATCCTTCAGCTTATTACCAGAAGACTGTGTTAAAAGTGGATCTACCAAGAAATCTAATTTTTGAGAAGTGAATTTGAAAATAGAATAAAAAGAGTTTGAATGGAACCACATTGTATGGATGGCTAAGGATGCTCTCAAGTCTTAAGTTATTAAAGGAAAATCCCAAAGCCAAGATTAGATTACCTTCATTAGTTGTTGGTCAGAAAGCACACTGAGGCCCCCAAAACAATACAGTTAATTGCCACTGCAGTTGATTGCCCACCCGAACTAGATAGTAAAATCCTGCTGTTGAAGATGCCAAAGACTTTGATCACAGAACCTAGAGAAATCAAGCTGGAAGTGGGTTGGAACCTTCTTACTCATCTGTGGATGCTGTATGTAACAATACCAAATGTCCAGGCAAAATGTGCCCAGTGGTACATTAATAGCACCTGTTATGGGGGTAATCAACTACTTTCTCATTGGATGGAATGCAGGAAGGGATTTATGATACTCTAAACCTGGTCCAAAGTCCATGCTCAGAGATATCATATCAAGGCCCTGTGGGGAAGCTACTGCTGGTAAACACTAAATGTTAAATGGATGTGATGTACCTTTCTGATTGCCTCCTAGATAGCAATGCTTAGACTCATAAAATAGTGCTGATATTAGTTTTGGTTAGAGAGGATTACTTTTACAATGGTCAGTAGTGGTCATTAACCCAAAATTGGTCAAAGTAGTGGGAATAAAAGACTTTTTGGTGTCCACCCATAAGTAGGACATCTAAATAACCCCCTCCAAGACTCTGAGAAGAGCACAGAAGACGAGATGTAAGAGACAGAGGAATTAGAGGAAGTAGAACACCACACTGAGTTCTGGCCATGACATGGCTACTGCATTATTAAACTCACTGTACCTGTGATAACAGACACATGTTCTGTACAAGATTGGCCCATCGGTATTCTGCTGTGAAAGTGGGAGGGGGCTCCTGAACCTTACTTTGCACTGAGAATTTATACACAGTGAATAGTTGATGGGAGCGAAACCTTGAACAATGACGCCACCAGTGGAGATGCTAACATGGAAGGGGGAAGGGTTGTGGGGGTCTCAACCATAGACAACTTTGGTGAACTAAAATGCTGAGAGAAAAATGGTCTTCTACAGGGACGTGCTGACCAATCACTTACCTAATACCAAGGGGTCTGCCCTGGAGTCATACGCATAGAGGTAACACTGGACTGACAGGGTCTTATTTATGTATTTGGAATATGTGTGTGTTCCCGTGTGTGTTCCCGTGTGTGTGTGTGTGTGTGTGTGTGTGTGTGATGTATGTGTGTGTGTGTGCATATATGTCTAATAACAATTAAAGAAATAAAGACCATGAATTTGAGAAACAGAAAGGGGGGTACATGGGAGAGATTGGGTATAGAAAGGGGAAGGGGAGAAATGAAACATTATAATTTCAAAAATTGTTTAAATTATAAGCAAAAGAATTATGGAAGAGAGCAATGTTTTCTTCAGTGGTATAATCACTGGTAAGGTTCCCAATATCCTATAAAGAGACTCTCACCTCTGTTTCTATGAAAATGAGAAAACAAACAAAAACCGTACTGCAATTCAATGGGTCACAAATAAAGAGAAACACCCACCTGAAAATATAAGGGAGGTACTTAGAGTTCTAAGGAAGGAGGTTAGTGTGGGGGGGGGACTGAACAGAGGAACATGGATATGCTTGAAACACTTTATGTACATACATGCAGGTCTCAAAATGATGCCTATTATTATGCATAATTACGATATACTAATGAAAACATTTTTAAAAAGTTGGACATAGGGCAAGGTTGATGAATCAGTCCTATGATACAGCTATACAGAACAGGAGGCTCGACGATGTCATTGTACAGTGGAGCTGGGGGAGACGGCAGTTACCACAAATTTCTAAAGCCAGCAGAAAGGATTCTGAGTTTTCATTACAAAGAAGTAATAACTATTTGAGGATATAGCCCTGTTTAGTGGGATTTAAACATCATTCAGTGTACGTATCAAACATCACATAACACCCCAATAATATGTATAACTTTCATGGGTTTGTGTATCAGGTAGAGCTTCGATGAAAAAAAAAATATATAACGAGCCTCAAAAATCAAACTGAGAGGATTTGTTGATGCACAATGGGAAAGTTTCTCCCAACTTTCCAACATTTTTCTAAATATTCTTTTGTGAATACAAGCCATATTATAGTGGAAACATCGATATGAAGGTCTATTTTCTTTTGACTTTACCCACACACACACTTTTTTCTTTTGTTTTGTTTACTTTCATTTCCTTCCTTCCTGTCTTTCATTCTTTCTAATACTCAGTTAACAATCTCAATAAAATGAGATTCCTACCTTCTATGGGAAAGAAACAGTTTTGAAGGCACCAGAGTGAAGCTTCTGCAGTTCATTCCACACACTGCTCCACTCCCAAGAGACAGCAGGCCACTCTCATTTGCAAGTATTGGTTTTAATCATTTACTTTTGAAACTCCAAAAAATTGAATGACATTTATTTTGTTTTAAAAGTATTTTCCTATTGAAACTTGGCACAGAATTTTAATAAAGTTTTCATGTGGTAACTGAAATGATTTCAGGCAGTCTGGGATAGGATCCTTTTGGTTTCCGCCTGCAACTGGAGCTGACCCTGTGACACAGCTCTCTGTACCCAGATTCCGTGGAGGAAGAGCTGGATTTTCAGAAGTGCAGACAATCCTGAGAGCGAAGGTGAGACCACCACTTCTGCTCACATTCCTGGCCCAAGAAAAACCTTCCTGGAGCCCTCTGGACACAGGAACCTAGGGACAATCAAGGAAAGGATCCTTCCAGTCTTTGCCTGCACCCAGAGCTGAAAACCAGTCTCCAGGAGCACTGACACACCTGAGAGCAGAGATAAGATCACCACTTCTTCTCCAAGGGACTCAACAGGAGCCCTCTGGACAAAGGAACTGAGGAGCAGTCTGGGACAGCATCCTTTGGGTTTCCCCCTTCATCCTGAGCTGACCCTGTGCCACAGCTCTCTGTACCCAGATCACCCTGGGAGAAAGCCAGTCTCTAGGAGTGCTGACACACAGACTTACTACAGGACTGTCAGGCCACTGTCAGAGACAGCAAGACCAGCTAACAGCAGAGAGAAGCAGATAGGAAAGAGGCAAGGGCAAGAACCTAAGCAACAGAAACCATGGCCACTTGGCATCATCAGAACCTAGTTCCCCCACACCAGCAAGCCCTAGATATCCCAACATACCAGAAAAGAAAGAGGCTGATTTAAAACCACAACTCATGATGATGTTAGAGGACTTTAAGAAGGACATAAATAACTCCCTTAAAGAAATACAAGACAGCAAGGTAAACAAGTAGAAGCCCTTAAAGAGGAAACACAAAAAGACCTTAAAGAATTACAAGAAAACACAACAAATGGTAAAGGAATCAAAGAAAAGAATCCAGGATTTAAAAAATGGAAATAGAAACAATAAAGAAATCACAAAGGGAGACAACCCTAGTAAGAAAATCAGGAGTCATAGTCATAAGCTTCACAAACAGAATACAAGAGAGAGAAGAGAGACTCTCAGGGGCAGAAGATAACATAGAAAACATCGACACAACTGTCAAAGAAAATACAAAAAGCACAAAGTTCCTAACCCAAAACATCTAGGAAATCCAGGACATAATGAGAAGATCAAACTTAAGGGTAATAGGTATAGAAGAGAGCAAAGATTCCCAACTTAAAGGGCCAGCAAATACCTTCAACAAAATTATAGAAGAAAACTTCCCTAACCTAAAGAAAGAGATGCCCATAAACATACCAGAAGCCTACAAAACTCCAAATAGATTGGCCCAGAAAGGAAATTCTTACCATCACACAATAGTCAAAACACCAAATGCACAAAACAAAGAAAGAATATTAAAAGCAGTAAGGGAAAAAGGTCAAGTAACATATAAAGACAGATCTCTCAGAATTACACCAGACTTCTCACCAGAGACTATGAAAGCCAGAAGATCCTGGACAGATGTCATACAGACCCTAAGAGAACACAAATGTCAGCACAGGCTACTATATCCAGCAAAACTCTCAGTTAAAATAGATTGAGAAACCAAGTATTCCATGACAAAACCAAATTTACACAATATCTTCCCACAAATCTAGCCCTACAAAGGATAATAGATGGAAAACTCCAACACAGGGAGAAAAACTATACCCTAGAAATAGCAAGAAAGTAATTGTCTTGCAATAAACCCAAAAGAAGAGACCCACACAAACGTCATTCCACCTCTAACAACAAAAATAATAGTAAACATCAATCACTATTCCTTACTATGTTTTAGCATCAATGGACTCAATTCTCCAATAAAAAGACATAGACTAACAGACTGGATACGTAAAGAGAACGCAGGATTTTGCTGCATACAGGAAACACACTCCAGTGACAAAGACAGACACTATCTCAGAGTAAAAAGCTGGAAATTAATTTTCAAAGAAAATGGTCCCAAGAAACAAGCTGGAGTTGCCATTCTAATATTGAAAAAAAATTGATGTTCAACCAAAAGGTATCAAAAAAAAAAAAAAAATAAAAAAAAAAAAAAAAAAAAAAAAAGACAAGGAAGGACATTTGATATTCATCAAAGGAAAAATCCACCAAGATGAACTCTCAATCCTGAATATCTATTCCAGATGCAAGGGCTCCAACATTCATAAAAGAAACCTTACTAAGCTCAAAGTACACATTGCACCTCACACAATAATAGTGGGAGACTTCAACACCCCATTCTCATCAACGGACAGATCATAGAAACAGAAACTAAACAGAGACACAGAGAAACTAACAGAAGTTATGACCCAAATGGATTTGGATTTACCAGATATCTATAGAAAATTTTATCCTAAAAAATAATAATATACCCTCTTCTCAGCACCTCATGGTATCTTCTCTATAATTGACCATATAATCAGTCATAAAACAGGATTCAACAGATACAGGAAGATTAAAATAATCCCATACATCCTATCAGATCACCACTGACTAACGCTGGTCATCATCAACAACATCAACAACAACAACAACAACAGCAACAACACGAAAACCCAAATATGCAAGGAAGCTGAACAAGGTTCTACTCAATGATAACTTGGTCAAGGAAGAAATAAAGAAAGAAATTAAAGACTTATTAGAATTTAATGAAAATGAAGGCACAACATACCCAAACTTATGGGACACAATGAAAGCAGTGCTAAGAGGAAAACTCATAGCTCTGAGTGCCTGCAGAAAGAAACTGGAGAGAGCATATGTCAGCAGCTTGACAGCACACATAAAAGCACTAGAACAAAATGAAGCAAATACACCCAAGAGGAGTGCAGGGCAAGAAATAATCAAACTCAGAGCTGAAATTAACCAAGTAGAAACAAAAAGACCTATACAAAGAACCAACAAAACCAGGAGCTGGTTCTTTGAGAAAATCAACAAGATAGATAAATCCTTAGCCAGACTAACCAGAAGGCCCAGAGCGAATATCCAACGTAACAAAATCAGAAATGAAAAAGGAGATATAACAACAACAGAACCTGAGGAAATTAAAAAGAACATCAGATCCTTTTACAAAAGTCTATACTCAACAGAACTGGAAAATCTGGGTGAAATGGACAGTTTTCTAGACAGGCACCAGGTACCAAAGTTAAATCAGATCAGATAAAACATCTAAACAGTCCCATAACTCCTAAAGAAATAGAAGCAGTTATTAAAATCTCCCAACCAAAAAAAGCCCAGGACCAGATGGGTTTAGTGCAGAATTCTATCAGACCTTCATAGAAGACCTAATACCAATACTGTCCAAACTATTCCACAAAATAGAAACAGAAGGAACACTACCCATTTTTTCTATGAAGCCACGATTATGCTTATACCTAAACCATACAAAGACAGAACAAAGAAAGAGAACTTCAGACCAATTTCCCTTATGAATATCGATGCAAAAATACTCAATAAAATCCTGGCAAACCAAATCTAAGAACACATCAAAACAATCATCTGTCATGATTAAGTAGGCTTCATCCTAGGGTTGCAGGGATGTTTCAATATACAGAAATCCACCAACATAATCCACTATACAAACAAACTCAAAGGAAAAAAACCACATGATCATGTCATTAGATGCTGAAAAAACATTTGACAAAATTCAACACCCCTTCATGATAAAAGTCTTAGAAAGATCAGGAATTCAAGACCCATACCTAAGCATAGTAAAAGCAATATACAGCAAACCAGTAGCCAACATCAAACTAAATGGAAAAAATCTTGAAGCAATCCCACTAAAATCAGGGACTAAACAAGGCTGCCCATTTTCTCCCTACCTATTCAATATATTACTTGGAGTCCTAGCCAGAGCAATCAGACAATGAAAGCAGGTTGAAGGGATAAAAATTGGAAAGGAAGAAGTCAAAATATTACTATTTGCAGATGATATGATAGTATATTAAGTGAGCCCCAAAATTCCACCAGTGAACTCCTATAGCTGACAAAAACTTCAGTAAAGTGGCTGGATATAAAATTAACTCAAACAAATCAGTAGCCTTCCTCTACTCAAAGGATAAACAGGCTGAGAAAGAAATTAAGGAAATGACACCTCTGCAATAGCACAAATAATATAAAATACCTTGGTGTGATTCTAACCAAGCAAGTTAAAGATCTGTATGACAAAAACTTCAAGTCTCTGAAGAGAAATTGAAGAAGATCTCAGAAGATGGAAAGATAGCCCATGCTCATGGATTGGCAGAATTAATATTGTAAATATGTCCTTCTTGCCAAAAGCAATCTACAGACTCAATGCAATCCCTATCAAAGTCCAACTTAATTCTTTATAGACTTAGAAAGAGCAATTTGCAAATTCATTTGGAATAAGAAAAACAACAACAAAACCAGAATAGCAAAAACTATTCCTCAGCAATAAAAGAAATTCTGGGGGAATCACCATCCCTGACCTCAAACTGTATTACATATAGAAGAGTAATAGTGATTAAAAACTGTAGGGTATTGGTGTAGGGACAGGTGGGTAGATCAATGAAATAGAATTAAAACCCCAGAAATGAACCCATACACCTATGGTCACTTGATCTTTGACAAAGGAGCTAAAACCATCCAATGGAAAAAAGGAGCATTTTTAGCAAATGGTGCTGGTTCAACTGGAGGTCAGCATGTTAGAAGAATGCAGATGGATCCATTCTTATCACCCTGTACAAAGTTCAAGTCCAAGTGGATCAAGGACCTCCATATAAAACCAGATACACTCAAACTAATAGAAGAAAAAGTGGGGAAGAATCTTGAATACATGGGCACCGGGAAACATTTCCTGAACAGAACACCAATGGCTTATGCTCTAAGATCAAGAATTGACAAATAGCACCTCATAAAGCTGCAAGGTTTCTATAAGGCAAAGGGCACTGCCATTAGGACAAAACAGCAACCAACTGATTGGGAAAAGATCTTTACCTATCCTACATTTGATAGAGGACTAATATCTAGGATATACAAATCTGAAGAAGTTAGACTCCAGAGAATCAAATAACCCTATTTTAAAAATGGGGTACAGTACTAAACAAAGAATTCTAAACTGAGGAATGCTGAATTGCTGAGAAGCACCTAAAGAAATGTTCAACATCCTTAGTCATCAGGGAAATGCAAATCAAAACAACCCTGAGATCCCACCTCACAACAGTCAGAATGGCTACTATCAAAAACTCAGGTGACAGCAGATTCTGGTGAGGATGTGGAGAAAGAGGAACACTCCTCCATTGTTGGGGGATTGCAAGCTGGTACAACTATTCTGGAAATCAATCTGGGGGTTCCTCAGAAAATTAGACATAGTACTACCTTTGGACCTAGCTATATCTCTTCTGGGCATATACCCAAAAGATGCCCCAACATATAATGCGGACACATGCTCGACTATGTTCATAGCAGCCTTATTTATTATAGCCAGAAGCTGGAGAGAACCCAGATGTCCTTCAACAAAGGAATGGATACAGAAAATGTGGTATATCTACACAATGGAGTACTACTCAGCCATTGGAAACAATGACTTCATGAAATTCATAGACAAGTGGATTGAACTAGGAAATGTCATCCTGAGTGAGCTAACCCAATCACAACACACACACACACACACACACACACACACACACACACACACACACACACACACACACGGTATGCACTTACTGATAAGTGGATATTAGCCCAAAATCTTGGATTATCCAAGAAACAATCCACAGATCACTTGAAACTCAACAAGCAGGACAACCAAAGTGCAGATGCTTTAGTCCTTCTTAGAAATAGGGAACAAAACTATTCATAGGAGAATATTTGAAGACAAAGTTTTTCATCAGTGACTGAAGGAAAGGCTATCCAGAGTCTGTCCCACCTGGGGATCCAGCACATATACATACAGCCAGCAAACCCAGGCAATATTGCTGAAGCCAAGAAGTGCATGCTGACAAGAGGCTGATATAGCTGTCTCCTGAGAGGCTCAGCCAAACATGACAAATACAGAGGTGAATGCTAACCATTGAACTGAGAACATGGTCTCCATTGGAGGAGTTAAAGAAAGGATTGAAGGAGCTGAAGAACAACAATACCAACCAACCAGAGCTTCCAGGGACTAAAATATGCGTTTGAGGCCAGCCTGGTCTTCGGAGTGAGTTTCAGAATAGTCAGGGCTACACAGAGAATCCCTGTGTCAAAACAAACAAACAAACAAACAAGCAAGCAAAGGCAAAAGAAAGAAAAGGCATGTATGTCCTCATTAGAAAATAAGTCACATTACTGTGCAATCCCCATTGCCTAAACTGGAAAGCCATTCAGGCGAACTCTCGGTTCTAGCCCACTGCACGCAGTTGCTTCTCTCTGAACACTCATTAGCTTCGGCCTCTGCGGATAGACTCCTCATCCACTGAGGTGACAACTTTACCATCCCAGGGACTTCCTTGACTACTGACAAACTATGCTTTTTGTTTGAATTCATGGTGGAGAAAACCTGTCAGTGGGAGTCTTTCTCCTCCTTGAATCACAATGACCAAGGCTTCTGATTAGTCAGTCCGGGACAGCCTGCTGCCAACGAGTCGTTATATTACAATACCCTTTAAAAGTCCCATTGACTTTAACACAATTACAAGCTTATGAAAAACTCCGAAGAAAAGTGTAAAGAAATCCCATTACAGTTTAGCCAGATTCCTGAAGTATAGACATTTTAGTATGTTCATTTTATCCTCCATTCTCCTTTCTCTGTATCCTTATAGACAGGTGTGGAAGAAGCAACTTACAGAGATGGGCCAAAGCATATTCATAGACAAATATTTTACCTTTGTGACCTGTTTGAGAGCAAACTGCTCATGTGATGCCCTTTTGAACCCAGAAACCCATATATGTATTTCTGAAAAGCATATTCTCTCACATAACTGCAGGAAAAATATTAGTTAGGAAGCTACCAATGATATACTAAGTATAAACTCCATTTGCCAATTATTAAAAAATAAAACTCTCTTTTAGCCAAAGATATTTCTGGGGCTGGATGAAATGTAGTTTAGTGGTAGAGTGGAGAGGGAGAGAGAGAGGAAAGGAGACAGAAAGAGGAAAGGAGGGAGGGATAGAAGGAGGGAGGGAGAGAAGGAGGGGAGAGAAGGGAGAGGGATAGAAGACAGAAAAATAAAGAAATATGCAGATCCCATTGCATTAGACTATCTTCTATCTTTAGTCTCCTTTGGTAGGACTAGTTCTCTCTGTGTTTTGTAGGATCGACAGTTGTGACCACTGACAAATTATTTTGTAAACTGTCAGTTTGTGGATTCAGTTTGTCCCATGTTTCCTCATGATTACCTTGGAAAGAATAGCGCAGCAATGGACGTGTCCGTCAGTGCCTTATCGTCAGGCACTCGATGTTAGTCCATTCCATTATTGTTTCATTTGTAATGACTGATGCTGAAGGATGACTAGATATCAGGTCCAACTCTCTAACACAGCCTGGAAAGCACAGGATAGAAAATGAATACACAATGACGTCAAAAGAAAGAAAACATTCAGAGAGCACAAGTATACTTCAAGATAGGAGAGACTTTCCAACTGATGGCTTCTGGGATTTAAGAGTTACTAGACGTAAAACAATAAAATTTATGCTACCAGAAGACAGAAGATAAGAAATTCTCTTAAAAGTTAAAATAGAGGCTCTAGAGCAGGGCATTTACCAGTACTGTTGTTTAGTTCAGTGCGCATATTGTCAAACAGCCGTCTATTTACACTTAGTCCCCTGGATTAGCGCTGTTCTAAACTGGTTAGAACAGCCTTGTTCTGTGGTGGGCAGCAGTTAAAGCAGGGGCTCATAATTGGTCAAAGTGCTGAGCGTCCAACTCTAGAGAGAACTTCTGTACTGACCCAGTGAGACTAGGTCAGCATTTTGTAACAAGAGGCAGAAAGAACATAAGGCCCGGAAGACGTAGAGTGCTGTGAAATGTGAGCTTCTAGACGTCACGTGACTGCGGTACTCTCATGGCAGCCGTGGGTGCACAGAACCTGCACCCCATCAGTCCATATCCCAGCAAATAGCACTAAGAGGACTCAGCAGGTTGGGAGAAAATTCAAAAAGAAGGCATGACAACGGGAAAGAGACTTGGGGCGGTGGGGTGTCAGACGAGGGGAGGAAGAATCTGCAAATAGACATGATCGGGACATGTTGAACACGCACTGAAACTGTCGAAGAAATAAAATCGACTCTGCAGAGGAAAATTGCAACTGTGATGATAAAAGAAAAAGATACAAACGTAAAGATGACCAAGAAACTCCCGTAAAACATAGAGTCATAAGAGAAGAGGGTAAGGGATAAAGGACAGGGGACGAGTGTTAGGTCACACTGCACACTGCAGAAGATATTAAATGAGCCGGCACCAAGATTCATACAAGTTCCTCATGCCCATAAAGGAAAAGGAAGTTCCAAGGTAGTTCCCGACTTCAGTTGCCTTGCGGGGAACGCCAGTCTTTCACCTGCCCTGTCTTTCTCTCTATTCACCAAATGGCTTCTATTTATTCAATAGCCGCGTCATTGTCCTAGACAGCTGGTAAAACTGCAGCATTGCTTCTTACCCAGCCCATAAAACAAAGCGACAAGGGAGGGAGTTCTTCAGAGCTGTGGCCATTTATTTGAAGGAACTTTTGGACGATCTTGCTTGCTTCCACACACAGCACTGTCCCTTCGAAGGGGCAGCAGTAGGACTAGATAAAAACATCAGGAGGTTTTCACTAAGGAAGGCCGACTTTGTATTCAGTCAGACCTCTGGTAAATACTGCCGCATGGCTTAATAGGCAACATAATTACCAGAGCAGAAAGGAAATGCAAACCACTAAATTAAAAATGGCCTAATAAACATCTACCAAGATGCATTTCATATACAATTATAACTCTGAAATTATGACAACTAGGTCTAAAATCCACAGCTCAGTTCCA